>NW_026000142.1:21201990-21206675 GCF_001458135.2 Marmota marmota marmota | reverse complement strand
GAAGAGCAGGAGAAGAAGATTAACATTTAACAGGGATGAGAGGTGGGAGGGAAAGGGAGAGAGAAGGGAAATTGCATGGTAATAGAAGGAGACCCTCAGGGTTATACAGTGGAGGGGGTAGAGAGAGAGGAGGGGAGGGGAGGGGAGAGGAGGGGAGGGGGGATGGTGGAGGATGGGAAAGGCAGCAGAGCACAACAGACACTAGTATGGCAATACGTAAATCAATGGATGTGTAAGTGATGTGATTCTGCAATCTGTGTATGGGGTGAAGGTGGGAGTTCATAACCCACTTGAATCAAAGTGTGGAATATGATATGTCAAGAAATTTGTAATGTTTTGAACAACCAACAATAAAAAATTAAAAAAAAGAAATAATACCAATCCTTGTCAAATTATTCCATAAAAATGAAGAAGAGGGAATATCTACAAACTGATTTTTAAGGTCAATGTTACCCTCATATCAAAGCGAGACAAGGACACCACAAAACAAACAAACAAACAAAAAAACTATAGGCCAATATTCCTGATGAACATAGAGGCAAAAATTCTTAGCAAAATACTAGCAAACCAAATTCAACAGCACAATAAAAAGATAATTCACCACAATCAAGGGGAATTTATCCCAGAGTTACAAGAATGGTTTAACATACATAAATCAACGAAGGACAAAACCAATATAATTATGTCAATAGGTGCAGAAAAAGCTTTTGACAAAATTCAGCATTATTTCATGATAAAAATCTCTTAAGTTAGGTATAGAAGGAAATGTACCTGAACACAGTAAAGGCCATATATGATAAAACCACAGCTAACATCATACTCTGTGGGGAAAAGTTGAAAGCTTTTCCTGTAAGATAAGGAACAAGACAAGATTGAATTTACCGTAGTACTAGAAATCCTATTAAAGTTGTTAGGCAAGAAGAATAAAAAAAGGCATCCAAATTGGAAAGAAAGAAGTTAAATTGTCTCTGTTGGAAGACAATATGACATTATTTATTGAAAACCACAAAGACTCCTCCAAAAAAACTGTTAGAACTAATGAGTGGATCCAGTAAGTTGCAAGATACAATATCAACATACAAGTACCACCAAAACTTTATAACACCACAAAGAACACTGTTAATAAATTCCTGCCTTTCTTACTTCTGCTTACTTTTTGATTAATTAATAGCTGAATGACCAAAAGTTAGGCCATGCGGGGGAGGAGGTAAAGAACCAAGTTTCCTGGTAATAATCTGATTCCCTGGGTGTGGAGTAAAGGAGAATTCAGTGTGACAACTTCATTGATTTATACTATCTTAAGTGTCAGGGGATGATGTAATTTTGTAATTCTATGGTTCTGCCTGTGATTCAGTGTGAAGTTTCTTTCTTAATCTGTATGGTCCTTGTAAATGTCAAAGCATGGTGGGTTAAAAATTAGTACAAATCTTGCAAGTGACCTTTTGTGAATTCTATTCTAGCTCACATAGTTTTTCTCAACTGATCACACACTCGACAGAGTGGAACTTCTAGATGGAGCAAGTGAATTAAATAGATGCAAATTAAATAGATGCAAATTACTATCAAAGAAGCCTTATGATTAAAGGTAGAACTCTAAAATTTGAATAGGCTCCATTTCTTGAAGAAGCTGATTTTACATGGAATGTTATATGAAACTAGAAGGGGAAATGGGTGCTGGGCCAGGAAAAGTTGGGGAGAGAGTGGGATGCATGTTCACAGGAAGCATAGTGCTTAAAGCCCAGATTTAAGAATCTAAAGGAGGCAATCTCTCTCTTAGCTAATTCTATAAGACTTAATATTTTCCTATGACAAACTCCTCCCACTTGGATTGTAGGATGCCCCATAAAAATTGATGATATGGACAGAATGGTAAAGCTTTAAGTGTTTAGGAGTTCATCTGAGTTTCCCCACATATATCATCTGGATCTCTAAGGGACATATCTGGCATACTTAAAATTACGTTAAGTAAAAGAAAGAAGTTATGTTGCCTTTTTCCATCAAAGTAAATGGTACTGATAGGTGCCTGGTATTTTAGCCCCATCTTGTTGTGGTACTTTTAATTTACTATGTATCTCCCTGATAGTTCTTCATTTAGAACTGTACTGCCTACTACTGCAGTCACTAGCTACAGGTAGCCATTTAAATGAATTGAAATCAATAAAGCTAAGTTTTCAGTTTCTCAGTCATGCTAGTCATATTCAGTGTTCAATAGCCACCTGTGGCTAGTGGCTGCTGAATCAAACAAGGCAGATACAAAACATTCCCATTGTTGAAAGAAGTTCTGTTGGGGGCTTATTAAAATATTTCTCACATCTACTTTGAGTTTTTAGTTTTCTCTACCAACTAACTGAGTCACTATCTGTAGTATGCCTAGACTTTTCTGACAAACACTTTATGGTCTTCTCTGTCTGATTTCTCAGTTCTTGGAATCTATTTTATGAGTAGTTCAGAATCTCAGGATCATATCTCGGATTCTTCACCACCCAGAATCACTCTATAGCTGAAATATTTGAATCCAAAACCAAGCAGTTCATTGTTTTGCTCTTTGATAGTCACCAAATCAGTTCTTCAGTTACACTGAGTCCTCCAGTTTCTGAACCACCCCATTTGTTCTTATTTGACTTCTGTGTTTCTTATCCAGCCTGCTGCCCATCCTTTATACATCTTGTCTCATTATCTTAGAATACATAAACTTTTATCCTTCTAATACATTCTCCTTAGTGTCTCTGGTTCCTGTGAGGAAAGTGGATTAGCAAAACTGACAAAATTATGTGTAAAGAAGTCAGGGTTCAATCTCTATTGCCCTCTCTTTCACTCTCCCTTTAAGTGTTTATTTCTAACTCTTCTCCTAATCCCTCATGATCATCACATCCTACATCACTTCTGTTCTCTCCCTGTCCACCATTTGAAATTGAAAAGCCTTTTGCAAACTTACTGTTTTTATTGTAGGCTATAACTGATCATATCATTTCTGTTTATTGTGATAATTAACATTATAGATGTCACAGAAACTATTTGGTTTCATGCTGTATATTGCTTGCATTTGTTGTTGTTATTATTGTCTTCCCCTAAATGGTGAGGTACTAGAAACCTTCAAGGACACAATGAGTCCATAAGGGTAGATATTCTACTGCTTCAGATTCATACTGTTAGTGGGTAGACACACAGACAACATGAAAAAGCAAAGGAACAAATTGCCCAAACAAACCAAGATACTTCAATAATAGAATTCATTGAAACCACAGTAGAAAAAATGTCAGAGAAAGGGTTTAGAATGTACACAATTAAACTGATCTACAAGGTAAAGAATGATATGAGGAGTGAAATCAGAGAGAAAATAAAGGAAGTGAAAGATCATTTCAATAAAAAGAGATTCTGAAGAAAATCAAGCAACAAAATGAAGGAATGCATAAGCCAAATTAAAAATTCAATGGAAAGCATCCACAACAGATTAGACCACTTGGAAGACAGAGTCTCAGGCAATGAAGACAAAATATACAACTTTAATATAAAGTTGATCAAGGAGAAAATATGTTAAGATACCAAGAACAGAACTTCCAAGAAATATGGGATAACATGAAAATACCAAATTTAAGATTTATCAGGATAGATATTGTTGTGCATAACTAAAAAGAACAAATAAAAAATTAAAAAAGTCTGGACTCTATAGCAGTGATTTTTCTACATTTGATTATGACCCATTGATGGATTATGAACTTTATTTTGTGGATTTTAAAAACTAAATATTATTATAAATTGACAAATCATAATTGTACATATGATTTTTGATAAATGTGTACAAATCAAGCTAATTAACACATTCATCACCTTTTTTGCCAATTATTTTTTTATGGTGTGATATTTGAAATTTACTTTTGTAATTTTTTTGTATTACAGAATGTATTTTAATTGACTATAGTCACCTGTGCAATAGATCACAAAACTTATTCTGTTTTTTTTGAAACTTTGTACCCTTTGATCAACAACTTTCCATCTGTTATCCCCTCATCTCCAATTTCTGGTAACCATTATTTTATTCTCTAGTTCTATGAGTCCAGCTTTTTGAGATTCCACATATATGGGATCATGTGGTATTTGTCTTTGTGTGTCTGGCTTATTTCACTTAGCATGTATCCTGGGTTCATACATATTTTCACAAATGACTAGATTTCTTTTTTAAGACTGAATAGTATTCTATTGTGTGTATATATATGACATTTTCTTTATTCATCAAATTTATGGACACTTAGGTTGATTCCATATCTTGGCTTACTGTGAACAATGCTTCAGTGAGCATGAATACAGATATTCCTTTGACATTAATTGTATTGTCATTAGATATTTACCTAGAAATAGATTGCTGGATATGTGAGTCTGCTTTCCATTGTAATAACCAAAGATAATCAACTTATAAATTGAAAAGGTTTATTTTAGCTCATGATTTTAGAGGTTTTGGCTCAGAATCAGTTGGCCCTCTTGCTCTGGGCCTGTGTGAGGAAGCACATCATGATGGGAAGCACAGTTAGAGCTAAGCTGCTTACCTCATGACTGGTCCTCAAAAAGACAAAAAGAAGGGCCTGGAATCCCACAATCCCCTCAAAGACTTTCCATTAGGCTCTCTGCCTTTTTCATGTTGGTCCTTTTTAATTTTTACTCCACTCTGTCATTGGAATTGTCCCCATCCC
>NW_026000142.1:21192224-21200122 GCF_001458135.2 Marmota marmota marmota | reverse complement strand
TCCCCCCCCCCCCCCCCCTTTTTTTTTTTGATGCTGAGGATTGAAACCAGTGCCTCACACATGTTAGGCAAGCAGTCTACCACTGAGCTCCAACTCCAGCCCTGGTTTTCTTTTTTTGAAAACTGTAATAAGGTCATACAAGTAGACAATAACCCATTTTTGTTGTAAAATTTTAAGCAAAAGAGCTGAGTAAGAAATGAAAGTCCCTATTACTGAATCCTACTCTCTTCCTCAGTGATAGTCACCATGAAAAATTTAGTGTGCTTCTTTTTAGCCCTTTCCTTATGCATTTACGTAGACCTAATAGGTTGAGAAACAAAATTATGGGATAATATTTTTATATAAAGGTGGTCATACTGTTCACTCAAGTTTACTTTTTCTTGTATGTTAGTACACTTTCCATATCAGAACATATGTGTACACATAATTCTTTCAAGGTGCTGCATAATTTTATAAAGTATGGGCATGATTTTCTTTTCTCATATGAATGGACATTTAGTTTGTTTTCACAATTTGTTCATTACAGACAAAGTTGCTGTGGAAAATTTTGTATATATACGTGTCATAACTGAGAGTGTGTGTTTCTGTTGGATTGTTATTTAGAAGTGGAACTGCTGGGTCAAAGAGTACAAGCCTCTAAATTTGAACAGATACTGCCAAATTGTCTCCCAAAGAGCTATAGCCAATTTATATTTCCGTAAAAGCTCTTTCCTGACATTCTTATAACTATACTAAATATTTAACATGTGCAAATAAAATATAAAAGCCACACAGTTGTTGCTTTTGTTTGCATTCATTTGATCAGTAGTAACTTAACGTCTTTTCACACGTGTAGTGTGAAAAATATTGTTTCATACTTTTCTTACTCATCTTATTTACTTGTCTTATACTTTATGCTTTGCCTATTTTAACTCGTGTTGTTTGTCTTTTTCTTATTGATTTGTAGGAGTTGTTACAAATACTTTCAATATCTCTCTTTGTTTTTAACCTCTTAAAAATATCTTTGATTATATAAAAGTTAAAAATTTTTAAGTAGTCAAATGGTCAACATATAGATTCTGGTTCTGTTAAGAGCTTTTCACTCCAAGATTACATTAAAATTATCTTGTATTTTCTTAGCATTTTTTATAGTTTTGTTTTTACATTTAAGTCTTTACACAGAATCTATTTTTGTGAAACACGGGATGTGGGGATCTAATTTTGTTTCCAAATTATCAGTCAATTATACCAGAGCCATTTGATTATAACAAATTGGCAATAGGCAGCTGTTTCTAGAATCTTTCATCCTCTGTTGACTATTCTACATGTTTTAATCATAAAAGCTTTATGTTTTGAAACCTGGTATGGCAAATGTGGCCCCATTGTATTCTTTTCAGATGTATTCTTCTTTTTCAAATGTATTCTCATATATTTTCTATTCTAGATCTTTATAAACAGCTTGTTAGTTCTATGGAGTATCATTCTTACATCTTGACTGGGGTCACACTGAATTTATAGACTAATAAGGTGGCTTCACAATTTTGAGTTTTCCCACTCAGAAACTTGGTATACTTCTTCATTCTTCATTTACTCAGGTCTTTTTTTTTAAAAGTATGTTTTTAGTTGTAGATGGACCCAATACCTTTATTTTATTTTTTCATCTTTATGTGGTGCTGAGGATAGGACCCAGTGCCTCATATATGAGAGGCAAGTGCTCTGCCTCTGAACCACAATCCCAGCTCTTTACTCAGATCTTTATTCAGGGTATTCTTTGGGAAAAAAAATTTTCATTTGTATGAGTTTTATGCATTTCTTTCTTTCTTTCTTTCTTTTCTTTTCTTTTCTTTTCTTTTTGTAATAGGAAAAAGAATACATAAAATGATCACATGCCTAGGCATGAGAGTATCAGACTTGAGACAAGATGGCTGACCCTCACGTAGAGCTTACAGGAAGGAATAGGGGCTTGGGCTTCTGGGGAAAGAGGAGGTGGTCCAGTCTATGGAAGGTTAGGATAGGATGTGCACAGCCACCAAGGGCTGTCTGGTTATGCAGATGAAGTCTCCCAGGCAACAGCCACCTGCAGTTATCTGCCACTGGGCTAAGTGTCAGACCCCCATTCTCCCTGTGGAAAGGTTCCTCTGAGCTGGGCAGGCATGTGACTCCTGTCTAACATTCATCCCCAGGAATTATCCAGATCTGAGCCAAAAGTCTAGACCATCAGCATGAAGACTGCTCTCTGAAGGAGGATCCCCAAGGGCAAGGACCCAGGCTTCTGAATTTGAAGGCTTGATTTTTAAGAAGGATCTGAGAGTGTTCTAGAACTATTCACATTCTGAATAGACAAAGGTTTTCTGACTTTTTCTTTCTCTCTAGGAGAGGCTGAAGTCTGTCTATTCAGGAAATATGGATTTCCTGAATATTACCTAGATTTTATTGTTTCTTTAAATGAATTTTTTCATTATGTTTTTAAATTAGTTATTGCTGGTATATATAACATTTATTAGTTTTTGTGTATTTAAGCCACTTTAGTGAATTTGTATTAATTATGCATATAATATTTTTTTCTGTTGATTCTATTGAATTTTTGAACTTAACTATTATGTCAAAAATCAGTGTTTAGTTTATGCCTTTGAGATATTTACCACTTATTTCCTTTTACTTAAAAAATTATTTTTTTTCTTATTGAACAGGTTAGGATATTGTGATAAAATTTTAGTTGTTAATTTGTAACTCAATTTCCCTTTATGCCTTTATTTGGGGCAGCTCTCAGTTGGCTTTATTTATGATTCTAGATCAGGGAATAATATGGGCCAAAAATGATTCAGAATGCTTACTACATCATATTGGGTATGTTCAATAGATGAAAGGATAAAAAATGTGACATATATATACAATGGAATATTACTCAGCAATAAAAGAGAATAAAATTATGGCATTTGCAGGTAAATGGATGGAGTTAGAGAAGATAATGCTAAGCGAAGTTAGCGAATCCCAAATAACCAAATGCCGAATGTTTTCTTTGATATAAGGAGGCTGATTCATAGTGGGTTAGGGAGTGGGAGCATGGGAGGAATAGATGAACTCTAGATAGGGCAGAGGAGTTGGAGGGGAAGAGAGGGGGCATGGGGTTAGAAATGATGGTGGAATGTGATGATCATTATTATCCAAAGTACAGGTATGAAGACATGAATTGGTGTTAATATACTGTGTATATAAGCAGAGATATCAAAAACTGTGCTCTATATGTGTAATAAGAACTGTAATGCATTCCACTGTCATATATAAATAAAAAATAAATTAAAAAAAGAAGGAATTAAGGATTGGGTTTTTTTTTTCTTTTGGTACTGGGAATTGAACTCAGAGGCACTTGGCCACTGAGCCACATCCCCAGCCCTATTTTCTATTTTATTTAGAGACAGGGTTTCACTGAGTTGCTTAGTGCCTCACTTTTGCTGAGGCTGGCTTTGAACTCATAATCCTCCTGCCTCAGCCTCCTGAGCAGCTGGGATTACATATAGTTGTGCGCCTGTGCACCCAGCAGGATTGATTCCTTGTTCCCCCAGTGTTGAGGATTAAATGCTCTAGAAACACTGAGGCATAGTGTTGAGGATTAAATGCTCTAGAAACGCTGAAGCAATAATAAAAAGTAAATTTTATTTAAGAAACAGAACTGAGAGAGAAAGAGAGAAATGGGGAGAGGAGAAAGAAAGAGAGACTCCTACGGGAAGGAGGGGGTCCAGAACTGGTGCCCTAGGGAATGGGGGTGTCTTGCCCCTTTATAGATTTTAGGTTTCCTTTCTTCTCAGGCCTACCTAACCAAAAAGCAGGAAGAGAGCTTCAGGGGGTGATTGCTTGTATTGGAAAGTGTGATCCTTCCCCTCCCCAGAAGGCTGTTAGCAACCAGGTGATGGGGAATGTTATTTATCCATTTTTCTTTCTTTGATAATCGTCTACCTGTCCTTTGCCCCAGTCTTATTTATAGCCAGAAGAAAGGAAGTGACATAGAGAGATTGGAAGTTAGGCACACAGGGAGAGGACTGGAAACAGCTCACGCCTGTCTTATTTGAACATGGCTTAAACAGTTGTATTCTTGTGCCCTTTGTGCTTCTTAGAGCCCCTTGATTAATTTATTATTTTTGTGAAATTACCTTCCCATTGTGGGCAATCTCAGAAGAACAGTAAATCACAGGATCCTACTTTCCCATTATGGAAATAGATGGGAATAGTACCATTGTCCTCTCCAGATTGGTTCTATGTCTTTCCAGACTGGCACTATGATGGGCATTGTCCTAACTGCAGCTCTGAGCCTAGTCTATTTCTTGTCTACATTTCTTCTGCTAGATCCTTCCTATCAAGGATCTCACACCACCAAGGGAAGACCCATGACCTAAGCTTAACCTGCTGGACTCATACTGTACTATGACTTTGGCTCTTGGATAAAGTGACTCATGCATATAAGCAAGAAAAACTGGAACTCACTGATACCGGAAACTAAGTAATTCCTTGTCTATGTTTGAGCTAGGTTTTTCAGCCTTCTGATTCATTTTATGAGCTTTTAAAAAACTTTTCAATAAATCCTCTTTTCTTTTTTTTGGATTAAATTAGTCAGAATAGGTTTCTGTTGCTTGTGATCTAATACATTTTTCTGGGTCCTATCTTTAATTACACTATCATAAAATTAATTTACAGATTTCTAATGGTTAACTTTTATCTAGAAAAGGTGATTACGTTTTATTCCTGACTTATAAAAGGTTTTCCAAAATTTAGAATGAGATTGTAGTACCAAAAAATTTTTTGTATTCAAAATGCATTTTGGTAAGTATGAAAATCCTAATATTTTCTCTTTTGTTTTTCCTAATGTTGAATTCTGTGTTTTTAAGCCTTATTTGGTCATGATATATTTTTACCCTTAAAATACTACAGTATTAGATTTATCAATATTTGATTTAGGATTTTTGCATATACATTTTTAATGATATTGATGAATAATTATCATATAGCATATAAATTTTGTTCAGTTTTGGTGACATGATTATGTTCAGTTTGTGAAATGATCAGCAGTACTTTCTATCTTTCCTATGATTGATCTGGAATTGTTTATATGAAATTGAAATCACTTGTTTCCTCAGTTTTCCCCTAGAACTCACTTATAAAGCCATCTGGATCTTCTTGATTCCTTCTCAGGAATAGACTTTTACAATTATATTTCTATTTTCTCCAGTGGTTCTTGGTGTCTTGGTATTTTCTATTGTTTCTTGAGTCAATTATTCTGTGTAGTCTTTAAAAATTCATTTAATCTAGTCTGAAATATCTAGGTTGATAATAACCTGTATGTAACATTGTTTTAAAAATATAAATTAACTTAAAACTGATACATAAATTATGAAAATGATAAGAATTCTGTTTATACTTGTGTTCCTTTCTCATCCGAAAGGTGTCTGTGTTCATCCCTCGTTTAGTGTCTCCTTGATCAATTTGTCTACTTACTACTTATTGATTTTTTAAAAAATCAAGTCTGTCTGGTGTTTGTTTTTCATTTTGTTAATATTTCTTATTCATCTTCACTCTTTATTTTCTTTGTGCTTATTTTGTTTTTGGGTTGATGTATTTTGATGGGAGGCACAGCTTGCTTTCTCTATCAAAGCTGACTGTATCTACCTCTTGCAGTTGTGGGTACAGACACATGATCTAGGCACTGTTAGGTATATGACCCAGGTTTTGAACTGAGAGATAGCAGCAAGACCAAGTTCTTGGGACAACGGTGACAGGGTCATCAGGGAGGCAGTGGTATGAGATGCAGCTGCTGGCCTCTGGTGAGAGTAGTACCATTGTCCTCTCCAGATTGTTTCTGTGTCTCTTCAGATTGGCACTATGATGGGCATTGTCCTAACTGTAGCTCTGAGCCTAATTTTACTGCCACACCAGTGGGGTCTTGCAAGCTAATCAATATTCTGTTAATAAATTCCTTTCCTAATATTACGCAGCCATAAAGAAGAATGAAATTATGGCATTTGCCGGTAAATAAATGGAATTGGAAACTATCATGCCAAGTGAAATAAGCCAATCCGAAAAAGCCAAAGGCTGAATGTTCTCTCTGATATGTGGAGGCTAACACACAATAAGTGTGTAGGGGGTGGAGAACAGAGTTCATTGGATTAACCAAGGGGAATGAAGGAAAGGGAGGGGGAATGGGAAAAGGAAAGACCGTAGAATGAATTGGACATAACTTTCCTGAATTCATATATGAATACGTGACCAGTGTAACTCCACGTTATGTATAACCACAAGAATGGGAAGTTGAGTCCATGTATGTATAATATGTCAAAATATACTCTACTGTCAAGTATATATAAAAAGAACAAATAAAAAAATGAAAAATAAATTCCTATGTTTAAATCAGTCAGTTGGTTTCTGTCACTAAGAATGGTGACTGAATGTGTTTTTATTGTTATTATTTTCCAAATAATGTTCAATTGCATTTTGATCTCTTTCTTCTTTTAGCCTAGAAGTTCCCCCAGAATATGTGTAAAATAGTTTCAAGTTGATAAATATGTTGGTTATCCTTTTGTTGTAATTTCTTGTTGTGGTGTGGTCAGTTAATATAGCTTGTAAATTTCTAATTTTGGAATTCATTGCAATTTTGCCTGTAGTCTTATATGTCACATATTGTTACAAATCCAAGAGTATATTTTTCATTTGTGTTTATGAAGCTTTCTTTCTGAATGTAGCTATTCCTGATTCGTCAAATTTATTTTACACTTCTGAGAGTTACCAATCTTCATGATTGATTGTAAGTTTTATTAGTATAAAATATTCTTTTTTGTTATATTTACTGTTTTTAAACTTGAATTTCATTTTATTTAATATTAATATTGCAATTATATATTTTCTGTACTGCTATTAAAATTTTTCTTTGTAATCTTCTTCCTTCCTATGTGAGATCTCTTTTAAATGAGAAGCTTTTAACATATTTGTGTTTATTAAAATTATTGATATGATTGATTATAACCTTCTACTTTATTTTATATTTATTATATCTTTTTTTCTTTTGAATATTTTGTTGGGTTCATTATATTTTATTCATTCAGTTTTCATTTCTCTCTTCTTAATTATTTAAAGTTTTTATTCCATTTACTTATTTTTTTCTTTCTTTTTTATTATTAGTTGTTTAAAACATTACAAAGCTCTTGACATATCATATTTCATACATTTGATTCAAGCAGATTATGAACTCCCATTTTTACCCCGTATACATATTGCAGATTCACATCGGTTACACATACACTTTTTTACATACTGCCATGCTAGTGTCTGTTGTATTCTGCTGCCCTTCCTATCCTCTACTATCCCCCCTCCCCTCCCCTCCCATCTTCTCTCTCTACCCCATCTACTGTACTTCATTTCTCTCTCTTGTTTATTTTCCCCTTTCCCCTTACTTCCTCTTATATGTAATTTTGTATAACAATGAGGGTCTCCTTCCATTTCCATGCAATTTCCCTTTTCTCTACCTTTCCCTCCCACCTCATGTCTCTGTTTAATGTTAATCTTTTCCTCCTGCTCTTGCTCCCTGCTCTGTTCTTAGTTGCTCTCATTATATCAAAGAAGACATTTGGCATTTGTTTTTTAGGGATTGGCTAGCTTCACTTAGCATAATATGCTCTAGTGCCATCCATTTCCCTGCAAATTCCATGATTTTGTCATTTTTTAGTGCTGTGTAATACTCCATTGTGTATAAATGCCACATTTTTTTATCCATTCATCTATTGAAGGGCATCTGGGTTGGTTCCACAGTCTAGCTATTGTGAATTGTGCTGCTATGAACATCGATGTGGCAGTATCCCTGTAGTACGCTCTTTTAAGGTCTTCAGGGAATAGTCCGAGAAGGGCAATAGCTGGGTCAAATGGTGGTTCCATTCCCA
>NW_026000142.1:21125714-21191087 GCF_001458135.2 Marmota marmota marmota | reverse complement strand
GTTTACCCCTGAATGTAATCTGCCTCCTTTCTCTTGTAGCTTTTAATATTTCTCTTTGTTCTGTATATTGGATGTCTTCATAACAATGTGTCTTGGCTTTGGTTTACTGTGATTTTGTATGCTCAGTGTCCTGTATGCATCGACAATTTGTACATCGTTTCCTTTTTTATTTCTGGAAAGTTTTCTATAATTATTTCATTCAGCAGGTTGCTCATTCCCTTGGTTTGAACCTCTATACCTTCCTCTATCCCGATGACTCTTTGGTTTGGTTTGTTTATGTTATCCCATATCTCTTGGATGTTTTTCTAGTGATTTTTTACCAGCCTTTCTGAGTTGGCTAGACTCTTTTCAAGTTGATATATTTTGTCTTCATTATCTGATGTTCTGGCTTCTACTTGCTCCACTCTGTTAGTGATACTCTCATTTGAGTTTTTAATTTGGTTTATAGTTTCCTTCATTTCTAGAATTATTGTTTGATTTTTTTATAATCTCTATCTCCTGATAAAGATGCTTATTTGCTTCTTTTATCTGTTTATGTAATTCATTTTCAATGTGTTCTTTCATTGTTTGAATTTGCTGTCTCATATCCTCTTTAAGATTCCATTCCATCTGTCTAAGGTATTCCTTGAGTTCTTTATTTGACCATTTTTCTGATGCCTCTAGGTCGTCCTGAGAATTTAGGCTGTCCTGCATTGTTTGTACTCCTTTTCTTCCTTGCTTTTTCATGCTGCTCATGTTACTTCTTGTTCTGTTTGACTGCTGAGTTACTCTTTACTCCTATAAATTTATTTGGTTTTGTGTGTCTCTGGGGTCTCTCTTTTGTGATGGGAGACTATGACTAGAGATGATGAGTTTTGTTGCACTTTAATGCAGATTCATTCGTTTCCTAAACTGTGTACAGATTCTGATGGCATATAGCGGTCTGCGGTTTGGTCTTGGGACTTATATTTAGGTTGAATTATGTGATGGTATTGAGGTTGGTATCTCTTGGCAACCTTGGAGTGTTGGTCTACTGACGAGGGATATTAACAGGAGAATGGTCTGGAGTATTTGGGGGTAGCTAGGGACTTGGTAGCACTATATAACGCCTCGGAACATTGACCTATACATATTTAGTTAATTACACATAAACAGTGTCGTGATGCTTGGGAGGAAAGGTATTAGAAGGGAAGGGAAGAAGTCACTAAAGAGAATGAGAGTAAACATGTAGAATTCAAGGAAAGGGGACTAAGGAAATTGAAAATAAATGAAAAGACAAAGAAAAAAATTAAAAAAATAATAAAAAAAAAGAAATTAAAAATAAAAAAAAATAATAAAAAAATTAAAAAAATAAAAATGAAAAAAAAAACCCAAATAATTTAAAAAAAATTTAAAAAATGCAGTCTTAGAGTTCGATTAACTTCTCTTCAGTAGGTGGAGCTGTGCCCACCCAGCCAAGCTTCTCCTCTCAGTACGTGGGAATCAATCACTGTGCAGCAGCTCCTCCTCCCCGACTGGGCGGGTCTCCAATCCTGAGTGCTTAGGGCCTTGTCTTGTGTCTAGTCACTTCCCCACTTTTCCTCCAGCCAGGCCCCGCTCACCGGTGACGTTCACCACAATACTGGCTACACGCCAGGTCTGCTGCTCCTGGGAGCCCTATTTTCTTGAACAACTGGGCACACTCTCCCTGCTTGCCATTCCCTCAGACCCTAAGGTTGTGGAGCTTGGGACTGAGAACCCTCAGTGTATTTTGCCTGCCCTCCGGTAGCCACGCCCCCGGGAGCTGGTGCAAGAGACCTCAGTTTTCAGCGCTGGTGGGAGCGGTAGCCGGGGGTCCAGTTTGTTCCCTTTGCTGGGTGACCGATGCAACGGGTGGGTACTGACCGGCTCTCCCAAGCCCCATCTCAATCCTGTGGCCACTGCCTATGAAGGCTCGGTTGGCATTAACCTCCGCAGATTCAGAAGGGCCGACCAGTTGTTTCAGTGGGATTGTTTAGTGCTGAGTCACAGTGGTTTGTCTGCGAGCGCAGGCGAACGGTAGCCTGAATTCAGCCGATCCAGGCTCAATGTGTGTTCTGAGAGGCACAGACTGTTCGCCCCAGATCCGCGTTAACTCAGCATTGCCTAGTGATCCTGAGCAAACGGCATTTAGATGGTTTAAGACTCCCTATGTCCACGCAGCTGAAGAGGTCAGAGACTTGATCTCTCCGAGCCCGATGCCATGTTGGATCTCCCCCCATTTACTTATTTACTTAGCAGTGCTGGGGATCGAACCCAGGGCCTTATACATGCTAGGCCAATCCTCTACCACTAAGCTATAATCCCTTGTTTTATTTATTTATTCATTTAAAAATAGAGTATGACTTATCATTTTTCTGGTTGTACATGACTTATTGTTCCATATATTTAAATAAAAATTGCATTCTAATTGTTTTGGAGCAGCATTACCTGATAGAAATTTCTATGGTAATGAAAATGTTTATATTTTAGTATTATCTAATATAGTAACCAGTAGCTACACATGGCTGAGTGATTGAAAGGTCAATAGTGTGACTGAAAAACTGATGTTTTAACCAGAGATATGAAAAATTGTGCTGTATATATGTAGTAAGAATTGTAATGCATTCCACTGTCATTTATTTTTTAAAAAATCAATTAAAAAATTAAAAAAATAAAAAAACTTGAAGTTTTAATTTTCTTTAATTTTAATTAATATAAATTAAAAGGCCACATGTAGCAGCTGTAGACTACTATTATATTAGTTTGCTATGGCTGTCACAGCAAAATATCACAGACTGGGTGGCTTAAACATAGAAGTTTATTTTCTCATAGTTCTGTAGGCTGGAAGTCAAGATTGAGGGTTCTGCAGATCTGGGTTCTTCCCAGGCTTCTCTCCTTGGCTTGCAGATAGCCTCCTTCTCTCTGTGTGTTCACATGATCTTTGTTTGTTCACATCTCTGGTGTCTCTTTGCGAGATCTAATCTCACCTTATAAGGACACCAGTCAGATTAGATTAGGGCCCACTTCAATGGCCTCGTTTTAATTTAATCACATACAGTCACATTAGGGGTTATTAGGGTTTAGAACTTCTACACGTGAATTTTGTGTAGACATAATTCATCCCATAATAATCATTGGATGGCACAGGCCTAGACCAATCATATTTGTTTATTCCTCTTCCGATACACTACTAATAGGAGGATACTTTGATTCTTCTCTTTCCCACCCTTCACCATCATCTGCTGTATGGTAATTATCTGGGATTGCAGTTTCCATTTTTTTTCTTGATATTCATATTTTACTATTTACTATACATTCCTCTTTATCAAATTCCTTTTTCTTGTTTCCACAGTATTTCCCTCAAACGAGTTTTTCAGAGAGGGACTTGAGGGCTAGGTATAGAATTCTGAGTTTGAAATTAATAATTTGAAGACATTGTTTGTCCTGCTAGTGGCTCACTCAGATCCCCCGTACTGTACTAGGTACCAAATCCCTCAATTGTGAGCTTTCATTATTAACGTGTCACTTCCTGCCACTTTTCTGGAAAATTGTTCCTTATCCAAGGACAGCAAACTCATTTGGTATATTACACACACTGTTCTCCTGAGAGCAATCTCCAGCCACTTGCTGGCTGATAGGGGTATACAAAAGGCTTTTCTCATTGCTTCAGGGTATAAATATTCATGTTGTAGAGTTCTCTGCAGGATATGCTAAAGCTGGACTCCTATTGATATATCATCAGAGGTTAGTTCTAGACTGTTTCTCTTATTCCTTTTCTTTTTAGAGTAACCCTTAATAGGTCAAGCATCTGAATCTCTGTATCAGGCTCTCTTCTAGGGAATCTTACCTAAGTTAACAGTGAGCCAGTATTTTTCCATTGTTTCATACCCTTGTGTTTATCCCAGGACCCATTGCTTAGTAGATAATCAGAAAATATTCCCAGATGAACAAAAGGACTTATCATCATTGGGCTACGGTATGCTGATCATTTTAAACATTCTATTTAAATCTAATTTCTAGTTATAAAATTAAAATCTCTATTTTGACTTTAAAGCCTAATTATTCCAGTGGCTTATTCATATCACTACTGTCTGCCTTTATTTGCTAGTATGCTCTGATTTTTTTATGATCCTAAATATATTTTGCAACTAAATTATATGCCAGTCTTATATTACTTATAAAGTATGTCCTGTATCTCATTTCCTCAGAACACAGTTTTGAGGACTTATGTTTCTTTGTATTGATTAGGACCTAGCACCTTGCTAGATACATAGTGCTTAATCAATACATTTGTGTAATTTTATATGTCACTTTAGTTTAAAGGAATTTTATCTGGATATAAGTATTCTTTTTCTTTATTTTTCCTGCGTCATTCATCCCTGTTTGGAAACTCTGTTTCCAAAGCAACAGATTATCATAAAAGAAAGAGGATAATATGGTCTTTACTTTGAACAACAAGAAGGGGAAGAATTCTGAAAAGAAAACTTGTAATTGCAAAATTATAACTAAAATAAATGAATCAAACAGAGGGAATGTGGAGAAGGATAAATCATTTCTAATAGTGTTAATAGTTTTATTATACTTGAAGATGATTAAACTAGCCCGCTGGCTCCAGAGGCTTAAAAATTAGAAATGTGATAAACTTCAGAAGCTGAAGGCAATAAGCATTAGGTAAGTCCCAGGAGTCTCTGCTGGCTTCAGAGCATGGCCCTGTATTTGATCAGTGAGGGTAGGGATATAGATCCCATTTATTTAATGATTTGCAGTATCATCCAGTCTCCAATAAGCCTGTACTTGAGAGTTGCTTGAGGTGATTTTCTTTTTAATTTGCAAAAAGTATTCAGTATCCAAGTAGTGACAAATTGAATCTGGCTCATAAAGAGGGTAAAAAAATAATATTACCCCAAACAAGCTTCTCTCTGGAGAATATAAAGAAGGTATAGGACAGCCTTCAGCAGTTGGAAATCAGTGGCTATTTTTTTAAGCTTTACGTGACAAGATATTTAAAAATATACTGGTTACCATCAGACTCTCCTGTCACAGAGAATGCTCACCTGTTCTTGAAGTTGAGACTTTCTGACTGAATAAAAGAAATGTGAAAGGGGTGAAACTACACCTGAAGCTCAAAACCTGACAAGTCTTGTGGGTACAGAGGTTCCAAAGAGGACGCAATGTGGCTGGGGGCACAGGATACGTTGCTGCACAGCCGACTCTACACTCCTTGTGTCTTGGTGTCCTCAGCTGTGAAATAGAGGTTTTGGTAGTTAAAATGATGATCTTTTAGGAACACTGAGCTCAGCAACTCCACAACTGTAAGTAAAAGCACAAGCTATGATTATTCTCCACATTGTTAGCTGAATTTTTTTCTCATCTGAATTATTCTCTGTGTCTACTATAGTTCTTTATGTATTCTGGATATTAGTCCTTTACTGGTTATACATGTTGCAAATGTCTTCTCCTATTCTATGGTTTTGTCTTTCCCTTTTTCTGTTCTGTCTTTAGATGATCAGACGTTCTTATTCATGGAGTAAAACTTATCAGTTGCTATTGTTACCATTTTTGAGAGAAATACTTCTGTACCCTGAGGTTATAAATAAAATCTCTTTTTTATTGTTAAGGGTATATCTTTTTTCTAATACATTTAGAATTTTAATTCACCTGGAATTGATTCTTACATATGATATGCTAAAGGGTACAATTTTATTTTTTCATGTGTGTATCTTAGCACCATTTATTGTTTTTTTCCTAATTGAGCTGCCACAATACCTGTCTTCATGGTCAATTGTTTAAATGTGAGTGTATCTTATCTGGACTTTCTCATTTGTTCTATTTGACTATTACTTTACAAATACATCTTATTTACAATACATCTTATTTGCTTTAGCTTCATAGTACATTTATATCTGTTGGAGCAAGCTCCTCTAGTCCTATTTTTTTTAGTAGTCATGATGGGATGTTTAATTTTATCAAATGACTTTTTCTATACCTACTGAAATATTCACATTATGTCCTTTGTTCATATAGTGAATTATATCAACTGATTTTTTCTAATGTTAGAATAACTTCTTCCTGGAAGAATTTAATTTTGTCTTGTATCTGTTACCTGTTGTAGCAAAACAACAATAAGGAGTCTCAATGGCATGTAATGTATAAGCATTTATTCCCAGGAACTTGGTTCATGTGGATTTTAGCTAATTTAGGGCTGGATGGCTGTTTAATGCTGTAGAACAGGGGCAGTGTAACCTCTCTCTGCAGGAATGCGGCTGGATTGGGACAACTGTGTTCTGTGTCCCTCACCCTTCTTGGATCAACAGATAGGACAGGGCATGTGATTTTCATGGTATAATAGAGGCATTATTAAAAAATCAACACTGATCCTCCACTAGGTTCTTTATAGAATTTGTAATCTATAGAATATATCACTGTTGGCTCACTAACACCATAGAAAAGGAAAACATTTTGTCTGGTCCAGGATCCAGTTCAGAACCAAGCATTGCATTTACTTGTCATATATTTGTCTCTTTGACCAGGAATATTTACTCATAGTTTTTTCATGTTCTTGGTATTTATGAAGAGTATAGGCCATTTCTTTTGTAGGTATATAAGAATATCTAAAAGCTATGTTTTTTTAAACAGCCCATTAG
This sequence comes from Marmota marmota marmota, assembly GCF_001458135.2. Classification (NCBI taxonomy): domain Eukaryota; kingdom Metazoa; phylum Chordata; class Mammalia; order Rodentia; family Sciuridae; genus Marmota; species Marmota marmota. Next base: position 21,184,464 of record NW_026000142.1, on the reverse strand, counting down.
AATATTTCTTTCATCCAGTTGGAAAAAATATATCTTCCATCAGCTATTCAGTCTACTTACATTTATTATTATAGTTATTGATATATTTAGATTCTTTTCTGACATCTTGTCATTGGCTTTATATTTGTCCTATATGTTATGTTTCCTTTTTGTTTTTTTCTTGAATTCTTTTGGATTGAGTTTTTTCCCCCCTCATTCCATTTTCCACTTTTACTAACTTGGAGATACGTAATTTGTTTCTTTTCTTTTAACTATTATCTTAGACATTTTAGCATACATATTTGGCTTATATGTCAACTTATTTTAAAACACTTTAAACATTACATTCCTAAAAATTATTATTTTTATTATGCATTTTAGTTTTATATTTTTTAACTCCACAAGACCATATTGTTATTATTTTATGAAGTCAATATTTATTTAGTTTAATATACATATTTACTACTTTCTTTCTTGATAATTTCCTTTTGTGTTTGAATCTTCCATTTGGGATCAATTTCATTCTGTATAGAATACATCCTTTAGAATTTCCCTTACTGGTTCTCTATTGGTAGCAATCTGTCATGATATTTTTGTGTGAAAACATCCTCCTTTTGTCCCATTTTCTGAAAGATATTTCACAGTGTACAGTTCTAGGTTGTCAGCTTTTAAATTTTTTTCAGGTCTTTGAATATATTGTTTCCTTTGACTTTCATTGTGACTGTCTTTGTTCTTCATCTGAAGGTTAGCTGTCTGTTCTCTCTGGATACTTTTAATGCACTTTCTTTGTTGGTTATAATTTGTTCTCGATGTATCTAGGTATGGATATCTTTTTATTATCAAGCTTGGGGTTCACTGGGCTTCTTTAACCTGTGGAGAGATATCCCATTATTTCTGAAAAAATCTCAGTTATCATTAATCTAAATATTCTAGTTTTATTACCTTTCTCTCTTGTTCTTTTAGAGCTCTGACTTGACATATATTGTGTTCTGTTTTTCATTATTTCTATCGTGATCTCTCTATATTCCCTTCTGAATGACTTATTTGGCTCCATTTCCCCATTTTATATTTGATTTTTAAAATATGTCTATTGCATTTTAAATTTGGTTTATTGCATTTTTATTTCTAGAAGTTATATATGTGTTTGTATGAATATATACATACATATATTTTTATACTGGCTTCATAATTTCTTTAGTATGTTTTTCTTTTCTTTCTCTCCCTCTTTCTCTCGGTACTGGGAATTGAACCCAGGGGCATTTAACCACCAAGCCACATCCCCAGCCCTTTATTTTTATTTTATTTTTTAATTTTTATTTTAGACCGGGTCTTACTAAGTTGCTGAGACTGGCTTTGAACTTGAAATCCTCCTGCCTCACTCTCCCCAGCCACTGGGATTACAGATGTATACAACTGCTCTTGACCATCAAAAGCCTTTTAAACCTCTCTTGAAGGTCTTCTATTTTGCTTTGCTGTTTATCATTTTGCTGAATTTTCTTAAGGTATGGATTATCACTAAGAGAATATATGAGAAACATTAAAATCAGTCATTTCTGGGAAAGTCAATTATGACCATTTACTGACAAGAGAAATATAGGAGCTATATGCTTAAAAAAATAAAAGAGGAAAGTTTGGGATTAATACTAAAATTTTAAAACTACAAAAGACTAAGAATGGGATATTTAAATAGTTTAGAATGTACCCAGCAAAACAAAATACACACTTCACTGAAAGAAGATACGTTTCTTGGATGATAAGCATTCTTCTCCCAAACCAGTGTTAAATACATTAGCTATAATACAAGAAAAGCACCAGACATAACATAATAAAGAACCCCATATATTTAATATACTTAATGGAATGTGATAGATTTTCTTGAATATATTCTTGAGTTCTGTATCCTTGGATTTGGATTAAAAAATGTAGTTAGGCCTACAATAGTTGCATCAAACTGAACGCATTTTTTCTTGCCATTATTTTCTAAATGATGTAGAACAAAATCTATGTACACAGCATTTACACTGTAATCTAATTTATATAAGTAATCTAAAGATGACAGTATATGGAGAATGTATATATGTTATATGCAAACACTACTCCATTTCATAAAAGGGACTTGAGCATCCATGTATTTTGGTATCTGCAGAGGGGAGGATGTTCTGAAATCCCAAGGACACAAAGGGATGACCATTGAGTACTCTTTTTTACAGTGTTAGTGCACATCAAATTATGTGTGGAGATCATAAAAATATATGGCAAAAATGTTGTATGGCTTGTATGCAAAAAGTATTTAGAAGCTTTGTATTTTGCAGAAAAAAATATAACCATTACTTAGAAAGTAGGTGTAAAAAAAGATTCATTATTGTTCACTTTGTGCATAAATCTTTGTAAATGGAACTAAGTTAAAATTTGTAGGATTATTATCATGAAAAAAATTAAAGGAATTCTTCTAGGATTCAATTAAGCATGGGCTAAATGTAGCTTGATGTTATCCAAGAGTATCTCAAATTTAACATGACAATTTTTCAAAATATTTTCGTCTTATGTGAGAACCCCAGACTAACCATGATCATTTTTGCAGATGGCATGTTTTTTTTACATATTTTAAAATTTATTTTACTTGATAGTAGGGTATATTTGAAATATCATACATACATAGAATAGATATAACTTTTCCCAATTAGTATCCCATTATTGTGGTTGTACATGATGTGGAGTTGTATTCATACATGTGGACAGGAACGATATGTCATATACTGTCTTTCCTATTCCCATTTTTTCTCCCTTCCCTTCATTCCCCTTTGTCTATTTCAATGAACTTCTAATCTTCCCCTCCCTTGTTGTGGGTTAGCATCCACATAACAGAGAGAACATTCTGTCTTTGGTTTTGCCAGTCCCTAAAACCAAAGTCATGTCTTTTAATTTCTGCTCCCCATTAGGTCTTTGGTGTTTTAAATGCCTTGGCTTTCCTGTATAACATCAGCAGTCTCGGGGCTGGATGGTGAAATCACTGCTGCTAAAACATAGCTGCTCTGCCTCTTTATACTCTTGGTCTGATATGAAGCACCTTGTATTTGCACAGCACTTTTAACTTCTTCAAAGCCCGTTTATCTTTTTCATGCTCATGGCTTTGTGAAGCAGGTTTTTCTACCCATCTTTTGCAGACAAGACCAATGAACCTCTGCAAAGTTAGAGCTGGGTTGAAGGCTCATATTTCCCCACTGGCCCACACAGTTTTCTTTTCCAGAGTGAAATTGTGTGTGTACATAAGTCTCCTGGAACAAACACAGAGCAAGACCATGTAGGGCTGATACACTTGTGTGATTGCTTGCTCTGTGGTGTGGACAGAGGGCTGCAGGAACATTAGTTTTTTCAGAGAAAGCTTCTGTTTGAGTTCACGTTTTTGTCTATTTGAATGAATTTAAACCCTGGGTATAAATGAATTTCCACAGTGACTTCAGACCCTCACAACAAGAGTTATTTGTTTTTTCAAATGATTTAGTGATCTGTTCACTAAGTTCATGACAAGTGCTTTTTACTGTTTTACCACCACCTGCGGGATAATATTCAGATGTGAAGATTTTAGTTCTGAAATTAAGTTTTGAGCTTTTAAGCCAAAAATTTGTAGGATGAGTTAACCAACCTTTTGTTAATTGTAAGGTAAACACATCTAAAGCTAAAAAGCAAGGATTTCTTTCAAATCATTTGCTTCGTCTGTAACTAAATTCATGAATTATCCCAATGGATATCATGATGTTATTCAATTGGGGAATATATGAAGAATAACCTGTTTATATCTTCTTTTATTTTGGTTAATTCCTGTACAAACTTATCAAATGGTGAGTTTTTTGGTTGTATGTTTGGCAGAACCTTAATCATATTTATGCCAAGACTCCCACTGTTAAATTGTATTTAATTTTGTTTCATATTTTTATAGTTTTTTCTTTAAATCTATTTCATTCCTCAGCTTTGCATTAAATGATTAACATTAACTTAATGTTGTCTATGAATAAGACCTTTGATTCAAAATCAGTTTTGACTAATGAATTTTTAAAATTATTAGATAATTCTTATCATTTTCTTCCAGACCAGATGAGTTTGTTTTCCTTTTTCTCCATTATGATTACTTAACTCAGGACTGCAGACCAGAGTATTCATTCAAAATAGACCTTACTGTTCTATGCTTCCATCCTTGTATTCAGATGATTTATTTAAGATGATTCTTGGCTTTAGATTTTGCAGAAGGAAAGTAAAAAAGTGAAGCCATTGGCAGGCGAGGAGAGTGCTAGATGGACTCTTGTCCTCAATTAAGGGGTACTGGTCGTTGGTAATTAGGACAGCAAAGAGAATTTGGGGAGGACTAGGATCATTAGTGATTGTTAACTAGTTGAATGGAGGCTATGCATATGTAGTCTAGTATAGAACAGAGATGATGAACTTGGGGATAAGCTGAAGTTCTATATATCAGAACCCTGGATATATGATCTAATCTTTCTGAAATTCACATTCATAAAGTAGAAACAATAGTGATATCTCTCAAAGTAATTTTGTACATGTTGTCTTTTGCTAAGTAACAAACTGTCTCCAAAACTTGGTAGCTGAAGACACAATTATTTGCTCATAGTTTGGGCTGGGTCCAGGTAGGCATTTCATCTGTTGTTCTTTCCTGGGGTCATTCATGCAGATATAGTGATCTGGGGGTTTGACTGCATTTGGATGGCCTTACTCTTTTATGGCAGTCAGCTAGGACTTTCAGCATTATAATTTAGTTCTATGTGTGTTTGCTTCAGAAGCAGAGGCCACATGACAATGGCAATAATTCCAAGAAGGCAAATCTCAGTGTCCACATTCTTACCATGCTTGTGATACATTTACTGATATCTTGTTGGCCAAAGCAAGTCACATGACCAAGCCCAGGGTTGATGAGGAAGGTGGTGAAAGTTTGACTTATGGTGGAACAATAGTGTAACAATAAACACATTCTGTGGCTCAGCTATGACTATTCATGGGAAATGACTTTTAAAGTATTATATCAGTATAAATTTTGTGGAGTTTGAATTTATATGGGTGGTAGTGGTTGAGGGTGGGGAGACAGGGTGCATGACAAATGCGTTTTAGTTTTACCACCATCTGTGGAATAAACTTCAATTGACATTGAATTTACTGTCCTAAAGATAATTACTTAGTTTTACTTCTGGTTTTCATTATTAAATTAAAAATATTCAGCTTTGGTATACTCAAAGATATAGTGTGCTGGAATCTGGGTAATATGGTCAGTTTGGAGGTGAAGAATTTAGACCAGATGATGTGAATATTGGCTTAGTTACATAGAACAGGTTGTCTAAGGCTCAGTGTTTCAAGAATATATCAAACTTATGGATGACATAGTCACTCATCAGTACCTGGAGATTCATTCTAAATGAGTTTAGTTCAAAAGTCAGAGGACAGTGGTCAATGTCATGAGAGCTATTCACACAACCTGACTGTGGATGGAGATTCTGGAAGTGACAGTCCATCAGAGGCAGAGTTAACAGAAACTAGTACTAGAACCAAAGGTGTCCCCATCAAAGGTGCATCACCACATCTGCTTCCTAGATAGGTAGAGAAAGCCTAATAAGGCAAAAACTAAGACAAATGCTTATTCTCTGAACTTGACAAAAATACAGAATAAAGAGACAAATTGCATACAAAATTGGGGGTAATGTGACCCAGGATAGGGTAAGACAAGTGCTTGGAGTTGCCCATCAAAGTTTTTCCCCAAGGCATCTTAGGATGCAGGGGTTAGTTGTGGAAACTCAGAAACCAAACTGTGCCACTGGGTCTCAGTTTCAAAGGCAGGACTGACAGTGAAGCTGAGGCTATGAAACGTGCTAAGTCACGATCAGCTCAGGGACTGAAATGAAAATGGTGGGTACAGTGGGCCCAGGTTAGAAGCTTCAGAAGACTGACAGAGATGCCTATTAGGATAATGGTTCTTAAATGTCACTAAGTACAAGGATTTCCTGGTTAAAAATGTATGTCTTTGGCCTCATAGCACAGGTTGTGATTCTAGTCCCTCTGGAAGAGTACCTAGGAATTTTAATTTTTGGTAAACAGCTTAGTGCTAATGACCTAATCTATGCTGCAAGATATAGTACACATGTATTTAGTTAAATTTGAATTAGCTAAAAAATAAGTTACTTATCTGTTAGCCACATTTCAAGTGCCTAATATCTACCCATAGTTATTTGCTACTATATTGGACAGAGTAGAATTAGAACATTACCATCATTGAAAAGTTCTATTTGACAGGGTTGGTTAAGTCATCTACTCTGTTCTTCCTCTTCCTTGGAACATATCTGGTTCTTCAGTGGTTTGGTGTTCCCATCCCAGATCCCTCCCCACATCTGCTTCCTGGAGAAGCAACTCAACTTGTGAAATGATTCAGGACCATGGACAACGACACACATGGCTGTCCCTTCCCTCAAACAGTTTCAGACACACTGTACTTAAGTCTAAGCAGGTGAGAAGCCAAGAACAGGTGGCTAAAATAAGGAATCCAAGGCAGCAAGTTATTCTGACACAAGAGACTTTGATCTAAAAATACCTAATCCCACAGCTTAATTATATTGATTTTGGCCTCTGCTCATATCCCTTCTTCTCAAACAGAAGTAGGGGAAAGGGAAACCTTGAGCTGCTATTTAGCATCTATCATTAACAAACATCATACATACTGATGTAGGGTAAGACAGATGCACAGAAGAGTCAAGCAGGATTAAATTCTGGGCTGTCACTTACTTATGGGTTCCCAGGAGAATGTTACTTAATCTTCCTAAATCTCAGTTTTCTGATCAGTAAAATGGCTATAATAATACTATGATAACTTAATAACAATATATACGATAATAATCAAAGCCTAGAACCTAGTAGGCATTCAACAAATATTTCTATTTCTATTCTTGGTAAGTTGAACTTTACCCTCCTCAAATGGCCATCCCCAGCTTATAGTACAGTCTATTCTCTGGTGGCAGTGCCTACATCTAAATAGGACGCAGGAGACCTATATGAATCAAGCACCCAGAAAAGCTTGGGGGTGTCCCAAAGGTCTGTGAACAGAATTCCAAACAATTATCTGGAGTGGAATATCATAGTAGTTTCCTCCTCCTCTTCTTCTTCCCCTACTTCCTCTTCATACTTCTTTTCCTCTTCTCCTATCCATTCCTTCTTTTTCTTCTGCCTTAACTCTTTTCTCTTCTTTATTTTCCTTTCCCTTCCTCAATTTTTTTCTCTTCTTTCCCCTTCCTCTTCTTCCCCCACCCCTTTTTATTTAGACTTTTCTTTCTGCTGCTGCTGTGGAAACTGCAGTATGCACAGGATCATAATCTTGTTCCCTGTAGCTTAATGGGTTTTATAATGCAGCACTTTCAACATTTCAAACAGTAACGTGCTAGCCTATTTGAGAACATAGGTGGTCAGATTATTTTCCAAAGATCTCTCTTTAAACAGGATTCTGGAGGTTTTAATGGACCAAGTAAACTTCAGTTTAAAATTATGCTTTGATTCCCAGTGGATATATAATATCTTCATTGACTATCATACTTCCAGTTAATTGTAAGCAATAAGACTTACAAGTAGTGCAGAACATCTGCACCCACAATCTCTGTATTATTGTAAAGATAGCATCTATATAGAATCAACCCACGTTCTAGTTATGTTTCAAAGAGTGGAACACAATTCTTTAAAAATGATGATGTTTAAAATGATGGTGTCTTGGGGACATTACATATTGTCTTGTTTATCCAGGTATTGCTGTGTTAGAGTTGTTATAATCCAGAATTAAAACTAACTTAGTGTGATTAGGCATGCTAACATGGAAGCAATGTAAGATCTAGATTCAAATCCCCATCGCGTTGTTCCTCAGCAATGCAGGGTCAACAAGCTGCCCAGCTTCCCTAAGCCTCAATGTCCTCAGTATAGAGCAGACTAATACCGACCCTGCATGAATGTGGTAGGGATTAGAGACAGTATGCAATGCTTGGCACAGAAATAGCAGAATTGATTTTGTATTACTTATATTTTCTTCATGTTCAGGAAAGATTTAAGGTAATTTAGCATTATATTCATAATAATAAGTGTTTCTGGGGAATCCTATTAAATACTAATAAAAATAAACACAAACTGACATTATATCATCTCAATTTAATTTTTTACCTTGAAGATAATTATTTTAATCAAATATAATAGAATATTACATTATTATAGAATGGATTATTTGTAAAATTAAAGAAAGCTGGGTGCAGTGGTACATGCCTGCAATCCCAGCTACATGGGAGGCTGAGGTAGGAAGATCATTTGAGCTCAGGAGTCCAAGACCTCCTTGAGCAACAAACATATCAAGACCCTTTCTCAAAAATTAAATTAATTAAAAAAGGAATTATGTCAAACTACCATTTTTTTAAGGTTTCACAATTGGGGAAAAAACTCTCCTTTCAAATTGCTCTGAAAGGATGGTTTTTCTTACCTCATGCATATCTTACCATCTCATTTTAATCTGGTAAAAAAAATATACCCGTCAGACAATACATTTTAATTTGCCTTGTTTTGACTTAACATGTTACTTGTTAAAATAATGGGAGTTGAATCTGGGCTTTGATATGAGGGAGAAAGGATTGCAATTTGAATTCTTTTTCTTCAGTTATTTTGACACTAGTTTATTGTTAAAGGGGGAAAAAACCCTAAGACGTCTTTCTGCATTACTTTTATGCCAACAAGCAGAAATAAAATGCATTTCAGTTGAATTTCGCTGGTTATTATATTTATCTGCTTTGCGGAGGTGGAAAACTTTAATCATTTTAGAGATCTTTAAGCTCTTATTTGCTCTAGCAAACCTATATAGCAAAACAAAATTATACCTAAAAGCACTTCTTACTCTTCTAATGATTTTGTTTTTCTGTATTAAGCTAGTGATATTTCCCTTCCTTTTGCATTATATGTGTCTTCAATATCAAGCTACAAACATGTTTTGCTGTCTTTGTACATGACATACAGACAGTTACTCACAATGGAGACTATGGTTACTCTTTCTATGCAGGTATAATGAGTCTTTTGCTTCTAAAGCAATATATCTCCCTGAAACCTATGTTGATGATTAAAAAAATAGATGCAAGCCTGAGAATAATATATCTCATCTTTTAAGTTAAAAAATGATGTTCTTTCACAGGAGATTCATTAGAAAAATAATAACATATTTTGGCACAGTATACCTGCTTGTAATCCCAGCAACTAAGGTGGCTGAGGCAGTAAGATTGCAAATTCAAGGCCACCTCAGCAACTTAGCAATTCCCTAAGAAACTTAGCAGGACCCTGTCTTAAAATAAAAAAAATGTCTGGGGACATGACTCAGTGGTTACATGTCCCTGGGTTCAATCCCCAATATCAATAGTAGTAGTAGTAGTAGTAGTAGTAGTAGTAGTAGTAGTAGCAGTAGTAGTAGTAGTAGTAGTAATAATAATAATAAAACAGATTTTTGAATGCTTACCAAAGCAGATTTCCCAGGTGTATTATTAGGCTTTGAGTGTAATAGCTGGCCAAAGGTGGGAGCAGAGACTCAATCAAGTTGGTTTACCTTGCCAGGTCACACTGGGGTGCATGATGGAAAAGCAATCAACAGGTAACTTCAGAGTGTCAAACTAGCTGTGAGTATTGAAATGTAGTAGTAGAATAAAAGACAGCTAGCTGTGTAAAGGATGAAACTTTAGTTAGAAAAAGTAAGGAAGTAAACTATTACCTGTTAAAAAATAGAACTTTGTTATATACAAGGATACTCCTTGTATGTTCCTGTCAGATTATATTCTTCCCCTCCTGGCTAAATTTTGTGTTATATTACTTACTTCTTCATGGTTTTATCCCCAATGTTATATTTTAATGTTTTCATTGTTCTTTCCCAATGTTATATTTTAATGTATTCATTGTTCTTTTTTAATCAGTTTATACTTATACAAATGAAATTATATTTGGATAGTCATTTGTGGCTTGCGTCTTTGGATTTTGAAGATTCATTCTTATTGATGTGTTCCATTCCAGGTCTTTCATTTTCATCCTGGCATATTATCCCAATATATAAACACAGTAGCACTTAACTGCCAGTTGTACTATTGATTGCCATTTTTGTTATTTCCTGTTTCTTTGGTGTGACAGGAAGGTTTAAATATGCTTATATGTATGTATATTTACACTTGTATATATGCATAAGAATCTCTAGGGAATTTATCAGTTAATTGAAATAATGGGTCACACAAGATATGCTTTCTAGTAAGTATATTGCACATAGGTCATCATAACTGTGACAGTTTACATTCCCACCAACTGTGTAAGACCTTGTAGCTTCACATCCTTGTCAACACTTATTTCTCTACTAAATTTGTAATGTGAATATAAGCTTTAGAGGCACAATAAACCTGAGTTCAAATTTAGGTGATAGCATGTGATCTTGGTCTAAAAAATATCTCAGCTTGCAGAGTTCTTGTCATGCTTAAATGCTGCAATGTATTAACAGATACCTGCATTATTCTGTTCAGGCTGCTATAAATTAACAGTGTAGAGTGGGTGGCTCAAAAACACAGAGATTTATTTCTTATAGTTCCAGTGGCTTTAGCAGATGTGCTCAGCTGATCAAAGCTATCCAGACCACCTCAACTTCAAAGATCTGGTGAGAACCTGCTTTCTGGTTCATAGGTAGTAGCTTCCTGTGTCCTCACATAGCCAAAGGGGTGTGATCAGTCTCTCTTGAGCCTCTTTATATAAGGCTCTTATCCTATTCATGAAGGCCTGAATTTTGAGATATGTAGAACTATTTATATTTTTTATTGAATAAATATTTCATACAGGAAAATTCATTTCACACTCTCCTTAAGGGCAGACTGGGATATCTTTTGGTTCCTCTCAGGTCTTTGAGGACATCTGCAATGGATGAAAGATAGCCTCAAGCTCTTCGACACTCCTCCCTTTAAGAGATCCATTGAAGCTGATCCTTGAAGTTGAGGTGGTCTAGATAGCTTTGATCAGCTGAGCACAACAGAAACAACACAATGCTAGTTCTGAGCCTCGACTATAAGAGCTTCCTCTGCTCTTGGCACCCTGATGAAGTCAGTCATCAGATAAGAAGTCTAGCGGTACCTTTGGAGAAAACACTTGGAAAGACCCTGAGATTATATAATGAGGGAGAGGGGCTCAGCTGAACCCTGCATTTGCATTCTCCACCAAAATACTGGGCATATGAAAGAAGCCATTTTGGATCCACCTGCCCAGCCCAGCCACGAGTGGAATAGTACAAGTGACCCTAATCGATGCCACATGAAGCAGAAAAATTACCCAGCTGAGTCCTTATCAAACATGTGACCTGAAAAATAATGAAATAAACCAAAATGGTTGCTGTTTTAAGCCATAGCATTTTGAGGTGCTTTGTTGCACTGCGGTGATAGCTGGAAGAGCAGGAATTCAAGGATGCTGGCTGAGAGGGTCCAATGCTGCATTATTCATTCTCCCTCTGCCTAAAGTGTATTCTCATGTCTAACTCCATAAATGGAAATTTCTTGCATATGCAAGGACATATAGCCATTCTGACAGTGAAGTCATTTGGAGGAAACCTATCATCAGTGAGAAGGCAGAGGCTGACCACATCATCCTAACAGCCAGCTCTGAATTATAAACTGAAGGGAATGCTAGCATCAAGACAGAATATGGAACACAAAATTATTTTATCCTATACAATGAGTTTTAATCATACAGAATAAACAGTCGGTGGGTTTTAATCATATAGGATGACTTATCCAACTCAGCCTTTGCAGTAGCACCAATATAATTTTCACCCATTAGATTGACCTCCATGGTGTCAGCCTCAAAATATTTCTCTCAAATATTCTGTTTTACTTTACTATTAGTTTATCATTTGCTAATTAGACCCTGCATGAGCATCTTCCCATTTTTAGCTAGAACATCCTTATAAAGTAGTACTTCATTTCATTAGAATTAAAACTCCATCTTTTAAACTGCAAGTGACATCCTCTAGTTCTAGTACCCTAGGATTAAGTGAACAGTTCATTTTATAACTCTAGGAATTTACAGCCTTCACATCTCCAATATGATCATTTTTGATCCCTTGTTTTAATAGAATTTCTAATGAGATAATTATTCCCTGATTTTTAAACTTCCAATAAGTATTACACTGAGACATGGTAATTAATGTATAGGAGAAAATGATTTTGTATTCCATATTCTGTCTGATGCTAGCATTCCCTTCAGTTTATAATTCAGAGCTGCCTGTTGGGATGATGTGGTCAGCTTCTCACTGATTATAGGTCTCCTCCAAATGACTCCTCACTGGTAGGAATCCTATGAGCCTACCTATCTTTTCCTTTCCCTATCTTTAAGGGATTGAACACTATCCCTTAAAGCCCTAGTGTCTGCCTCGTGTTCTAGCTCCAGCAAGATCCAAATTAGTTCAGAACCAAAAACTTGCATCCACCAGACTTTGGGTGTCATCTCTGCCAGGTGATACCTGCTAGATTCACCACCCAATCAGATAAAATCCACCAGGACCTTGACATAGATTGGATGAGCATCCCTGGTATCTACCCCATACCCTTGATTGAAGACAACACCTTCAGAATCATCTTTTCACTTCTTTATGAACCATGTAGCAGAGTCTAGGGTGATTTCAGACCAACCTCATCTAAGACAGTTTGTTTTATTTTTCTCCATGAGACTTAACAAACAAACAAACACCACCATCTTTATTATGGAAATGTTCAAACATGGACAAAAAGACTGAAGAGTATACCCCACACTCATTATTCAGCTTCGACTATCTTCTATACATGTCCAATATTGTTTCATTTATGTTCCTAGTCAATTCAACACCTGCTCCACTGGATTATTTTAAACCAGTTGCAGATATCTTATCTTTTCATATGTAAATTCTTCAGTATTTCTCTCTAAATTTTAAACATAATACTCTCATGTCTAAAATGGTTACAGTGATTTCAAGAAACAATTAAGTATCCCAAGAAAATAACTTGAGCCTAAATACTGTTATTAATGTAGGCTTGAATTGCCTTTCCTAAAATGCATTACCTGTCCTTACTCACATGGTAGAAAATACTCTAACAATTCATCTTCATTTACTTGACATACACTATTGGAAGAAGTTCAAGGTTCATCTACAAACTCTGCTTTCTATGCACTGACCTTCTTTATATCAGCATTAAGTAAGATCAATCTGAGCACTAGTCTCTAGGGGAAGAAATACTGTTGTTGACAAATCTTCAACCAGGAAAAATTGTAGTTTACATCTATTTTGTCTTCCATCTTTATAAAGCCAGTTCCCTGTCCACACCAAAATACATGCATCTAGATATTCCTTTCAGCTCCTATTTTAAAAGTGAAAAAGAAACTATTATTATTAAAAGGTTTTCAACAGCCTTATTGAGGTATAAATTACATATAATAAAACTTACCTATTTTATGTGGACAATTCAACGAGTTTTGAAAACTGTGTCTAATCACATAGAAGCTACCACAATCAAGTGATAGAATAATTTCATCATCCCCAAATTTCCACATCTTTACCAATGCTTTACAGCTTGATTTGTGGTAATGAGCAGTATGTTTCCTATCACTCTAGTTTTGCTTTTTCTAGCACTTTATCACATACTTGGAATTCTTTGTCTGGTTTTTCCCTTACCAGTGCTGGGGATCAACCCCAGGGCCTTGGCATGCTAGGCAAGCACTTTACCACTGAGCTATACCCCCTGCCTCTTTGACTTCTTTCACTTCACTTAAAACTTTTGTGATTGCCTGCTGTATCAGCAGTTTGTTCCCTTTTATTGATTGTATTATTCCACTGTACAAATACATCACAATTTGTTTATCCATTTACAGTTGATAAATATTTGGGTTGTTTCCAGGTTTTACCCCTTATATATAAATCTTCTGTGAATATTTGAACATAATCTTTGTGCAGATCTAGGCTTGCATTTCTCTAGGGTAATACTTAGGAGTGGAAGTGTTGGGTCATATGGTAAGTGTAGGTTTAACTTCATAAGAAATGGCCCAACTATTTTCCATAATGGCTGAATCAATTTGTTTTCCCACCAGAAAAGTATGAAAATTCCAGTTTCTCTGAATCTTAACAATTGTCAATATTTGACTTTAGCCTTTCTAGGGATCATGTAGTAGTATCTTGTGATTATCATGCTTGGCATCTTTTCTGATACTTATTTGCCTTTTATATGCCTTTTAAAAAAACGAACTTTCTATTTGGATCTTTTTCTCATTTAAATAGTCTGATTATTTTCTTGTTATTGAGCCATGAGACTTATTTTTATTCTGAACACAGTTCCTTATCAGATATAAATGTTCTGAACATTTTCTTCAAGTCAGTGGCTTACCTTTTTCGCTTTCTCAACAGTGATTTTTAAAATTTGTTCTAATTAGTTATATGTGACAGTAGAATGCATTTTGATACATCATACATATATGGAGTCTAACTTCTCATTTTTCTGGCTGTACTTGATGTAGAATCATACTGGTTGTGTAACCATATACGTACATAGGGTAATGTCTGATTCATTCTATTACCCTTCTTACCCCCATGCCCCCTCCCCTCCCTCCAGTCCCCTGTACCTAATCAAGAGTATCTTGATTTTTCCCTACTCTGCTCCCCTTATTGTGAATTAGTATTCATATATCAGAGAAAACATTCAGCTTTTGGTTTTTTGGGATTGGCTTATTTCATTTACTACGATATTCTCCAACTCCACCCATTTACCTGCAAATACCATATTTTCATTCTTCTTTTAGGCTGGATAATATTCCATTTTTTATATATACCACATTTTCTTTATCCATTCACCTGTTAAAGGGCACCTAGGTCAATTCATAGTTTACCTATTGTGAATTGAGCTGCTATAAACACTGATGTGTCTGCATCACTGTAGTATGCTGATTTTAAGTCCTTTGGGCATAAACCAAGGCGTGGGAAAGCTGAGTGAAGTGGTGATTCCATTCCAAGGTTTCTGAGGAATCTCCACATTGCTTTGCATAATAGTTGAACCAATTTGCTGTCCCACCAGCATTTCCCCCAACATCCTTGCCAACATTTTTTGTTGCTTGTGTTCTTTTTTTAAAAAATATTTTTAGTTGTAGATAGACAAAATATCTTTACTTTATTTCTATGTGGTGCTGAGAACCAAACCCAGTGCCTCACACATTAGGAAAGTGCTCTACCACTGAACTATGACCACAGCCCCTGTTGCTTGTATTCTTAATAATTGTCATTCTTACTACAGTGAGATAAAATCTCAGTGTAGTTTTGATTTGCATTTCTCTAATTGCTAGTGATATTGAACATTTTTTTCTTACATTTGTAGACCATTCATATTTCTTCTTCTGTGAAGTGTCTGTTCAGTTCCTTATCCCATTTATTTATTTATTTTTGTTAACTTTTTTGAATTTTTATGTCTCCTGGGGATTAGTGCTCTGAGGTGTGTGTGGTAAAGATTTTCTCCCATTCTGTAGGCTCTCTGTTTACATTCTTCATTGTTGCCTTTGCTGAGAAGAAGCTTTTTAGTTTGAATTCATCCCATTTATTGATTCTTGATTTAACTTCATGTGCTTTAGGGGTCTTGTAAAGGAAGTCAGGTCCTAGGCTGACATGGTAAAGATTTGGGCCTACTTTTTCCTTCTATTAGGCACAGAGTTCTGTTCTAGTGCCTAAGTCTTTGATCCACTTTGAGTTGAGTTTTGTGCAGGGTGAGAGATAGGGGTTTAATTTTATTTTGCTACATATGGATTTCCAGTTTTCCCAGCACCATTTGTTCAAGAGGCTGTCTTTTCTCCAATGAATGTTTTTGGCACCTTTGTCTAGTATGAGATAACTGTATTTATATGGGTTTGTCTCTGTGTATTCTATTCGGTACCATTGGTCTATATGTCTATTTTGGTGTCAGTACTATGCCTTTTTTGTTACTGTGTTTCTGTAGTGTGGTTTAAAGTCTGGTATTGTGATGCCTCCTGCTTCACTTTTCTTGCTAAGGATTGCTTTAGCTATTCTGGGTCTCTTATTTTTCCAAATGAATTTCATGATTGCTTTTTCTAGTTCTATGTAGAATGTCATTGAATTTTAATAGGAATTGCATTAAATATGTATAACTCTTTTGGTAGTATGGCCATTTTGACAATATTAATTCTGTCTATCCAAAAACATGGGAGATCTTTCCATCTTCTAAGGTCTTCTTCAATTTCTTTCTTTTTTTTTTTTTGGTGGTGCTGGGGATTGAACCCGGGGCATTATGCATGGAAAGCAAGCACTCTACCATATATCCCCAGCCCATCTTTCTTTAGTGTTCTCAACAGTGATTTTTGAAGAGCAAAAAATTTTAAATTTTGATGAAATACAATTGATTAACTTTTTCTTTTAAAATTTGTGTTTTTGTGTTTTAAAAAATATTTGTGTAATTCAAGGTCCCTGAGATTTTCTCCTAGATTTTCTACTAGAAATTTTATAGTTTCAGCTTTTACATTTGGGTCTATGATCATTTGGAGTTAATTTTTGTATGTAGGTGATGTGATGTTAAGGGTTGAAGTTCATTTTAATTTTTACATATGGTGATTCAATTTTTACAGCACCATTCTGAAAAGGTCATCATTTCCATATTTAATTGTCTTGGCACCTTTGTGAAAATCAATGGACCATATGTGTGTGTGTGTCTATTTCTGGAGTCCCTGTTCTGCTTCTTTGATTTATATGTCTAACTTTAGTTAATACCACACTGTCTTGAGTACTGTAGCTTTACAGTAAAATATGTGAATTTATACAAAAAAGCCTTGCTGGAATAGTTACTGGC
Organism: Marmota marmota marmota; assembly: GCF_001458135.2. Lineage (NCBI taxonomy): Eukaryota > Metazoa > Chordata > Mammalia > Rodentia > Sciuridae > Marmota > Marmota marmota. Next base: position 21,167,602 of record NW_026000142.1, on the reverse strand, counting down.
ATTTCACTGAATCTATTGAGCAAAACTGAATAATGAGAGTAGTCTGAAGCGGCCAACTTAAGGGCTGACTTCATGAAGTTACTTCTGTAATTCTTCCATCTCTTTGAAAACCTAAAGCAGAATGATTGAGGGTGTCTATCCAAATTTTATTTCTGTACTCAGTACATCTTGACCAAGTGCTAAGGAGTCTTTGGACTTTTTAAAATATCACAGAGTGGAGGGTCTTCCCCTAAATTAAGAGGGCAAGTGTCAAAATCTGAATGTATATAGATGTTATTCACTCATTCATTCTGCAAATATTTATTTTGTGCCAGGTGTCTAGTACTATTCAAGGTTGTAGTATTAAACAATGCAGACAAATATCCTACCCTATGAGAGCCTACCTAGGAATAGTAGTCTCGTGGAGAATCATACCAAGGTTTGATTAAAAGCAGTTTTAAAAATTATTTTTTTATGCCTTGACCTAGTACTACTCTCTTTTCTAAGAATTTAACTGACAAAAAAATACTCAGAAATACTTGGGAATCAACCTAACAAAAGAGGTGAAAGACTTATACAATGAAAACTACAGAACCCTAAAGAGAGAAATAGAAGATCATCTTAGAAGATGGAAAAATATACCCTGTTCATGGATAGGCAGAACTAACATCATCAAAATGGCAATATTACCAAAAGTTCTCTATAGGTTTAATGCAATGCCAATCAAAATCCCAATGGCATTTCTCGTAGAAATAGATAAAGCAATCATGAAATTCATATGGAAAAATAAAAGACCCAGAATAGCAAAAAGAATTCTAAGCACGAAAGGTGAATCAGGCGGTATAGTGATACCAGACTTCAAGCTATACTACAGAGCAATAATAACAAAACCAGCATGGTACTGGTACCAAAACAGGCGGGTGGATCAATGGTACAGAATAGAGGACACAGAGACTAATCCACAAGTTACAACTATCTTATATTTGATAAAAGTGCTAAAAGCATGCAATGGAGGAAGGATAGCATCTTCAACAAATGGTGCTGGGAAAACTGGAAATCCATATGCAACAAAATGAAACTGAACCCCCTTCTCTCGCCATGCACAAATGTTAACTCAAAATGGATCAAAGAGCTTGACATCAAATCAGAGACTCTGCATCTGATAGAAGAAAATGTTGGCTCCGATCTACATATTGTGGGGTTGAGCTCCAAATTCCTTAATAGGAAACCCATAGCACAAGAGTTAATAACAAGAATCAACAAATGGGACTTACTCAAATTAAAAAGTTTTTTTTCTCAGCAAGAGAAACAATAAGAGAGGTAAATAGGGAGCCTACATCCTGGGAACAAATTTTTACTCCTCACACTTCAGATAGAGCCCTAATATCCAGAGTATATAAAGAACTCAAAAAATTAAACAATAAGAAAACAAATAACCCAATCAACAAATGGGCCAAGGACCTGAACAGACACTTCTCAGAGGAGGACATACAATCAATCAACAAGTACATGAAAAAATGCTCACCATCTCTAGCAGTCAGAGAAATGCAAATCAAAATCACCCTAAGATACCATCTCTGTGGTAAGCCATTCTTATAGACCGTGGCCGCCATTAGAAGATGGCGCCGGCTTCCACTGTGGCCTGTGATAAACAACTCCTTTTATGGAGAGTTGGCGCGCAATCCCTTACCACCCTATGAGAGAGATCCACGTGGCGGCTTAGGATTGGGATGCGGGGGGCTTTATTAAGCTGTGCTTGGGCGTGGCGGGCGCGGGCGCTAGAAGATGATACATGACTCAAGGCCTGAATAAACTGTTGAAAGAAGAATCCTGTGTCGTGTTTCCCTGGCTGGCGAGGGGTCGCGACACATCTCACTCCAGTAAGATTGGCAGCCATTATGAAGTCAAACAACAACAAGCGCTGGTGAGGATGTGGGGAAAAGGGTACACTTGTACATTGCTGGTGGGGCTGCAAATTGGTGTGGCCAATTTGGAAAGCAGTATGGAGATTCCTTGGAAAGCTGAGAATGGAACCACCATTTGACCCAACTATTCCCCTTCTCAGTCTATTCCCTAAAGACCTAAAAAGAGCATACTACAGGGATACTGCTACATCAATGTTCATAGCAGCACAATTCACAATAGCTAGACTGTGAAACCAACCTAGATGCCCTTCAATAGATGAATGGATAAAAAAAATGTGGCATTTATACACAATGGAGTATTACTCTGCATTAAAAAATGACAAAATCATGGAATTTGCAGGGAAATGGATGGCATTAGAGCAGATTATGCTAAGTGAAGCTAGCCAATCCCTAAAAAACAAATGCCAAATGTCTTCTTTGATAGTAGGAGAACAACTAAGAACAGAGCAGGGAGGAAGAGCATGAGAAGAAGATTAACATTAAACAGGGACGAGAGGTGGGAGGGAAAGGGAGAGAGAAGGGAAATTGCATGGAAATGGAAGGAGACCCTCATTGTTATACAAAATTATATATAAGAGGAAGTGAGGGGAAAGGAAAAAAAAACAAGGGGGAGAAATGAATTACAGTAGATGGGGTAGAGAGAGAAGATGGGAGGGGAAGGGAGAGGAGGGGGGATAGTAGAGGATAGGAAACGCAGCAGAACACATCAGACACTAGTATGGCAATATGTAAAACAGTGGATGTGTAACCCATGTGATTCTGCAATCTGTATACGTGGTAAAAATGGGAGTTCATAGCCCACTTGAGTCAAATGTATGAAATATGATATGTCAAGAATTATGTAATGTTTTGAACAACCAATAATAAAAATTAAAAAAAATACTCAGAGATGTTGTCAAAAATTTATGTAAAAATGTTCTTGCAGCATTTATGCTAGCAAGAATTAGGGGTGGGGAGCTAAATATTTAATAATGGAAGAGTGATTAAATAACTGTGATATGCACAGTTGGTATATTATGTAATCAGTAAACATTTTTGTATAGATGACTGTTAGACCACAGGTATTTTTAAAAAATTCATTTATTTAATTTAATCAGTTATACATGACAGTAGAAAGGCTCTTTGATTCATTGTACAGAAATGAAGCAGAAATTTTCACTTCTCTGGTTGTGCATGAAGTAGTCATACCATTTGTGCAATCATACATGTACCTAGGGTAATGATGTCTGTCTCATTCCACTGTCTTTTCTACCCCTTTGCCTCCTCCCTCCTCCCCTTTGCCCCATCCAAAGTTCCTCCATTTATCCCCCCCACAACATATGGATTAGCATCCACTTATCAGAGAAAACATTTTGCCCCTGGTTTGTTGAGACTGGCTTATTTCACTTAGCATGATATTCTCCAACTCCATCCATTTACCTGCAAATGCCATAATTTTATTCTCTTTTAATGCTGAGTAATATGCCATTGTATATATATACCACAGTTTCTTTATCCATTCATCTATTGAAGGGCATCTAGGTTGCTTCCACAGTTTAGCTACTGTGAATTGTGCTGCTATAAACATTGAAGTGGCTGTGTCACTGTAGTATGCTGTTTTTAAATCTTCAGAGTATAGACTGAGGAGCGGAATAACTGTGTTAAATGGTGGTTTCATTCAAAGTTTACTGAGGAATCTCCGTACTGCTTTCTAGATTGGTTGTACCAATTTGCAGTCCCACCAGCAATGTATAAGTGTGCCTTTCCTCCCACATCCTCACCAACGCTTATTGTTGCTTGTATTCTTGATAACTGCCATTCTCACTAGAGTGAGATGAAATCTTAGAGTAGTTTTGATTTGCATTTCTCTAATTACTAGAGATGTTGAACATTTTTTTTATATATTTGTTGATGGAATGTATTTCTTCTTCTGAGAAGTGTCTGTTCAGCTCCTTACCCCATTTATTGATTAGGTTTTTTTTTTTTGGGGGGGGGGGTGTTAAATTTTTTGAGTTCTTTATATATCCTGGAGATTAGTGCTCTATCTGATGCATATGTGGCAAAAATTTTCTCCCTCTTCACCTCATTGATTGTTTCTTTTGCTGAGAAGAAGCTTTTTAGTTTGAATCTATCCCATTTATTAAGTCTTGATTTTATTTCTTGTGCTTTAGGACTCTAGTTAAGGAAGTTGGGACCTACTCTGACGTGATGAAGATTTGGACCTACTTTTCTTCTATTAAGTGTAGGGTCTCTGTAGACCATAGGTATTTTAAAATGCCAAATAGTTTTCTAGTCGGATTGAACCAGGTTGTATATCTACCAGCAGTGTTTGAGAATATGCATCTGATCTTAATCTAGTTGCAGTGAAGAATTTATAAAGCAATAGATTGTAGTATTATCCTTAGTGTGTGTATATACAAAATAACTACATAATAAAGCCAGTTCAGATGGCAGAAATACCATCTCATTTTAGTTTTCAATTCTTTGATTACCAGTGACAAGGAATATTTGTTCATCTATTTAGGTTAGTTTTACACTTCTTTCACAAGTGATTTTTTCTTTTTAAAAGAAATTGGATAATTTTGATTTATTGGCGAGTGAGATTTTTTTCTTTTATTAAGAAATGTATTTATTGTGCCACAAAATAGTTTATGAGACATACTTTAAAATTTCATTTTAAATAAATGCCTCAAAATATTATAATATTTTCAAATTTACTGGGAAATTCAGTAAGTTATTCGTAATACTTTAAATTGGAAAAAACCTCACATCTAAACTAATTTGAACAGTAAATATTTGTCATTCTTTTCCAATAGTTGTTATTTAAAAGGTCTGTTATTAGGCAAGGCATTGGTTATCATATATTGATTTTTGCATATTGTTTTAGATATCTTAAAACATGTCTGTGTTGCATATTAGAGCACTACATATTTAACTGCTACCCTTCCTGTTATCGAGAGCATCTGCTTCTATAACATTTGACATTCAATTTTTGATTTGAGAAATAAAAATAAAACTAATAAGCAAGTACTGAAAAAAGATTGTTAAGTGTACAGCTAAGAAAAGGAAAGCATTCACCATCTGTCACCAAATTGCTTTTCTAAAATATAATGACAGGATGTAGAAACATACTGCATCATCGTGTTCGAGCACAGGGTTTGAGGATAGCTTCTTGACTTCCCAACTCAGTCATTTGCCAGAAATTTGAATTGCAACATAATTTGGAAGAACAGAGAGGAAAAATGGAAATCTATTCAGAGAGGTTGGGGGGGATAGCTCTTGCAAATGCAGAGTTGGAAGTTGGTGTAACACGTTTGGGAGAAAGGAGAGGTGTCTCTGGGAGAATGGTGTTGGTAAGGGACTGAAGGAAAGGGAAGCTAGGTGGAAACGGTGGGGCCTTCTGCTGAAGAGTTTGGGATTAATTCTGTTTGATAGTAATTGAAGAACACAAATTTAGACATAATGAAAGTAATATAAAAATGTTTTGTGAGTGATTTTGGTTCTAATGATAGCCAGGCTGAAGGTCTTTACTTTAATACATGAGCTATTCTCTTTCCCCTCTAGACCACTTACATTTGCTCCATTGAGTTTGACTAAAACAACACAATGAATTCAAGCACCATTCATTTAAGCAAAAGGAGATTTAATAGTTTTTTTTAAAAGAATGCCTGTTACAGTCCAAAACATTACAGTGGACAGCAACATCTGTGGATTCTAGTCTGTGGTGGCTTCGGTGGACTGGCAGGGTCTGAGGCTTCATCACCAATGTCTGACCATAGGTGCTCAATCCTTGATGCCTTGGAAACCATCCTTAGAGTTCATCAAAGAACTTAGAAGTTCCCTCTGATGGTGTTGTGACAGAACCTTAAACACAACTATCCCAATGACTCAGGATTTCTTTTTTGAATTTTTAAAATTAGCTTTCTTCAGAGCTAGGAGGCTCTTACTTAAAATAATAAAATAATTCAGACAGGTGATATAATTGTTTCTTGAAAGGCAAGCAAGGAAGAGTTACTGAAGTCCACTCTCAGTTGTATTTTACACAGTAGGGAAAGATCTGGAATGGGTTATTGCATTGCTTCATTGAGTAGCAACTCTTATGAAAATAGGAAAGGCCACATCTTGTGTGATTCTGTTTGTATGTCATGTCCAGAATAGTCAAGTCCATAGAGAAAGTGTATTAATGATTGCTCAGGGCTGAGAGGCAGAGGTGTTGTAGAGAGGAAATGGGAAATGACAACTAATGGGTTAAATGTTTTTTTGGGGTGGTGGTGGTGATGAGGTACTCAAGATTAAAGAATAGCTAGGATGTGATCGATCCTCACCAGTCTGAGAATCAGGATCGTCCCTTGTTTCAAACATCCATATTTAAGAGGATGAGGTATCTTCTCAGAAAACATTTGAGTGCATGTTAATATATGCAGTCATTTACTCAAAATTTTCTATTAATGGAATAGTATGTGTCAGGTACTGTTTCAGGTGCTGCTGCTTTTTCTCAAAGCAGCTAAATGTCACTATACTAATGAAGCTTATATCTTAGCCTTGTGTAGAACTAACAGTATATAGGATTGATTAAGAGGAGATAGGGAGTAAAAAACAAATAGAGAGCAGTGGGTAAAATAACTTTTGTGCTTCAATGAATACCATGAAGAAGTAAAAATATCATCCAAAGGATGGAAGAAAATATTTGAAAATCATATTTGTAATATCTAGAATTTCTAGAATATATAAACAACTTAATAATGAAACATACAATTTAAGAATAGGTGAATGATTTAGATAGACCTGTCTCCAAAAATATACAAATGGTTTACAAGCAAATAAAGAGATACTGGATATCATTACCTATCAGGGAAATGAAAATCAGAACAAAAAAAGTACAATGAAATACTATTTCATGTCCACTTGCAATTACAACAAAAAAGACAGAAAATAGCAAGTATTGGCAAGAATGAGAAAAATTAGAACCCTCATAAACTGCTGGTGGGAATTTAACATGGTTCATCTACTGTAGAATATAGTATGATAGATAGTTCCTTAAAAAAATTAAACATAGGGGTCCCATATGACTTAGAAATTCCACTCATAAGAATAGAAGTAAATTTATGTGTCCTCACAAAACTTGTACACAAATGTTCATAGCAGTATTATTCATGATATCTCAAAGTAGAATAAGTAGATGTCTATGCCTAAGTGAATAAAATGTGGCATATACACATAATTGAATATTTTTGTCAATAAAAAGAAATGAAGTACTGATATGTGCTACAACATGGAGGAATCCTGAATATATACTGCCAAGTGAAAGAAGCCAGACACAAAAGACCACATATTTTATGATACCATTTATATGAAATGTCCAGAGAGGCAAATATATAGAGACAGAAAGTATATTAGTGATTGTCCAGTGCTGCTAGAGACTAGTGGGTTCAGGATTTCTTTTGTGGGGAATGAAAATGTTCTAAAACCGATTTTAATGGTTTCAGAATACAAAAAAATGTATTTCATTGTACACTTTAAATGATTGAAGTATATTGCATGTATATCTTAGTAAGCTGAAGTGTGTATATATGTATGTATATGTTGATCTATAAAATAGGATTCAAGGGGAAAGAAGGAAGAAAAGAAGGAAGAGAGAAAGGAAGAAAGGAATCTTATGGAGTGTCTATTGCAATGGGAACAAAGAGAAAGAGATGGCAGTGATAAAAATTATAAAAAAAATCAGTAGAATTGTGTCCATTTGCTGTTTCTAGGAGACAGATATTCATTGATGAAATTAGGGAATATTCGAGTCTTCTTCTTTTGGGGGGTGCTGGGGATTAAACCCACTGAGCCACATCTCCAGCCCTTTTTATTTTCTATTTTGAGACAGGGTCTTGCTAAGTTGCTTTGGGGTTCACTAAGTTGCTGAGGTTGGCTTCAAACTTGCAATCCTCCTGCCTCAGCCTTCTGAATTGCTGAGATTACAGGTGTGCCCCATCACACCTGGTATAATTAGGGAAGGTTTGGAAAGAGCATGTATGAGTTGAAAACCAAAGGGATTTAATTTTGAAAAGGCGATAACAAGCACAGGGAGAATAGAATTGTGTGTGTGTGTGTGTGTGTGTGCGTGTGTGTGCGTGTGCGTGCGTGCTGGAGAGTGAATGAATCCAAGAGTACATGCTGGGCAAGTGCTCTACTACTGGGCTACATCCCCAGGCCATAGAGACAAGGATTTGTTTCTTAATAGCAAGGAGGAGGTGAGTTAACTCACTGGGGCAGGATTAGCTGAATAGAGAGTATAGAGAGAAAAACCCTAAGGCCAAGAACAGACAGCTTGGGGGAATAAACACACCATCAGCCAGTGAAATAGGAGGCAGGCAGAAAAGTAGGTGAATCCAAAGTATCTAGAAATCTGAAAAAAAATTTCAAGGAAAGGAATGGTCAATTTCATCAACTGCTGCAGAAAGTCAGGGAGAAAGAGCTGAGGAGAGGTCATCAGATTTCATGATAAGGGAATCAATTATGATCTTTTGGAATATATTTTGTGGAGTGACAACAATGAGAGCTAATTTTTATCATCTCTCTCTCTTAACCAAATTTTGCCACTAGAATTTGAATGTACTCAGGTAGCTCTGGAGTTGAAAAGTTGTGTGTTGACCTCAATCTTTCCATTGCTGCTTCAGGCTCTTTCTTTCCTTGCTATCACGGTCTGAAGCTTTCTGAATTTACACTTGTTTTCTTCGCATTCTTTATCTGATATTCAGTCCCTACTCATCCACTTTGTGGTTTCTGTATGGAATTTACTGAATCTGTTCTAAACAGGGCCACTGGTTGGTCTGGTCTGCTATAACAAAATGCCACAGATTATGTGGCTTAATCCACAAAAATGTATTTCTCACAGTTCTGGAGATTGGAAGTCCAAGATCAGGGTGGTAACATGATTAGATTTTTGATGAACTATCTTGGCTCATAGATAGTTACCTTCTCATTGAATCCTCACATGGGGGCAGAGAGGAAGTTGGAAAGAGAGAGAGAGAGAGAGAGAGAGAGAGAGAGAGAGAGAGAGAGAGAGAGAGAGAGAGAAACCCCAAGGTTTTTCTCATCTCTAGTATCATTATCTCTAGTATCTCTCCTTATAAAGGCACTAATACATTCATGAGGCTCTACCCTTTTGGGATAATTTCTTCCCAATGACCCCAGCTCCTAAAACCACCATACTGTGAATTAGTGTTTCAAATGTGGATTGGCGGGGGGACATAGTCCATAGAACCAAAGAGGTTTTTGTTGCTAAATGCAATAAATACTTTTTAGTGGTAGGCACACCTGAGGGATACATATAGGCAAAAGGGGAAACAATATGGTATAATGTCACCATAGCTGTGAGTAGAAAAGAATGGACTGGCAGATGGTGACAAAAGCAGCAGACCCATCTGCCTCTAGCCTCAGGTTTCTTCTTGCAGGTTAATGTTCTCCCCTGTTCTGACCTTGATCATTTCTCTTCTTCTTTACAAATATTTCCAGAGTGATCTCAATTTGCTTCACTTATCATTTGTAGGCAAATGACTCTCGAATCTCTATATCCAGTCCAGATAGGGTATAGAGGTGCTGAAAAGTGGATTAGGGAATTATATGATTGAAAAGGTGCTAGGCAAGGGTCTCACTGAGATGAAATGAGATATTTTGGGTAAAATATTTATCTTTTTAAGTATGAGAGTATGGTTCTTCTGTTATCTAAAATCCATATTGATCATGTGAAACTGTTCTAAAGGTTCCAAGAATTAGTTTTATTTCCATAAGTAATCCCTGAAAACGTTCTTATTGTAAATTTCTACCCCCAACTCTCAATTCAACATAACTCACCCAAAATAAACAACATTGGCAATTGAATGGGCAGATTTTTATACACCTTCATCTATTCCTTGTGTACATATTGAATTACATCATTTCGGCTTATATCCCTCCCACGTGTGTATTTTAAATGGTTATCACTACTTAAGGAGGAATATAAGAAGCACTAGCTGCAGGGATGATACTGATGGGTATAGAGAGGAGGAAGAACACTTCTTTCTTTTTCCTTTTGTACTAGAAGATCTGATCAGAGGAGAGATGTCAAAACACATGTTCCATGGGGAAGGAAGGTGTAAGTGATGGGGCTCCTGCTGAGGGCTGTTTCTGATAATTGGTGAGTCTGGAGACTTGTGTAAAGGGGGTGGGTGTAAAAGTGAAACAATTGTGGATGTAAAGTAGAGAGACATTAAATTATTGTCATTTAGCAGGAGCCCCACCTTCCTCCCCTCTGTAGTTAGAAAATATCAATTAGCAGAGGAAAGGTATTCCTGGCATTTTGTTTTCTGGTGTCCAGGGACAGGAACACACAGACTGGGAATGAGCCAGCTGGGAATGAGCACCCTAGGCATTGTTTAATACTTAAACTCAAGGAACAGACTTAGGGTTAAGAAGGAGGGAAGCAGAAATCTGATGAGACAGTCAAAGACCAGGTTCACTGTGTCTGACAGTGTGAGACGGTGATAACCATGAAGAATGACTATTGTGTCTTGGTCACTGCAGCACACTCAGGGCAGAGCACCAGCTGGAGGGTGATAATTAATTGTTGAATAGATGAATGAGAGCAGGCAGGCAAGTTGCTGTTTCACTGGGAGAATTCTTGAGTTGTTAGATGTGTCTTAGTGCGTGTGATGAAGTCCGGAATATGGACCATCTGAGGGTTTGACCATGAAGTTTAGTGGTGTCAGGGAGAGCAAAGAGCTGAGAATAAGAAGTCAAATGGTTCATAACCAGATACTAAAATTGCTGAGGAGGTTAACAGGATTATGGGTGTGAAGGAAAAATAAAATTCAAGGTCCAGCAGAAGAAATGTCCTGAAGGGGTAAATATTACTAGAAAGTATTCAGAAGTGAAGCGATGTCATCGCCTTCAAATGAAGAGTCTTAGAAAGGGCGGTGAATGAATGTGTCAGACTCAGCTGTGGGTTACTGTCAGCTACAAAAGTGACACAGCTCTCGAAGGTACTTCCCATCCCCTGTGTTTCTTCGATGCACAACTCCATGTCAAAACTGCTGGTTGCCAGGTGTTCTAACACCTAAGATCTATTCTCCACCTCCCTAAGATTAGATCAAGTTCTGTCATATGTGGGAGACACTGATTTTATTCCTGTTCCAAATTAGGTGGTTAGATGTCCCTCTCTGAGGTGCAGGGGTAGAAGAGAGAAATTGAAAAGAGATTAGAGAGAGCCTGGGAGTCAATGGGATGGAAGCAGAGAAGACTGTATCAGGTCATTTTTTGATAAAGAAAAATTTTTGAGAGAGAGGCAATGGAATAATATTTGGACTCTTGCACAGAATATATAAGCATGAATCATAAATTAGTTTTCAAAAGTCAAACTCAAATAATACTGTTTTGGTTAGCTTTGTTGCGGCTGTGACTAAAATCCCCAATAAGAATGATTTAGAGGAGGAGATTTTTATTTGGGATTTACAGCTTCAGAGGTCTCACTCCATAGACTGCTGACTTGATTTTTTTGGGCCCAAAGTGAGGCAGCACATCATGGCAGAAGAGCCCAGGGAAGGAAAGCTGCTCACCTCAAGGCACCCCAGAAGCAGAAGAGGGGGAAGGAGCCACAGTGAAGGTATAATTCCAGATCATTCTCCCAGTGACCCATCTCCTCCAGCTATGCTCCACCTGCCTACAATCCCCACCTAGTTAGTCCATTCAAACTAGGATTGGCAGAGTAGGTTACAGCTCTCATAATCCAGTCATTTCACCTCTGAATATTCCCATATTAACAGGAGCTTTATGGGACACCTCATATCCATACCATAACAAATGCAATTTATTATGGGTTTTTCAAATAAAATAAACTGTATATGCTTTTCAAGTCACTTCCAAATTCATCTACTTTGATCTCCTCATGTATTTAAAAAAAATTTTCCATGACTCAGGAAACCCTCCAAATTCTTATGTAGAGTATGCTAATGAATACTCTATCACAAAGCAAAAAGAAAATTTAAAATGGGCCTTATAATCTAAGATAAAATAACATAAATTAGCCCTGAAAAAGATTTTGATTGGAATTGTTTTCAAAATTTTAACATGATATAAATTATCCGCTATCCATAAAAATGAGGTAAAAAAGAAAAACAAGCTATTGTACTTATTAGAAAAATGCAAACTAAAACTACACTGAGATTTCATCTCACTCTAGTCAGAATGGCATAATCAAGAATACATGTAACAATAAGTGTTGGTGAGGATGTCGGGGAAAATGTACGCTCACACATTGCTGGTGGGATGGCAAATTGGTGCAACCACTCTGGAAAGCAGTATGGAAATTCCTCAGAAAACTTGGAATGGAACCACCGTTTGACCCAGTTATCCCACTCCTCGGTCTATACCCAAAGGACTTAAAAACAGCATAATATAGTGATACAGCCACATCAATGTCTATAGCAGCTCAATTCACAATAACTAAGCTATGGAACCAACATAGATGCCCTTCAACAGATGAATGGATAAAGAAAATGTGGTATATATATATATATATAAACAATGGAATATTACTCAGCAATAAAAGGAATGACTTATGACATCTGCCAGAAAATGGAAGGATCTGGAGACTGTGCTAAGTGAAATAAGCCAATCCCCCCAAACCAAAATCCAAATGTTCCCTCTGATATGCAGATGCTAAAACACAATAAAGGGGGGTAAGGGGGAAGAATAGAAGTTCATCGGATTAGACAAAGGGGTATGAAGAGAAGAGAGTGGGGACAGGAAATATGAAGACAGTGGAATGAATATGACTTTTCTATGTACATATATAAATAAACCACAGTGAATTACCACATCATGTACAACCACAAGACAGGTATCCTAAATAGAATAAGATGTACTCCATGTTTGTATAAATATGTCAAAATAAACTCTGCTGTCATATATAACTAAAAAGAACAAATTAAATAAATAACTAAAATAAAATAAACAAAAAGAAAAAAAGACATTGTGCTTATATCCAGCTAGTGTGGAGTCAGTTCTTACACCATCCCAGCAGTGGTTTCCCACCAAGTGAAGCTATGGTACAAATTACCCGTTTTTCCTCCTGGTCACCAACTTATTCAGCTCTACATTCTTCTGGCTATCGCATGGTAATTCTTGTCTCATTGTGTGCAGAATTTATATGATTTGACTGGACTATTAGTATTTGTGGGATAGGTTTTTCTAACACTATTTTTGCTAGTGTGAATTTTCTAACATGTACAGCTGTCAACACTTCCCTCTGCACACTGTACCAGTAGATCCCAAACTTTGCTGCACTTTCTACATCAGAATTTCCTGATGATCTTTGAAGTATATTGATGGCCAGCTCCCACTCCCAGATATGTTGAATTAATAGGTATGGGGTGGGACCTGAACATTGAGATGTTTGAAGTTTCCAGATGGTTCTCATGAACACTAAATGTGGGCACTGCTGTACTATACTATTATTTAAGGAATTTGAGTAACCTGACAACAGGGAAAGAACATTAACCCAGGTGAACGACTGGGATGGGGAGGATATAACTGTTAAATTGTACAGTAGCACGACAAAAGGCAAGCACTAAGAGATGTTCCAATGATACCACTTAAATACTTTTTACTATAAGTTTTTAATTTCTTTGTTTAATCCCATTATTCTTAGCTCTGGGTCAAAGGCTTTCTCTTTCTTCTTGGCATTAATATCTTTTATATATTTTTGTAACTTTATCTCTTCACCCTGTCATCTCTTGGCAGATTCTTCATATGTATTTAATTGCTTGTGCTTTCTTTGATGAATGAAACCCTGAAGGCGCTTATTTATATGCTTTGCTAAACCTGCTGTTCCCAGGCTTCTCGTGTCCCCAATTTGAACATGACATCAGTGTCAGCAGGCAGTAAGGAAAGGCAGTGTTTTACCCATACCTAGTTCTCATTAGCACTGATCTGTTTTTCATTACGTCGCTGGAAACTAATCTCTAATTTGTTTTCCATTATCATTCTAAGATCTCTGGGCATTTCTTTGCTGCTGTTCCTATAATCCAATCCAAAGGTATTGGATTATATTTTTCAAAATGTAAAAAAATGTCCATGTTGATTAATGAAATACATGTACATTTTGCATCTGATTTGGCCTGTTTTTGCTATACTCCCTGTTGCTTTGCCAAGACATTATTTGAACTGTGACTTAATATACCTTGAACTTCCTTTTGCAAACTATGAATGTATTAAACAGCATCAGAACCAAAGCAACAATAGCCTATATTACAATTACCTTAAATGGATAGGCTAAAAGCTTTTTATTTTTCACACACAATTCTATCTTATGCCTGTCTTTCTTTTATTTACTTTTTCTGATTTTAAAATAATATCATTAAGAAAAACATTGAAACTTTTTTCTATAAAATCAAATTTCTTTTTCAGTGTTTTTTTTTTTTTATTTATTTGGGTGAAGCCTTTGGTGAGGTGTGCACCAATCTCTTGTTCATATGATGACTCTTCACACTCTTATTCAGCATATTTTCAATGGTTTCAGTAGTAATTATTTTCTTTTTTTAATTTTCTGTTTTCCACAAATTATATTTATTTATAAGTATCATGTATCATTTTCAGTTCTTTTGACCTGAACATCAATGTTTACCTAATTTAAGTTAGACTTTACTGAACAGTGCACTGTCTCTATTTATAGAATTTGCCAAGAATTCAGAAATTTGTAGCAAAATTTTCTTACACTCATGGTATTGATTCTTTGTGTTTAATGAAAATATACAAGCTATCAAGAACATAACATCATTAGAGTTCTCAGAATAAAAAAGTTTAAGAGGTTGTAGTTAGTCTGAACTTTTTTTTAAGACTTAGTTTTTTTAGTTGTAAATTTAACCATTTTTTTTTAGTTGTAAATGGACATAATACCTTTATTTAGTATTTTTTATGTGGTGCTGGGGATCGAACCCAGTGCCTCAAGCATGCTAGGCAAGCGCTCTACCACTGAGCCCCAGCCCCAGCCCAAGACATAGTTTTTTTCAGACAGAATATATATATTTAAATCAGTATTAAATTTGCTTGTAATTATGTTGACGTCACCATTGTCAGTGTTATGGCTTAGATGTGGTATCCCCCAAAAGCTCACGTGTTAGACAATGCAAGAAGGTTCAGAGAAGAAATGATTGGATTGTGAGAGCCTTAACACAATCAGTGATTTAATCCCCTGATAGGGATTAACTGAGTGGTAATTGAAGGCGGGTAGGGTGTGGCTGGAGGAGGTGGGACATTGGGGCCATGACTTTTGGTATCTATTTTGTATCTGGTAAGTAGAGTGCTCTCTCTCTGCTTCTTGATTACCCTGTAAGCTGCTTCCCTCTGCCCCACTCTTTTGCCATGATGTTCTGCCTCACCTTGAGCCTCAAGGAATGGCGCCAGCTGTCTATGGATTGAGACTTCTGAAACCATGAACCCTCAAATAAACTTTTCCTCCTCTACAGTTGTGTTGATCGGATCATTTAGTCACAGCAATGAAAAAGCTGACTAAAACAGTATTTTGGTATGTTGGTTATATTTGGTCTTAATCTTCTTTTATACCTTTTTTTCAACTTTTTGATACAAATTTTAAGCATAGAAAAAATGAAATATTAGTAAAAGAAACACCCAGATACTTGCCACAGAGCACTTATCAGTCTGTGTCTCTCTATAACTCTTTGACTCTCTGTCCGTTAGAGGAGTGAACAAAGCCTTTTAACTTAAAAATAATAAAAAGGCATTCTCTTATATAACTGCATACCATTATTATCAAAATTAATAACTCCTCAACATAACCTAATATCCAGACCATATTTAAAATGTTCCCGATTTTCCCTAAATGTCTTTTGTGAATCACTTTTTTTTCTTTGAACTAGGATATAATCAAGGATGGTCATTGTGTTATTATGTTATTTCATAACATTGTCTTTGAAAAAGACCAGTCTCATATAGACTGTCTCACATTCTTGTGGGTGATTATTTCTGCAAGTTCTTCTGACATTGTTCTTCTGATCCTTGCATCTCCTGTAAACTGGAAGTTAGATTTAAGACCTTGGTTATATTGAGGATAATGTTTTGGCAAGACTGTTTTATAGGCGATTCGGTGTCATGCATATTGGTTCATGTCAGGAGGCACATGATGCCAGGTTGTCCCACTAGGAGTGATTTGATATTATTTGCTTTCTTGGTTAAAATGGTTGTGTTAGTCAGCTTTTCATCTCTGTAACCAAAATACCTGACCAGACCAATTTAGAGAGGAAAAGTTTATTTGGGGCTCATGATTTCAGAGGTTCAGTACATAGTCCAACAAATTCATCATTCTATGGCTGAGGTGAGGTAGAACATTATGGTGAAGGAAAACTGTTCAGCTCAAGATAGCCAATAAGCAGAGAGACTGAGCAAGGTACCAGGGACAAAATATAAACCCCAAAGGTGCACACCTTCCTTCAACCATACCCTATCTGCCTACAGATATCACCCAGTACAGTAGTCCTTTCAAATTATTAATCCATCAAATGGCTTAATTTACTGATTAGGTTAGATATCTCATATTTTAATTATTTTAGCTTTCAACATTCTACATTGTCTCACACATACTTTTTGGGGGGACACCTCATATACATACCACAACAGTGGTACAGTCACAACCCTCCATTCCTTAACCCTCTTTATGATTGACAAGTAATCTGGGGGATAAATTTTTGGTAACTTTGAATATATAGTTGTCCATTATCTTTTACCTAATGGTTTTAGCATCCAACGAGATTCTTGCCTGAATTAATTATTTCAGTAGGGATTGAAAATGGCAATTTTCCCTATTTTATTCTGTCTATACTTATTAGTTGAAATTATTTTTTTATTAGTGCATTATGACTATGTATAATAGTAGGGTTCATTGCAACATATTCATATATGCACATAATATAATTTGCTCCAATTCATCTCTAGTACCTCCCCTTTCCCTCTCCTTCTCCTTTCTTCCCTAGGGGGCCTTCCTCTATTCTTCTCTTCTTTCTTCTATTTATTTACATATTTTTCATTAGTGCATTGTAGTTATACATAAAAGGATTTTTGTAATTTATTTTACATATACATAGCATAGTTTGGTCAATTTTATTCCCTAGTTCTTCTCCTTTCCCTTCCTTCCTTCATCCCCTTTTATTCCCTACTTCTACTCTACGGTAGATTTCCCTTCTATTTTTGTGGGATCTCATGTTTTTATTCCTTTTTTCTCTTCAGCTTCCACATATGAGAAATTCAACCTTTGATTTCTGAGTCTGGTTTATTTCACATAACATTATGTTCTCCAGTCCCATCCAATTACCATCAAAAGACATAATTTTGCTCTTCTTTATGGCTAAGTAGAACTCCATTGTGTATGTGTACCAAATTTTCTTTACTTATTCATCTGTTGACAGATACCTAGACTGCTAATATAACTTGTCTATTGTGAATTATGTTGCTATAAACATTGGAATGCGTGTGTTGTTATACTATGCTGATTTCACTTCTTTTGGATAAGTAATGAGAAGTAGAATGTCTGTGTCATATGGTGATTCCATTCCTAGTCTTTTGAGGAAGCTACATGATGATTTCTATAGTAATTGTAGTAATTTGCCACTTCACCAACAATGTATAAGCATTTCTTTCTTCCCACATCCTCACCACCATTTATTATAATTTATATTCTTGATGGTTGCCATTCTAAATGATAAAACGTGAGTGTAGTTTTGATTTATATTCCCTGATTGCTAAAGATGTTGAACATTTTTTCATAAGAGTCTTTCTCTTAAAACCCAAACAAAGCATGTGACTATGTAAAGTGCATTGATTGGTGACCTGCTCATAGGCATGGAATGGGCCTTCATTGAAAGCTGACTCTCCTTTCTTTAGATCTAATGTTGTCGAGTTTTGTAGTTTGTGTAATGTTACCTTATTTTTTATTTTACTTTTTAATTTATATGTTCTCTTTTTCATCTATCTTATAAGCCCTTTAAATTCAGATGTTGTATTTTATTTCTGTGTATCCCTAGCATAAGGTATTATATTTTATTCACGACCTCAAAAATCTAGGTGTGAAATAATGCATAAAGTTAAGAGGTGAGATGATTGAGTTAGAAGGGCCTTAACCTATTAGCATTGCTCCTCTGATAGGGATTAACTGAGTCATAACTGTAGGCATGTAGGTTGTGACTAGAGGAGGTAGATCATTGGGGGCATGCCTTTGGGAGTATATATTTTGTCCATGGTAAGAAGAATCTCTCTCCCCCCAACCCCCATTCCTAGTGTGAGGTCCTGAGCTACTTGTGGTCACAGCAGCAAAAAATCTAACTAAAATAGGGCTGTTCCTCCCATTTCAAGGCTTGATCATCTGTGTGTTATAGTCTGGGATTGGATAGGGTGCTACTAATATGTAGTACCTAAATCAGTCCCATGTCCTGGATGAGACATGTTCACCTTGGTGCTGGTGATTCTTTTATTCTAACACACAGTCTACCTCCTCTTCTGTGGTATGCAGGTGAGAAGACCTAGGTGTGGACCAGTTGGTGCTTAATGTGGCTGTCTGTCACTCTGCAAGTGTAGCAATATATGCTCCTGGGAAGATTTCATTGACAGATGAGTGCATAGAGGAGGTTAACACTGATCTTGGGACAGCCAAATTGGGGGAGATACAACCTTTATTATCTAGAGTTGTTATTATTTAATGGCTATTGGCATTAATAATGCCCCCCAAACAACTACTTTTCAATGCCTTATTTGTGTGAAGTGAGAATGATCCATGGCAGTACTTTCTCTTTGAGGATCCTTTGTTTTATGTTTTTAATTTCAATAGAATTGAAGTTGATACTTAATTCAACATTATCACTTACAATCTAGTAAATAATTTTTCTTGGTTACACTTCACATCTATGTTTTTTTAAAGTTCACAGTTTTACAAATAATTTTTAAAATTTGAAATGTTATATTCAGGAAGGTTTAGACCTGGAATTTTGAATTGTCTTTTAAACTAAAACTGACAGACAGAATCATTCTTTTTCATGAGTAAATTATATCTCTGTTGCATAGATCCCAGAATAAATTTTAAAATTAATGGTTACCTTATTCTTTTATTCTCATTTTAAAATGGAAAAGATTTCCTTATAGACTTTATTGTGAGGTTGGGAATCACGTCTTTTGATAAATAGACTCACCAAATAAGAGCTCGCTGTATTTTTCTTTTTTTTTTTTCCTATATTGGCACTTAATTAGAAAACCTTTTAATATGATATGCCAGTTAAACAAAAAAATGGAGTCCTTTTAAACTCATAAACTGCTATTACTTGACATATGTTGGATATTTGAACTTGGGGGTTTCTTCAGTTTGATTTCCTTTCATCCCCTGTGGAAGAACTTGGATCCCTCTTTATTCTGGTCCCTATGGAGCTTTCTTTTCTCTTGAATTTTTTTTTAGTTACACATGACAGTAGAATGGATTTTGACATATCTTACTTACATGATGTGGAGTTACACTGGTCATATATTCATGTAGGAACATAGGAAAATTATGTCTGATTCATTCCACTGTCTTTCCCATCCCAATCCCTCCTCCCTTCTCCCTATTTCCCCATCCAATTCTGTGAACCTCCACTCCTCCATCCCCCCACACCTTGCCTATTGTGAGTCAGTATCTGCATATCAGAGAGAATATTCAGCCTTTGATTTTTTTGGAATTGGCTCATTTCACTTAGCATGATAGCCTCCAGTTTCATCCATTTACCGGCAAATGCCATCATTTCATTCTTCTTTATGACTGAGAAATATTCTATTTTACATGTATGCCACATTTTCTTTATCCATTTATCTCTTGAAGGGCACCTAGGTTGGTTCCATAGCTTAGCTATTGTGAATTGAGCTGCTATGAACATTGATGTGGCCTCATCACTATAGTGTGTGGTTTTTAAGTCCTTTGGGTATATGCCAAGGAGTAGGATGACTGGGTCAAATGGTGGTTCCATTCCAAGTTTTCAGAAGAATCTCCACACTGCTTTCTAGAGTGCTTGCACTAATTTGCAGTCCCACCAGCAATGTATGAGTGTATCTTTTCCCCCACATCCTCACCAACATTTATTATTATCTATATTCTTGACAATTGCCATTCTGTCTAGAGTGAGATAAAATCTCAGTGGAGTTCTAATTTGTATTTCTCTAATTGTTAGAGATGTTGAACATTTTTTCTTATATTTCTTGACCATCCATATTTCTTCTTCTGTGAAGTGTCTGTTGAGTTCCTTTGCCCATTTATTGATTGGGTTATTTGTTCTTATAGTGTTACATTTTTTGAGTTCTTTATATATCCTGGAGATGAATGCTCTATCTGAGGTGCAGGTGGCAAAGATTTTCTCCCATTCTATAGGTTCTCTGTTTATATTCTGGATTGTTTCCTTTTCTGTGAAGAAGCTTTTTAGTTTGATACCATCCCATTTATTGATTCTTGATTTTACTTCTTGTGCTTTAGAATTCTTGTTGAGGAATTTGGTTCCTAAGCTGACATGATGGAGATTTGGGCCGACTTTTTCAACTTCTATTAGGTTCAGGTTCTCTGGTCTAATGCCTAGGTCCTTGATCCACTTTGAGTTGAGTTTTGTGCAGGGTGAGAGATAGGGGTCTAATTTCATTTTGTTACATATGGATTTCCAGTTTTCCTAGCACCATTTGTTGAAGAGGCTATCTTTTTCTCCAATGTATGTTTATGGTGCCTTTGTTGAATATGAGGTAATTGTATTTATGTGGGTTTTTCTTTGTGTCTTCTATTCTGTACCCTTGGTCTTCATGTATGTTTTGGTGCCAATACTATGCCATTTTTTTTTACTATAGATCTGTAGTATAATTTAAGGTCTGGTATTGTGATGCTTCCTGTTTCACTTTTCTTGCTGAGGATTGCTTTGGCTATTCTGGGCCTCTTATTTTTCCAAATGAATTTCATGATGGCTTTTTCTATTTCCATGAAGAACATCATTGGAATTTTAATAGGAATTGAATTAAATCTGTATAGCACTTTTGGTAGTATGGATATTTTGACAATATTAATTCTGCCTATCCAAGAACATGGGAGATCTTTTGATCTTCTTCAATTTCTTTCTTTAGTGTTCTGTAATTTTCATAGAAGTCTTTCACCTCTTTTGTTAAATTGATTCCCAAATATGTTTTTTTTTGAGGCTACTCTAAATGAGATAGTTTTCGTAATTTCTCTTTCATTTGATTCATCACTGATCTATACAAATGCAATTGAATTGTGAGTGTTAGTTTTATATCCTGCTACTTTGCTGAATTCATTTATGAATTCTAGAATGCCTCTAGAAATTTGTTGATATCTTCAAGGTTTTCTATTTTATTAGAGTATAAATTTTCAAAATAGAAGTTTTCTGGGTCTTCTAATATAGAATCATGTCCTTGGCAAATAGGATAATTTGAGTTTTTCTTTTCCTATTCTTATAATTTCTTTCTTCTAATTGCTCTAGCTAGAGTTTCCAGGACTATGTTGAATAGAAGTGGTGACAGGGAATATCTCTGTCTTTTTCCAGTTTTTAGAGGGAATGCTCTCAATTTGATGTTGACTGTGGGTTTACTATATATCTTTTACAATGTTTAGGTATGTTCCTACTACCCCTAGTTTTTCTAGTGCTTTGATCATGATTGAATGCTGTATTTTGTCAAATGCTTTTTCTGCATCTATTGAGGTAATCATGCGATTCTTTATGTCTACTGATGTGATGAATTACATTTATTGATTTTCATATGTTGAACCATTCTTGCATCCCTCAAATGAACCCCACTTGATCATGGTGCACTATCCTTTTAATATGTTTCTGTATTCAATTTGCCACTATTTTATTAAAAATTTTTATATCAATGTTCATCAGGGATATTGGTCTGAATTTTTTGTGATGTGTCTTTGTATGGTTTGGTATTAGGGTGATACTAGCTTCATAGAATCAGTTTGGAAGGGTTACCTCCTTTTTTATTTGATGGAATATTTGAGGAGGATTAATGTTAGTTCATCTTTGAAGGTCTTGTAGAACTCGGTTGAGAATCCCTCTGTCCTGGACTTTTCTTTCTTGGTAGGCTTTTGATGGCATCTTTAATTTCATCAGTTGAAATGGATCTGTTTAAATTTTCTATGTCTTCCTGATTCAATTTGGGTAGGTCATATGTCTCTAGAAATTTGTTGATATCTTCAAGGTTTTCTATTTTATTAGAGTGTAAATTTTCAAAATAGGTTCTGATTATCATCGGTATTTCAGTAGTGTCCATTGTGATATTTCTTTTTTCATCATGAATTTTAGTAATTTGAGTTTTCTTTCAAAATTAGTGTGGCTAAGGGTTTATCAATTTTATTGACCATTTTTCAAAGAACCGACTTTTTTGTTAATTTTTTAATTGTTTCCTTTTTTCAGTTTCATCTCTGGTTTTAATTATTACTTGTCATATGAATTTGGTGTTGATTTTTTCTTCTTTTTCTAAGGCTTTGAGATATAATGCTAGGGTATTTATTTGTTGGCTTTCTATTCTTTTAATGAGTGAGCTGAATGCAATTAACTTTCCTCTTAGAACTGCCTTCATAGTGTCCTAGAGATTTTGATATGTTGTACTGCTATCTCATTTACCTCTAAGTATTTTTTATTTCATCCTTGATTTATTCTACTATTGATTGGTCATTCAATAGTGTATTATTTAGTCTCTAGGTGTTAGAGTAGCTTCTATTTTTTATTTTGTCATTGATTTCTAATTTCATTCCATTATGACCTGATAGGATGCAAGGTATTATCTCTGATTTTTGTATTTTCTAAGAGTCGCTTTGCAGCCTAAGATATGGTCTATTTTATCCATGTGCTTCTGAGAAGAAAGTGGACTCAGTCCTTGATAGATGAAATAGTCTATACATTTCTGTTAAGTCTAAATTATTAATTATATTTTTTAATTCTATAGCTTCTTTATTTAGTTTTTGTTTGGAGGATCTGTCCAGTGGTGAAAGAGGGATGTTAAAGTCACTCAGTATTATTGTGCTGTAGTCTCTTTGCTTCTTGAAATTGAGAAGGATTTATTGGCTGTACAGTATGTAGATTCTCCACACACCCATCTCTTTTAAGATCTTTCCCCAGCAAACCTGAGGAAAAAAACATGGCAGTGATTTCTGGAGGGGAACTACAGGTTGGACAGATGACTGCAGTGCTGGGGTATATATAGATTTTTTTTTCTTTTAGAATTTCACCATCACCACCCAACCCTTCCCCAGAACCTCTTTCAGTATAGAACTGCTTCCAGGTATGGTCAAAAATCTCCCGACTAAACTTCTTGGAAAAATTTGGAAATTGAAAAAAGGTATGGATATATAAGTTCAGGGTGTGTATGTGGAAATAAGAATGCTACAAGGGCAAATTCTAGGCTCTGTTCTCAAGACAGATTTTATTTCCTTTGAATTACTCTCTATTCCCTTCTTTAGTTGTTCATGCTACTTGGGGCCCTTGAGTCAGGACAGAAAACAATAAAAGTAATCATTCTAAAATTTTACTGCATTGCTGTTTTATTATTTGTTTTTATAAAATCTGATGTGTTTTATAGTACTTTCATTTTATAGCTGAGAAAAGTAGAGTTCAAAGAAGTTAAGTGATTCATAGAATCAGTAAGTGGCAGAACTTGGCCTTCATCCAGGGCTTTTGACTCTAATTCTGAGCTTCCTTCACTAAATCATAGTGAAAAGACAATAGCTCAGTATTTGGGAAATGACAAAAATGAACATAAGAAAAAAATGACCA
This sequence comes from Marmota marmota marmota, assembly GCF_001458135.2. NCBI lineage: Eukaryota > Metazoa > Chordata > Mammalia > Rodentia > Sciuridae > Marmota > Marmota marmota. The sequence goes on along the minus strand of NW_026000142.1, from coordinate 21,143,901 downwards.
TATTCGGGATTTCAAAAAGTTAGTCTAGCAACATTAAACACAGAGTAATCTCTTGGGTGGGAAATTGTAAAGAAATAGAATGCCAAACTTTGTTCTAGCTCAGTAGATTGGTACAAGTCAACTCGATAAAAGGCTTTGCTTCATTGGTTTCAGAAATGACAACCACAGCAATACGAAGCATGGGGACTCATAAAATTCACAGGAAGTACCTAAAAGAAATCTAAATGAAAAACATTTAAAGATGAAAACAATAGATCTATGTTAAGGAAAATGCATCTTAAAGAATCAGAGTGAGGAAGAAAAAAAACCCAACTTCAATCTTGGTTCTTGCAATAAAGAGGGAACAGCTAAAATATGAATCCCTTTTCATTACAAGATAACTGCCAATCAACCAAAGAGCATCAGCCTATGGAACTGAGGACCATTAAGCACGACAGAAGATAATATACAGTGACTCTGCGTATTATATAAAGAACTTTTCTGTAGATTCCAGAGCATATTCTTTACTTAGAGTAGGAAACATTTCACGTTTAAAAAAAACTTTTAGAATGAAAATAAGTCTATTTGGACTTCTTCCCTGGAATAATTCCCATCTAATTCCAATTTAATATAGTTAGTCCATCTGTCACCTATTAGAAGGCAAAAAAGAAAGGTAATAAAAAATATCTCTGTTCAATCCTGTTTATTAAAAGTGCTTTCTGTGTCATTAGCAAAACCTTTCTTTACCTATTAATAGTGGATCTGGCCACAGCCATTATGAATAATGACTTTCTATTACGTTTAATAGAATTTCATATACTTGTTTAACTATACCTTAATATTTTTCTTAAAATATAAAGACAGAATCAAATTGATCCATAATTCCTTTCCCTAGAGATAATCACGGTTAACATATTAGTGTAATCCTTATTTAGAGTTCAGAATATTTAATAGAATAGATAATGCTTCAAAAGAATTTCTTCATAGGAATGACACTTTAAAAAAAAGGAATGATAAATAAAAACTTTGACAAAAAGTACCATGATTTGTGGTTATATAATTATTTAATCAAGAGATTATTATTTCTCAATGCTCACAGACTCTTGGTGTTTAAGGGCAACTAAGAAATCAAAATAAGCGTCCCTTTAATAGGTGGTGCTATGTCTTTGGTGCCAATTTTCTCTTTGAAAACATTTTACTAATGATTTTGGAGTTCAATATTTAAAGACCTTTTCAAAAAATTTTTGGTACTTATAGAATTTTTGGTTTGAAAACATACATCTGAATTACCTACTTACTAGAACACAGGTCTCTGAGTTTCTGATTCAGTACACCAGGATGGAAGGCATGTGATAAGTTCCCATCCTAGGGGTTGCTGCTGGTGCTGGCCACAGGACCACACTTGCAGAATCCCTGATACACGCTGTAGCCTAGAGGATGCAATTTCTCCTAACACCGCAATGAATACTTTCATGCTTATAACTTAGCACCTTCCATTTATGAAATTTCATATCACAGTGATAAACTGTATGCCTCGTTAAAGATTTCAAAAGTGATATTTTACAGTCTGGATTTAATGAGAATGTCAGGAGGAAGTCTTAAAGAGGAAAAGTAGTTCTTTTAAAAGAAAACTTCCTAAATTCCATAGTTCCTACTCACATACACATTGTCTATAAAAGGATTTTGAATGTTCCCGACACAAAGAAATAACAAATGTCTGAGGTGATAGAGATGCTAATTGCCACAATCTGACCATTACAATTTATATATATCTGACCATTACATATATATATATATTTATATATTTATGTATTGAAATGTCACACTGTGCCTCAAAAATGTGTAAATTACTGTATGTAAATTTTAAAATCTTGAAAAAAAACTTTTTAAAATGCCTGGACTTCAGAATGATAGGTTTGGGATTCCAGTTGTGAATAAATGAACAAATGGGGAGGAATAAAGAACATTGAGGGCATATTCAAGTTTATGAATCTGTAGGTATGGAAAAAATTTTTCCCTGTGTTCTAAACTGCACTGAGTTTTCCTCTTCAAACCTTAAACCCAATCATTGTAGCCTCATCTTCTGTGACCCATCATTGATCCTCAAACGCCTCAGATATTTTACATACTCAAGTCCTTTGATGGCTTATGAAATGTTTGTAAATAAATTGCAGAGCATAAAACAGGTCCGGGGTCTCAGGGATTTTTCAGGCAACCATGCACCAGCCTAGTAACTTTCTAAAATTTGACTTTTAAAACATCTTTAGGGTAATTGAGGCAGTATTCTGGTTTGGGAGACAGGTGACCTCCATTCTAGCTCCAGTTCTGCGATGAGTTAGTTGTTAATTTTAGGCAAATTGCTTAACTCCTTCCAGGGTAATATTTAAGAGGTTAGGTGTTTGGTGCCACCTAAGATTAAATTCCAGGATCTGATGTTCCCTGGGACCAAATACCTGTCAAAATGGAGATAACAATAAATCCACAGGTAGGGTTCATATGAATATCTATCTATGTATCTATCTATGTATCTATGTATCTATCTTTCTATCTATCGCCCTCCCTCCCTCCCTCCCTTACAGTATCTACCACACTGGGCACTCAGTGCAGCTAGTTATTATTAGCATACATAAAATGATAGAGTTGGATATAACAGTTGATGTTTGGGCACTTCCCTGGTCTATAATGGTACAATTTGAAGTGAAAATATATTGTTAAAAACTAATGATGGCTGAATTAGTTTGTTAGGGCTGCAGTAACAAGTGTTACAAAGCAGGTGGCTTAAATAACAGAAATTTAGTTTCTCTTAGTTCTGGAGGCTAGAGGTCTGAGATCAAGATGTCAGCAGGGTTGGCTTCCGCTGAGGCCTCTCTTCTTGGCTTGTAGACAACTGTTTTCTTCTTGTGTTTTCTATTGGGCTTTTCTTTGGGCATCTGTGTCCAAATTTCCTGTTCTTATAAGACACTGATAATATTGGATTAGCCTTATTTTAACCTCATTTAAAGCTAATTACCTTTCTAGAGAGTCTATATTCAAATTCAGTCACATTCTGAGATACTGGAGTTGAAGACTTTAACACAAATCTGGGAGGGGGGGACATAATTCAACCCATAACAATACCTAAGCATATGATTTTGGCTTTTTTCTCCCCTACTGGGTTTATTAATTAATTATGGTGAATTTATAATTTGTAATGATTATAATGAATTCATCCTTGTCAAGTCATTTCAAAGTGAACTTTTAGCTTTCCAAAAGCAAAAAGCAGAATAAACCAAAAATACCACCACCACCACCAAAACCCAAAGGCAAGCAATTGGTTGCAACTTTGCTTTTGGTACTGGTGTCCTCACTTTCTACAAATGAATGCCGATTATCCAAAATTAAATGCATTAGTGTTGCAAGAAGCAATTTTCCCATTCCATGTTTTCTCCTATGTGAACATCCATTAACCAGCAAACTAATGCTCTGGTGAGCAGTTGCCTTGCAAAGCTCTGAGATGCACTGGACCTCTTGTTTCTGCTTCATGCTCTTAACTCATTAGATATTAATGATTGCCAGGCCAGTGAGTGTGGTTAAGATATATGACGACATTGTTCATTGGCAAACCAAGAACTTTAATATAGGAGTTTGGAAGAATGCATCAGCCTACCTTGGCTTGAGAGCTAAAACAGCAGGGAAATTCTAGGTGTGAAAGACATCATGCTTAAACAGATACCAAATTTAGTGCCTGGGATGAACTTGCTGATCAGGGAATATTGTTATTCATTCTACCAAAAAGTCTAGTTTGTTGTGGGTATAAGCATGAAATGATTTTATTTTATTTTTTCCCAAATTATGCCATGCCTCAGGGGAGGGTCTTTTGAGGCATGGCAGTATAATCCTACAGCTTCAAAGATACAGCAGTTATTAGAACAAGTTTCTCAACCAGGTTTTAAATGTTAAGCTCATATGTGGATGAAATCTCTACCACCACCTACACCATATAGATGAGACTTTTGACTCTCTAGTTGTTTGATGCTGGTGGTGGTAGCAGTCATGATGGAGATGCTGCTGGTAGTGGTATTGATGGTGGTGGCAACAGTGTTGGTGGTGTCTGCAGTGGCTGGAGTAATGGTCTTGTGGCCTGGCAGACTGGAGTATGGATGCTATCTGATGCCCGTCCCTTCACCCCTCCTTTCTTACCACTGCCCTTCTGGTATGGGGGTGGGAAATGAGTAGGAAAGTATGTGGCAGAGGTCTCCTTAGAGAATGGCCAGGAGTGAGGTTGTAAATACTCTGTTGGTTGTAAGTGAGTGATTCTCCAACACTGACTAGGGCTTATAAATCCACATTTTGTGGTAGCAACAACATCCTGATTTTCTCTGAGGTGTATGTATTAGCCAGCTTTTCAGCACTGTGACAAAATACCTGAGAAAAACAACTTAGAGGAAGACAAGTTTATTTTGGCTCATGGTTTCAGAGATTTCAGTCTGTAGTTATCTGGCTTCACTGCTTTGGGTCTGAAGCAAGGCAGAATATCATGGTGGAAAGGAATGGCAGAGGAAAGCAGCTAACCTCATGGAAGATGGGAAGCAGGGGTGGGAGAAAGAGGCCGGACATAGTTCCCAGGGGCACAGCCCTAAGGGCCTACTTCCTTCAACTAGGCTCTATCTCTTACAGTTTCCCTTTCCTCCCAATAATCCATTCAGCTATGAATCCCTCTACGAATTAATGCATTGATGAGGTCAGAGCCCTCATGACCCAATCACTTCCCAAAACTCCACTTCTGAACATTGTTGTACTGGGGACTAAACCTTCAACACATGAGTCTTTGAGTGGACATTCCAGATCCAAACCATATCAGTGTATTTATTGGTTTTTCAAAGGGTGCAAAGAGCCAAGTGTGGTGACACACACCTGTAATTCCAGTGACTTGGGAGATTAAGGCAGAAGAAGACTAGTTTGAACCAGCCTAGGCAATTTAATGAGACTTGGTCTCAAAATAAAAAATAAAAAAGTTCTGGGGATGTAGCTCACTGGTAACACACCCCTGGGTTCAATTCCTAGTACCAAAAACAAACAAACAAACAAACAAACAACAAACCCAAAGGGCATGAAGAGGAACCTGGTCTTTCTGCAGACTCTAGCATGGCAGATCTGGCTTGAACTCCACAAATGCCATGACTGGTGCCCCTGCTATAAGTGGTCTACTCCACTTGCTTTGTGCTGTTGGGGTCCCCTCAGTTGTTCAGTAGAATAGAAGCAAGGTGGCTCATTGTCATCTTGGCCTTCTGGGTTGCCAAAAACACCCTTCCAGGCAAACCTGCTCTCAGATCTATCATCAATCTTGGAAGTAACATCAGGCACTTGGCCAATCCAATGACTGATCTGCACTTGGACAGATTCTCCCTCTATCCCCCGGTTTTGTTGATAGAGAGAGTTTGGAAATCTTCAGTCTTTCTGATTGGCTTTCTTTGGCTTTTCAGAGGCAAAGGAAGAGAATGGCTTCATTTCAATAAATTTATAGCTTTCTAAATAGTGATCTTCTCCCTCCCAGGTATTTCCTTAGTTCTTCCAGAATAGTGGAAGCCCTCTGGACTGGTGTTGTGCCTTAAAAAGCTATGGCTTTGACTCAAACTATGGAGATTTTATGGATCTTCTTTTTCAGTGGCACATCATAGTTACCAATTCTATCCCCCAGAACCTAAATCCATACTATTGCTTTTGTTTGTTCCCCTAAGCAGAAATAGAAAATAAAGGATTAGATCAGATGGCCTTGAAATCCTGTCTAACTTTGAGATATAAAAATTGCTTGATAAAGAAGGGAGATCATATCTCAAGGAACAGTAATACTAGATTTTATAGGGTTGGAACTACACATATATTGGGTTATGCTCCAAATACAATCAGACTATGTGGCTACTTAACAGTTTTTCATTTACTAAGCTAACATTTCTGTAGTAGCTAATCATTCATTCTATGGATGAAGAAATTGAAGTTCAGAGAAATTAAGTGATTGTCCAAGTTATGTGAACCTCTTAAGCAACAACCTCAGGACTTAAACATGATTGCTCTTATTCCGACCTTTGTATTATGTTATAAAACATACTTTCCCAAACTATACACAAGTAGTTTAAACTGTAGTAACAAATAGACAAAAACACATGAACTCAACATAATAGAAGTTCATTTCTCTCTTACCTAACAGCCCAGGGCAGTTGTTCAGGTCAGTGGAGTGGTTCCTTCCACACCATCATGCTGGGTCCTCTCTCCTAGCAGGCTTCTATTTTTTCTTTAAACATCAGGTTTATTCCAATAAGTCAGAAGGCATCAAAATAAAAAAGATGTACAGAAAAAGAAACAATTAAGATCATGAAGAGGAAGCTTACAAAATGGGAGAAAATCTTTGCCAGCTACTCCTCTGACAGGGGATTAATATTCAGAATATATAAAGAACTCCAAAATGCACGCGCGCGCGCACACACACACACACACACACACACTCTACCCCAATCAATGAATGAGCAAAAGAACTAAAACAGATTTCTCAAAATAAGATATACAAATGGCCAACAAATATATGAAAATTTGTTCAACATGCATGGCAATCAGGAAAATGCAAGTTAAAACTACATTGAGATTCCATCTCACTCCAGTTAGAATGGCAATCATCAAGAATACAAGTAACAATAAATGCTGGTGAGGATATGAAGGAAAGGTAGACTCATAAATTGTTGGTAGGACTGCAGATTAGTACAATCACTTTGGAAAGCAGTATGGAGATTCCTCAAACTACTAGGAATAGCACTACCCTATGACCCAGGTATCACACTTCTTAGTATTTATACAAAAGAACTAAAATCAGCATTCTATGCTGATATAGGCACATCAGTGTTTATAGCAGCACAATTCACAATATTCAAGTTATGGAACAAGCCCAGGGGCTTGTCAACATATGAATGAATAAAGAAAATGTGGTACAAATATACAATGGAGTTTTTCACAGCCAAAAAGAAGAATGAGGTCTGGGTCTGTAGCTCAGTGGTAGTGCTCTTGCTTGGCATGTGTGAGGCACTGGGTTCGATTCTCAGCACTGCATATAAATTAATAAAATAAAGGTCTATCCACAATTTAAAAAACTTAAAAAGACTTAAAATAATCTTTTAAAAAAGAATGAAATTATGGCATTTGCCAATAAACGTGTGGAACTGGAGAACACCATGCTAAGTGAAATAAACCAGACTCAGAAAGTCAAGGTTTGAATGTTTTCTGTCATGTGTAGAAGCTAGAGTACAGTAAGGTTAAAAAAAAAGAGTATGTGTGTGTGTGGAAAAATCTCATGAAAATAGAGGAAAGATCAGTGGAACAGAGAAAGGAGATCAAGAGGGAGGGAGGAGGGACAGAAAAAGGGAGGAAATGTGGAATGAATTTGACAAAATCATGCTACATATATAGATGAATATGCCACAGTAAATTGCACTTTTATGTTTATCTATAGAGTACCAAGTTTATCAAAACAATAAATATGTAGATGGAAAATTAGTAGAATAGAGGAAAGGAAATAGAGGGAGGGAGATGAGGATAGAAAGAGGATGCACTGGGGACTGAAATGGAGCAAATTAAATTCCATGCATGTATGATTCTATCAAAATGAACCCCACTATTATGTATAACTCTAATGTACTAATAGAAGCAGTTTTAAACAGTCAGGTGTACTTACATTTAATTTACATGCATTATATTTCTCCTTTTTTAAGCATACCAAGAGCTTTGACAAATGCAGACAGTTGTGTAACCACCACATTGCTCCAAACAGTAAACAATACTCATTTATAGTCAATCTCCTTTTTCCCCTATTGATTTCTGTCCCTATAAATTTGCTTTTTCCACAATATCATGTGGATGGAATCACAGAGTAAGTAGACTTTTGTGTATAGATTTTTTTTTTCTCCTTAGCATAATCCTGTAAGTGTTTCTAAAAATTTTTGTGTCCTTGGCCACTTAGGCAGTCTGATCGAGCCCCAAAACTTTCTTCTTGGAATAATGTATAGATATGCATAAAATAAAAAATATAAGATCATATAATAAAATTATGCTGAAATATAATTATTAGAATATTAAAATAACCAATTAGTGATTTAGTGACCTATACTTTTTATTAACTGCTGTCATATCAAGTAGTATTGATAATACTAGTTAATAAGTCTGAATCTCAGATACAAATCTTGGTCTTCTCATGCCAAATCCTATATGCTTTGTAGGATGTTTTTGGTTTCTCTTATGATGTCATGTGACTGAAGGAAGACTACAAAGATCTGCTTGCATGAAAAATGTTCTTCCTTTTCTATGGAGCCCCTGTGCTTGTGGTTTAATGTTTTGTGGCTACTGTCTTGAAACCTTTAACAATTAGTTTGATGGGACAATGTAGCATTTGTTGGTGATGTTGAGCCTTCATGCACACAAAATGTTACCTCCTACTCCCTCCCCATTTGCCCTTGTCAGGTGCACCAGGATTCTTCTTTCCGCCCCCTGATGCTCTAGGCCCACCTTGTGTCTTCCTTGCTAGTCTCTCTCATGACCACTGCCACTCTCTCCTAGGCCAGCTGCCAGATCACCTCAGCAGATGGAGGAAACCTTATTTCTCTTGTTGCCTTCTGCCCCTGCAGGGGTTCTGGGTGTGGGTTCAAGGAGGGTCAGAATCTGGTACATGTCCTATAGTGTTTCAGGGAAGGACAAGGTGGCAGCTGTCTCCATCCTAGTGTTAGTACCATGGCATGCCTGCCGGGTAACTAGAGCGGGGCCTTTTGAATACACGTAATCTAGGTACTGAGCATATGGTAGCAAGGAGGTTACAATTCTTTGGGGTTGCCTCTCTCCCATGAATTTGGGTGCTTGGTATGGGGCCCTGTTTTGGCATTTTGCACTGGACCCTGCATATTTAATGGCTGGCCCTGCCCAAGGATCCCAATAAAAGCTATTATACTGAATTAGACAACAGAGCATTATCATTGTTTCCAGAAGTTCTTTTTTTTTTTTGATACATGGATTTATCTAGAAGGTGTGGAAGGATGATGGGTAACTCCTTTATCTGTCTTCTACTACCACAAAGCATTAGTTTTGCTAATTGTGATCAAAGAAGTCATCTTAGAGAGTCTGACCCTGAAGAAATTCAGAACTTACAGATTTCTTCAAGTGAGCTCATATAAACCCTGAGTGGTAGAGGCAGGAAGGGCCAAACAGCAAGGCTCAGGCAGAATGACTAGAGGACCCAGAGGATGCTGGCAGTTGGGACATGGTACAGTGCCTCAGGCATGCTGTGCAAGGGGAGGAAGGGAAAGAACTAGCCAAAAAGGCACTTCTCCTTTGCATCACAATTTTGCCTGGATTGAACTTGGTTTTGAAGATTCTTAATCTTGAGGGAAATGACATCAGGAAGCCAAGGTGTACATCAGCGGTGTTTATATGCTCAAAAAAATAAAATTTTGGCATTAAAGTTTGGCTGGAACTTTGCATATTATCTCATGAAAGTAGCCATATCTCTATTGATACTATATTTTCTTTCACAAAACCCACTCTGACCGACTTATGAATACTTAAAATTGTTCAAGACTTCTGGCATTTTTCTTCTTCAATACCAAGAAGAAAAATAAGCAGGACTAGAAACTGAAACTAGAAGTCATGCTTGCTATACACTTCAAAAGCACTATTTTACTTCCTTTCCCACAGTCATAATTTCACAGATGAAAAGCATTGTTAACTTTTAGCCAAAAGGTAAATGTTATGGGTTGAATTGTAATTCCTTGCTCAAAATTTATATTTTGAGGTCCTAACCCCTAGTATCCCAGAAAGTGACCTTATTTGGAAGTATTGTCATTGTAGCATAATTACATACTTGAGATGAGGTCACACTGGAGTAGGGTGGGTCCCTAATATAATATGACTAGTGTCCTTATAAAAAGGGGAATTTGGACACATGCACACACAGGAAGAACACCCTGTGAGGATTGGAGGAGCTGTTTCCACAAACTAAAGAAATAACAGCAGCCAGGAGAAAGGCCTGGAATAGATTCATTTCTAGTATCTTCAGAGGGTTTCGTACTTCTTGCTTCCAGAACTGAGACAACAAATTTTTCAAGTCATTCAGTTTGCAATACTTTATAATGCTGCTCCTGAAAACTGATACAAAAAGTAAACATATTGCTGAATCGGTAAGATAAGAAGTCATATTCCATGAAGATTCTTCATTTGATCAAGAAGTGAGTGATTTAGACTAGAGAAAAGAAACACAAAGTATGTTCTAGTAAGGTAAACAGAATAAACCAGAAATTGTAATCACATAATCAGACAGAAAATGACCCAAATAACCTTAAATTATTTACTTAAGTTACTATTCTTAATGAATCACAGACTCCTCTGTCTGCAAGGGATAAAGAAATCTAGTACGTTCAGTTCTATCTATTTCTGAGAGAAACAAATATTTTTTTTTCTTTTTGAATATTTTGCATGAAAAGATTCTCCAACCCTTCTCTGGATTTTCTTCTTGCTGGTAATCCTGACTTATATATTCCATAATCTATAATTTATACCCAGCCCTTCCCAAAATAATTTGAGGCAGTTGATGACTCTCTCCAGTCTGGAATATCGGAGACATGTCGGTGGCTGGATTAATAATACAATGTTTATTAAACAATTCACATGTACCAATGTGACTCTAGTTTCTGTAAAGCCATGTGATAGTTACTGGAGATGTTTTGATATTGGACTTAATACAATGTTATTAAATCATTTATTAAAACAAATAAAATGGGAGGACTTAGGCAGAGAAGGCAAGATGCGTAAAGCTTCAGTACTTCAAGTTCATGCCCCAGCAACTGGACTCCTATTCTGTTTGGCTTTTATTAGTTGGAGGCTGCAGAGGTCCAGACACAGCTGAGCAACCAGATTACTTAAAGATAATCAATACATAGAGTGAGGATATAAAGGAGTTAGACTTTTAAGATCATTAAGCCACTGACCTAGGTCTTTATTTAAATTCTAGTATTGTGCTGCTAATTCCATAAATTTCCAGATTCCTTTTAGTGGTAAAAGATGAATTTAATGATATCTGGTACCATGGGGATGCATAAGGTAAGACTAGGTACATTCATTTGCACAGATTTCAAAGAAAACCAGAAAGGCTTTTGCGTTTCTCTTGAGTTGGTACTGGGCCTCTTACAGTCAATTCTCTGCATAACAGTTGGAGTTTATAGAACCAAAATGATTATGTTATCTCCTACTTTGCTTAAGTCCTTTATAGTTAGCAACCATTAAAGCAACACATTTTAACCTGTCTCTTAAATCATGAGTTTTGTTGTTTTCCACCTCTGAAGCCAAGCCTTGGGGCTTGCTATGCTGGGGATGAGAGGGTAATTACGTGACTCCATTAATCTTGAAGTCAGGCTTGGGTTAGAGATGACTATCTAAATTTTTTCAGCATATCAAGAACAAAGCACACTCACCTGACATCATAGAGCCTGCTAGTGCACAGAGAAGGTACACTTTCCACCTATGAAAGTCAGAGGAGGATCTGTAGACCATGGGTTCTAACCCTGTCAGACCAAAGTCCCAAGTTCATAACTAAGGTCTTGTAATGCTTCCTTTATTATTTTGAAAAGAAAAACATAAATTACCTCCACAAATAATTCCAAAAAATCAATTTAATAATCTAAGCTTAATATAGAAGAGAAAGAAAGGGAAGTAATTTATTGGAAAATAAAAAGTCTTTCAATGTGTAAATGCCTAGGCATGTCTAGGCAAGAAGATGTAATAAAGGGGTCTGCTGCTTCCATCTTGTAATAATGAAAGTTTGAATGTAAGAGAAGAAACTTTTGTATCAGACATCTGAGAAAATGAAAGAGCAGAAGTATGAGTGAAAATGAAAATATAAACTAGAATTAGGATATGTAATCATAGATCAGGCTTATTTGCATATGATAAAAGAAAGGGCATAATCATGGTTGAATTATTGAAAGAGCGGAGACAAATTACAGGCAGTTGAAAGGAAAAAATAAGGAACTATGATATTCATACAAATGACTTTGGTCTTTTTGTTAGTATAATGTAAAATAAGTCCCATCTCCTATCTTAAAATTCTACTGTGTCCAATTTTTGGTATTTAAAAAGACCATTGATAATATATCTTTAGCTAGGCAAAGATAAAGAAGGTAGATTGGAAAAGAGAATAGTATCAGAAAAGGCTACCAAGAAATTCTGTGAACAAAATCAAAGTAAGATTGAAAAACAACAGAATATTAAAAATTATATAATTTTAATATGTAATTTTCACAACATGGATTTTTATACAACATTAAATATGTCAGGTGGGAGTGATAAAATATTTTTTAAAACAACACTGTTTTTTGGGAGCAGGTACAGGGATTGAATTCAGGGGCAATCAACCAATGAGTCACATTCCCAGCCCTATTTTGTATTTTATTTAGAGATAGGGTCTCACTGAGTTGCTTAAGGCCTCGCTTTTGCTAAGGCTGGCTTTGAACAATATCCTCTGCCTCCCAAGCCATAAAACAACTCTTATTGTGAATATTCAATGAGATCTCTGTGTTTCTATAAAGGCTGAAAAGGGTCTCAAATCTATCTGAGACATTTACATGTCACAGGAACAAATTCAGACTGATTTTTTAAAAAGGCATATTGCACTAAGCAATTCAAGTACCACGAAGGCACTGCCACTGATGAAATGATGTTCTGAAATAATGAATAAATCTTCCAAATTAAACAAGGTATGACTTATGCTCAGTTTACATGGTAATTGCTTCCCTTGAATTCACTGGATATTACAACCATAAAAAAAAAAAATGCTTCATGGGGCTGGGGATGTGGTTCAAGCCGTAACGCGCTCACCTGGAATGCGCGGGGCACTGGGTTCGATCCTCAGCACCACATAAAATAAAAAAAAAATAAAAAATAAAGATGTTCTGTCCACTGAAAACTGAAAAATAAATATTAAAAAAAGAATAAATAAATCCACCCATACCCTCTATTAAAAAATGCTTCATGATTCTATATAAATTGGAGCTAAATTCTAGGCTCAGATAATGGTAAGGATAGTAGTATATATACTTTTATGAAAGGATAGTGGTATATTCCAAAGGCATGATATTTCTCCAGAGAAGATATCCAAATGACCAATAAACACATCAAAAGATGCTCAACTTCATTAGCCATCAGGGAAATGCAAATCAAGCCACAATGAGATATCAATTCTCATCAACTAGGATGCCTACAATAATAAAAAAAACAATAAGCATTTATAAGGGTGGAGAGAAATTGGAACCTTCATATTTTGCTGGCGGGATAGTAAAATGGGGCAGAGACTTTGAAAAACAGTCTGGCTTTTCCTCAAGAGTTAAATGTAGAGTTACTGCATGACCCAGCAATTACACTCCTGGGCATATACCTAGGAAAAATAAGAACATATGTTCATGCAAAAACTTGTACATGAATGTTCATAACAGTTTTATTCAAATATCCCAAAGTGGAAACAACTCAAATGTCTATCAGTGGATGAATGGATAAATAAAATGTGGAATAAATATTAATGCAACAGTATATTATTCAGCCACAGAAATGAGGTACTAATGCATGACACAACAGATGAACCTTGAAAACATTATGCCAAGTGAGAGGAGTCAGACACAAAAAGCCACATAATGGCATTATTCAATTCATATGAAATATACCTAATAGGTAAATCCATAGAGATAGGAAGCAGATTTCTGGTTGCTTAGGGATAGGGAATTGAGGAGAAGTGAAGATTGATTGCTAATAGGTACAGGATTTCTTTTTAAATATTCTAAGATCAGTGTGGTGATGGTTGCACAATTCTGAATACACTCAAAACCTTTGATGGTGGGGAGGGACAGGGAGAGGTTGATCAATGGACACTAAGTTGCAGTTAGGTAGGAGCAAGAAGTTCTGGTGTGCTCTTGCATGGTAGGATGATTATAGACAACGATAAGGTACTATATATTTTAAAAAGCTAGGAGAGAGGAATTTTAATTACCATAAAGAAAGATAAACATTGGAAGAGCTAGACTGTTCAATCTGATTTAAACATTGCACAATGTATACATGTATTGAAACATCAAGTTACCCAGTAAATATGTATGATTTTTATGTTTTTCTGTATCAGTTAAAAATAAATTTAAAATATAATATGTAAGTAATTTTTTTGAGGTTAGAACTTTTCATTTTTTATTTGTTCTTTTTAGTTATGCATGACAGTGGAGTCTATTTTGACATATTTGTACAAATATGGAGTACATCTTATTCTAATTCCAGTCTTGTGGTTGTACATGATGTGGAGATTTACTCTGGTGTATTCATGTATGTACATAGGAAAGTTAAGTCAGAGTCATTCTACTAGTTATTTTTTAAAATTGAAAAACCAAATGCTGAATGTTTTCTTTGAAATAAGGAGGCTGATTCATAGTGGGATAGGGAGAGGGAGCGTGGGAGGAATAGATGAACTCTAGGTAGGGCAGAGGGGTTGGAGGGGGAGGGAGGGGACATGGGGTTATAAATGAAGGTGGAATGTGATGATAATTATTATCCAAAGTACATGTATGAAGACATGAATTGGTGTGAATGTACTATGTATACAACCAGAGATTTTTCATATGAAATTGTGCTCTATATGTGTAATAAGAATTATAATGCATTCTGCTGTCATATATAAATAAAAATAAAAAAAGAAAGAAAGAAATAGATTCTAAAACACTGTGTGTGTGTGTGTATGTGTGTGTGTGTGTGTGTGTGTGTGTGTTGGGGAATCTGTTGCTCTTGGTGTCAAGAATCAGATTTATTTAGTTTTACTGTCTTTTTACATTTTGTGTACTGTTAATTTCTGAATTAACCAACTTAAGAGTGTTCTGATTTTAAGTTACTATATAGCCTAAAGCAAAGATTTTTCCTAGTTTTGGATTTAGACTTTTCAAAATCTCACTGAAGAGAAGCGATATAAAAAAACAGAAAAATTAAATAATTATAATGTAAAATTAAGAGATTATAATGTAAAGTGTGGTTTGAAATGGATTCCCAAGTACCTATGATTCAAGTTTTTGAAAAAAAAAATCCTTTGGCACAAGTGTCACCGACTATTCAAATTATTTTTCTTGAGAGATTTTGCTTATGTGAATGTAGTTGGTTAAAATAAAAATATGACTACAGGGTACAGCAAGGATGAAATGTTCATGGTGCACTTTTGTTTAAAACTCAAATTTTGAAAAAACTTACTTCAATGGACATATATTATTGTACTTTATTCTACATGATTTACATGGATTGGGCCTTCATTCTTCCTTCATAAATTTCTCCTTTATCTCACTACTCATTCCTCTCTATAAATCCATGAAGAGGACTATATTTATCAGACAAAAAACACTTAAAAATTAAATTATGGAAACTATGAGTTAAAGTGGCAACAGATAAGAAAGACCATTGAAGTTATATAGCAGGAGTAAGCTATAAAAATATAGACAATGGCAAATATAGCATAAATTTGAAATAAAGTTTGAGTTCTTTAGGTCTACGGGAATCTGAGAACAGAACTTTAAAATATACATCAGAAATAGCAATGAGAGGAAAATAAAAGCCCTCAAGCCATTTTAATATTGGACATCTATTGCCACATCTAGAATTATCATAGCTATGTTAAATTACTGCATATTCCATTTAATCTGAAGAAAATGCAAAAAATAAAAGACCCTCTGAATAATACTTTACATAGGTGACTTATACAGTATGTGTATCTCAGTAAAGCTATTACTTAAAAAAGTAGAGCTGGGCATGGTGGTGCATGCCTGTAATCCCAGTAGCTTGGGAGGCTGAGGGAGGAGTATTGTGGGTTCAAAGCCAGCCTCAGCAACTTAGCAAGGCACTTAGCAACTCAGTGAGACCCTGTGTCTAATAAAATATAAAAAAGGGCTGGGGAAGTGGCTCAGGTATTAAGCACCTCTGGGTCAATCCCCAGTGCCAAAACAACAATAAAAAAAGTAGAGGAATAACATTAGAAAGAATGGTTCTAAACACTGTGAAAAGCATCTAATGCCCTTGATCCTGTTCAATTAAGTGTCAGTTGTACCACCCAATCATTGTGACAATACTACCATCCCAGAATTCCAAACCATCCTCTAATGAGAATCACTAAATTACAGAAGAATTTATTTTAAAAAATCCACCCATTTTGGTGCACTACAAGGGTGGAGACAGAAATGATGGTGGGAAGATTTTTGGACAAGTTCTCAACTCTTTATTCTGAGCCTTGCAACTCAAGAGAGGAGATGAGACATGCTGGCCTTCTCCTCATCTCCCCTATTGTGGACAAATACATCAGATAAATGGGGGAGAAACACTAGGAGAAGATGGGTTAATTCTCCATTAGCTGTTGGGATTCTGGGAGGAAACTGCAGGCAGGGTTATCTGGTATTCACTTGGGGAGGTCATATCATAGTTAAAAAGGTGGTGTGGGCAGAGAGAGGTATAGTTTGCATTCTTGTTTTTCCCTCAGTTCCCATCTAGACTGGATGCTGAGTTTAGTGTTGGCAGGTCTGCTATGGATAGTCTTGGCCAGGAGCTGGATGGAATAAATGGTTAGCACATAGCTGCCAGCATGATCCTAGGGGAGGCTAATCTGGAACCAAGGGGACTCTATTGGGTCTAAGCAGAGTGAAGAACAGGACAGAAGTTCATTTTCCAAACATGTTCATAGTGGACACTAGCAGAACATCCCACAGACCCAGAAATTCCACTCATTGCTATACATCCAAGAAGAGTTCAAAGGCAGAATCAATGAACTTAGGTGGAAGATGGGGAAAAAAGGATCCCTTTGAAGTTTATTCCAACCCTGGCATTGTAAAAGAACCAAATTTTCATGCCTCTGAACTCATGCAAATTACTTGACCTGTTAATGCCAGTGCTGGCATTAATAGGTCAAACAGTTGGTTTATGTCTCAGGCATTCATAAACTGAGACATAAACCGATTACTTGACCTGTGATATAAATCTACTACGCTAAGTGAAAATAGCCAGAAATGAAAGAACACATAATATGTCCACTTATATGAAAAGTTCTGTATAGGCAAATCCATAGATGATAGAGAGCAGATTAGTGGTTTCCAGAGACTAGAGAGAGAGAGAGGAATAGAGAGTTAACTGATAATGGCTAGAGGATTTCACTTTGGGGTGGTTAAAAGTTTCTGGAATTAGATAGGAAAGGTGATGGTTCTGCAATTCTGTAAATGAGGTAAATCCCACTGAATTGTTCATTTTAAAGGATGAATTCAAATATATGTCAATTATGTTGCCATTTAAAAATATACATATGGAGATGTGTATACATATTATATAGACACACAAGTTTGTTCAAATTTTCTGTATTTCTACCTATATGAGTTCAGAGGCATGAAAATTTGGTTCTTTTATGATGCCAGGGCTGGAATAAACTTCAAAGTGATCCTCCCCCCCCCCATCTTCCACCTAAGTTCATTGATTCTGCCTCTTCAATATAGCTTTTCTTGGTAATGTCGAATCAACTAAATCAAATAAATTAATCTTGAAAGTTTTTTCCTAGCTTCTAACCTAATCCTACTACCAAACTTTCAACTCATCTGCAAATTTAATTTTTATAGCAAATCAAGCTATGGGGATCTTTAAGATAAGAACTAGATGTAATAACTATGAATGCTTTTACTGATTTAGACAAGCATTATACATCTGAAGACTGTAAAGAGCCAGCTCATTAACTTCCATAAATGATTTTTGATTATTCAAATGATTATGTTCTCTTAATGAATCAGATTCATGTAACTAATTTGTATCTATGTGTTATTCATAGTGAAGACTGTTATGCATATTTGTACAAACTCCATAAGTGTAACTAGTAATGAATTTTTGGTAGAAATATGGTTTCTTGAATTATGTAAATTGGGTACTCCTAAGTTGATAATGTTGGTTTTTCTGATGAATGAGAGACAAAATTTTTTATTAGTTTGGTGTTTTAAATCTGAAATTAATGAAAGCATGTGCATGAAAATAGTAGACTTAATTTCAACTGTGGGCAATTAGAGTAGACTAAAAACTCCATGAGAGCCGCCCCCTCCCCCCGTGCCGGCAAGGTAGACGGAACTGTGACCACCCACAGAACAGGCCCAGCGGCCTGCTGAGGGGCAGAGCC
>NW_026000142.1:21071305-21125485 GCF_001458135.2 Marmota marmota marmota | reverse complement strand
GGGAAAAATAATACAAGGGGGACAAATGAATGCCAGTAGAGGGGGAAGAGAGAGAAGAGGGGAGGGGAGGGGAGGGGAGGGGGGATAGTAGAGGATAGGAAAGGCAGCAGAACACAACAGACACTAGTATGGCAATATGTAAATCAATGGATGTGTAACTGATGTGATTCTGCAATCTGTATATGGGGTAAAAATGGGAGCTCATAACCCACTTGAATCAAAGGGTGAAATATGATATATCAAGAACTATGTAATGTTTTGAATAACCAACAATAAAAAATTAAAAAAAAATAAAAAAATAAAAATAAATAAAAATAAAAACTCCATGAGGGTAGGGATCTAATTGTCTGTCATTGTTTTTCACTGTTGTATCTCCCAACCTGTAGTACTGTGAGTGGCAAATAGTAGGTGCTCAATAAATACCTGTTACCTGAATGAATGACAGTACTCTAGTGTCACATTTGATATTTATAAAGGCTAAAATAACAATGCCTCCTACCAGTGCTGGCATTAATAGGTCAAGTAATTGGTTTATGTCTCAGTTTATGAAAGTCTGAGACATAAACTAATTACTTGACCTACTAATAAGAACAACTAGTGAGTAAAAACAATATATTCTAACTTAATCAGCTTACTTTTTCTTGACCTTTCTAATTCAGGTCTCTTATTGTGTAGTTCATGTAAAAAATGTTTATTTATTTATTTTTATGCCTGTATGAGTTCAGAGGCATAATGCTCAATTACCTGTATATCCCTTTCATTTCTGCACAATTCCAGGGTATGAATCAACTTCAAAGTAAACCCCTCTCCCCAGCTTTCCATCTAAGTTTGAATTTCTTTTATAATATTTCTACCGAGGGACCAGCCAATGGTTCTAAGTGATGGGTAACTTACCACCTCCTGAGGCAATCCATTCAATTTTAGGACAGTTTGGTTAGACAGTTTTCTATTCCCTTGCATTGATATTGATCTGGCTGTGCTCCTCATACTCTAGCAAGGATGGGTATGTAGAACACATATATTTTGTTTTCTATCTAACACCCCTATGTGTATTTGCAGTCTTTGCTGGCTAAGTGAAACCTCTCCACTTCGTACTTTTCACGAAGGACGTAATTTCATGTCCTCTGTATCTAAGCACTCTCCAAGTGAATATGTCTCCATTTGTTGATTTTTTAAAAAAACTAGTTTGTGGTATGTAGACAAATACTGGTTTCTAGAGAGTCAGACGTGTCCCAGACATTATTCCTCCCCACCCCTCACTCCTGGAGTATAGTAACAGTTTTGTGAATTTTCAAATTTCTGCATCTCTCTTGTATCAGATCTCAAGTATTTTAGTTTGGAGAAAAATGATTCTTTCCTAGGTCACAGAAAAAGTTAGTGGAGGGAATATGTATCATCTTTTATTTCTATGTTCAGAAGACACATGAAGGCTAAACTAAATCTGATTAATGGGTTTGCTTTGCTTATAAGAGGAATAATGAATCTAAAGTGGCCAGCCTAGTGTCTGGTATGAAGAAATGACTCAAATAAACCTTAGCTAGCTTTTCCTTTCTTCTTGCTACCTCTTGATATATTTTTTTATTGAATTATTTTCTGCCTCTTAACACAAGGATAATGCAGGATTAACTAGTAGACAATAAAATATCTTCTTTAGACTTATTTTTAATTCCCAGAATCAGAATTTCTGTGTTTTCTTTAAGTAAAATCCTAAGGGACAGTTAAATAAAATGCAAACCCAAATATGCTCAAAATTTTCTAGCCTTTAGACTTTTCATTTTATCTATCTAGTTGTGCATTATTTTCTATCTTCAGTTACAAATAAATACAAATTCATTTGTATCTTCATTTATCTAGCTGGGTTGAGTATTTAAAATGAGGAAAAATTTTTAAAGTGAGGGTTTTTTATAATACCTTGGTTGTATTATAGTTCTCAGTTTATCAAATGATTAAGATAAAAGAACTAACATTGATGGGGGAATTTTAGAATATTCTATTATAGTTCCTTTCCCCCCCAAAAAAAAACTTCTGAGAAATGTAAAGAAACTTTGTTCCCATAAGTGAAACTGCCATCACTCAGAGCTCTGGCATGCTATCTCTTCTAGCAATAAGAGCATTAAAAACACAATGATGACTCACTCTTTTCCCAAAGGTTATTTATTTTAGAAAAGTGAGTGACAGTAGATTTAGGTATTCTCTCACAAAGTACCAAGAAGAAAGTGCCATTGTATGCCAATGAAAACAGCAAAGATGTGGACTCCAGTATCAAGCGGTCACTGGATGATTTAGTGCCCTCTGACATCACAGGTTTTGCTGAGATTCTGAACAATGGAATCAGTGGGGCTTTCTCCTACCTGGAAACTATTCTTCTTGCATAGAAGGAGTGAGTACTTCCCTGATGTCCCTTTCAAATTCCTTCACCAATCTAACCTTTTCTTTACTCTTTAGATGACAGTCATAACACTGAGATTGCTTTATCAACAGTCTGCTGACTGTCAATAGCTAATGATTTGTAACTAGAGCAAACACTCATTAAGTTTCCTGATCTCCTGTGAAATATTTTCTTATGTTGATTCTAGAGATTTCTCAGTTACTACTTGCATTTGAGAAAATGGGAGTTTGATTGAGAAAAATTAATGTCAACTTAAAAAGATAAAATATGTGATTATTATGTTCATTGGGGTGCCACTTTAGAAACCATTTTAAAATAAAAGAACTAAAAAACACATAAGCACCATCATCTAATTAGAATATTCTATTCATGCAGTGTTTAGCTGTAACTTATGGTTTTGTTGATGATTTGTTCCACTGGTGCTAAGTCCTGGGACACGAGTATGGATTGTGAACTTTTAACTTGGTTCCCATAAACCAAAAGTGAACATCTTTTCTTATACTTTGTCATCAGATAGGAGGCATAATCTCACTGTTCCAGAGAAGATTTTGGATTTGGTAGTTTCAATCAAGAT
Source organism: Marmota marmota marmota (assembly GCF_001458135.2). NCBI lineage: Eukaryota > Metazoa > Chordata > Mammalia > Rodentia > Sciuridae > Marmota > Marmota marmota. The sequence goes on along the minus strand of NW_026000142.1, from coordinate 21,122,522 downwards.
GCTAATGAAGTCAGACTGACAATTTCATGCATATAAAAGAGCTAACTTCATTGTGTCCCACAGTCTTGAGCTTTAGCCTTGTTTTTACCCTTGTAGATAAACCTCTTTGCCCATGAGGAGAAGCAGTTGAGAGAATGAATGAAAAAGTCAAAATGCCTTTTGATGATATGATTTCAAATACAAAGCTCTGCAGTGATTACCTATTCAAATTCAATCACATAGCATTTACAACTTGTGATTTAAGATGAATTCCTATCCAAATATATAACAAAAGGTTACCTATTAGGTTCCTTGACAAAATAGGTCTTGGTAACATTATAAATTTACTTGGAAAAAGAGACATATTATGCATCATCTATTATTTCTCTTCCCTAAATTCAAGTGAGTTGAAAAACTGATGCTATTTATATTCTCCTGTCCCTGTCAAATTCTGCTGTTGTCTTCCTGACCTACTTCTTAGAAACCTGATAAGTTCTATGGCCATGGTCATCTCTCTTGTGCTTATCTTGTGTTATCATCATGAAATAATACACATTTTATGCACTTCCCTTATTAGACTGGGAGCTCTTCAATAATTAGACTAGAAATTCCAGGAGTATAAGAACATCCTATCTTATTCATGACATCCTAGGACCCAGTACACGGACACTAAGATTAACGTTTTTGTTAACTAAAGGGAAAAAATCTTGTCTTATTCATTGGTATATTCATGCTTTCTCATGATGTTGGAATATAATAGTCGATAAATGTGATTTGAATGGATTTACTGACAATAAATTAGCACCAAGGATAATTATAAACTTTGTCTAATTTTGTATTGTATGAAAAATACTCCTCCCAAAGTTTCCAGTTACCTAACTGATCATTAGTTCATTAGTTTCTTATTATATTATTGACTCAATTAACAGTTAATCTTTTACTTCTTCTTTGACACTGATAAATTCTAAAAACTAAGTAGGATTATCAAGATCATTTAAAAAAGAAGCTTCTATAATAAAACATTTGTTACCTCCCCACAAATTACTTACTAAAAACAAAAGGAAAAATAGTAACTATACAGGGGAGAAACTAAATAACCCCTTAAACCAGTGATCAAGATTAATACCAAATGGATATCACATTGCCTCTGGAAGTGATATCCTGAGAAGATACCACATCCTTTACATGGCAGTTTATTAAAAATATCTAAACTCAACAGAAATAGAGTCAAATCCATACTGACTTATATGACAAAACACACTGGTTTGTACTATTCAAAATATCATTGTCAAGTAAGACAATGAAAGGCTCAAGAACCGTTTCAGAATAAAGGGGAGACATGACACCTAAATGCAATGTGATCCAGGACTGATCTCCTACTTAAGAGAAAATTCCATAAAAGGTATAATTAGGCTAACACGAGTATGGATTGTGAACTTTTAGCTTGGTTCCCATAAACCAAAAGTAAACATCTTTTCTTATACTTTGTCATCAGATAAAATTATAACATGGACTGCAGATTAAATGACAGTTCCTGAATTTGTACTGTGATCATGTAAGAGACTAATAGCCCTTTCAGAAACTACACACTGAAATAATAAGGGATAATAATAATGGGCATCATGTATACAACCTACTTTTAGATTGTTCCAAAAATCATATATGTATATGGAATGGGGGTGGAGGTAGTGGAGAAAAATAAAATAACCATGAGATAATATTACAAAATTGATGAGTCTGGGTAGAGGGGGCTTGGGAATTATTTATTATCATTCTAACAATTCAATTAAATTTGATATTATTTCAAAAATTAAGTTTAATAACAAAAACAAAAATAACCACTCCTCAAATATTAGAAACAAAATCACAGCCTTTACAAGTTGCTAGTAGTTTCAAGTATCCAGTTATGGTATATATTGTATAGCATTTCTAATTCTATATCATAGGAGATTCCAAATTGTCTTTTTATAGTTCATTACATAAAATGAATGTCATATTAGACAAAGGATCTAACTACATCAAAACACTAAAGTTGATTTTTTCCCCACTAAACTTTTTAAAGTATGCATATATTGAAAAAAATGTTAGTAGTACAATTTTAATAAAACAATATACCAATATAACCCACACCTCTATCATCTTCCTTTGAAACTCCCTTGTGTTCCACATTCTCTCCCCGCCCCTTTAATTCTTTGCTTTGTTGGTTTCTGCAAAGGGTAAAAAGTCCAGTGTGTTCAGAGCATAGTGTGTGCTGTTATAATAGTGAATATTGTGTACTGTGTTCTGGGTCCTTCTGTGGCTTTCTTCATTAATTATTCTCTCAAAACCCTGAAAGTACTATACAGCTGAGACAACTGAGGCTCAGGAGAGGTTCTCACTTGCTTAGAGTCACAAAAATTGTGACTTTTGTGAAAAACTTTGGATTCCAAAATACCTGCTCTTCTTAACGCTCCTTGATAAAATTTGGCTTATTCATGTATGCAGCTGGCAGTCAAAAGGGATTTTTGAGTTATGCAGTAACATCAGCTTTGTTTGGATTTTAAGTATCTTGATATTGTGGTATATTAGAGTGAAGGAGATTTAAGAGGTAGAGAGATTCTGGAAGTCATTACTTCAGTGGTTCAGAGATGAAGATTGAGACTACAAGATTGATATGTGCATGGAGAAAGAAAACTGTTTTATTGGTGGAACCAATAGCTTCAAGTTCTAGTTTCAGTGTCAGGGATGAGTGAGAAAAAGAAACCTTGGATACAGGTATCCAAGGTTGGATTGCATCTTTGCACATGCTCCTCTAACTCCAAAGCTTCTACCTTGAGCTCCTGAGCAGATAGCAACACTGTTATTAAAATATAGAAGAGGAGGAACAGGTTTGGTGAAAAGATAAATTCAGTTTTGGTCCTGCTTATTTTAAGATGCCTAGGATATTCAGATGGTCTGTCTCATGGGTAGTTAGAAATATAACTTAGAGGCTCCAGGGAGAGATCTGAGCTGGAGATAAAATTTTAGAAATCATCACAGTATATGTAACTTGCTGCACAGGTTCTGAACTCAGATGTAGGGTTAAATCTTAACTCAGACATGGTTTTCTTGTTTGTGAAATATAATACATCCAACCCAGGATCTTCATATGAGTTTGATGAAAAATATATAGTTCTTAATATGTCTGAAATCAGTGACAGATTTATCATTAGCTAATATTAAATTACATTGCAGAATTACTTATGAAAAAAACTCTACTATAAAAAGTAATTTTCTGTGGAATTCACTTAAATGCTTTATGAAATACATTAGAATGAAATACCAGTAAGGTATAGTTTGGTGCCCACAAAACAGCATGGAGCATCCATGCATCATGGTGTCACCTGGCCAGCAGGACTTAAGAGTACCTTTAGTACCATGAATGGAGTATACAGGGCCATTATCAGGGGGTTTCCAGTGGGCACTTTATCTCCAGGGCAGACACCCTGTTTTAGTCAATATTTAGCTGCTGTAACCAAAAGTCCCAACAAGAAAATTTTAGAGGACGAAAAGTTCATTTGAGGGCTCATGGTTTTAGAGGTCTCAGTCCATATTACATAGTGGATTCCATTGCTCTGGGATGGAGGAGAGAAAGACCATGATGGTGGAGGGTTTGGCAGAGAAAAGCAGCTGGGAATATTACACCAGGAAGCAGAGAGCAAGCTCTGCTCATCAGAGACAAAATATGGACCCCAAAGGCACACCCCCAATAACTCATCTCCTCCAGTCACATCCTACCTGCCTACTTGCTGCCCAGTTAATCTCTGTCAGGGGGTTAATGCACTGATTAGGTTAATACTCTCATAACCTCATCATTTCACCTCTGAACTTTTTTGTATTGTATCACACATGAGCTTTTGGATGACATGTCTAAACCAGAACACACCCAGTTATAATCTACTCTTTTTCTTCCTTAAAATAAGCATTTTGGGGAAAGTATTATCTTCTTTTTTCATCTTATTTGTACTTACATATTAAATTCTACATAACTAAAAACATATTGACAGTTTAATATATGTTCTCCTAAATCAATTTGTATATGGCTCTTTCTAAATGCTCAGTCTCTACTGTGGGCTGTGCTTAGATTTGTACCTAATTATAGATTTACTTATGTATTGTAAAATGTCACTTTATAATCAAAGCTAGCAAGAGTATATAGATCCTGTAAGAACTATGATTGGTTCTCCTTGATGCTGGATTGTTACTCTGTTATAATAGGATCTGCTTAGAACAGATGGGAAACTAAGAATGGATCTAAAAGAAAGTAATGATGAGAAAAACAAGACCAGTGAGGAAAGTTAAAGAATCACCAAAGTTTATCTTCAGAAGGTCACTAAATTGACCCAATGTCAATCTAAAGAACATATTTGACTAGTATTTGTTTTGTTGTTCCTGAAGGCATACTAAACAAATCAGTTCTAATAAGTTATCATTCTTGAGGTAATTATATATTGTGATAAATTATATGCAAAGTTCATTACAATAGCTCCTTCCATTCCTGAATGTGTACTCCTTTGAATGTGACTTTGCTGCTTTTCTCATCAAGAGGGAGGAGTCTCTCTCTCCAGTTTCCAAATCTCTGGCTGTCTTTTTACCTCCTTTGACGAAGAGCATGGGGTGGACATGATGTCATGTAACTGCCAAGCTCAGAGCCTCAAGAGGTCTTGCAGCTTCCACTCTACTAGCTTGGCTTGCTGCCACATGAGGAAGCCCAGACTATTCTCCTTGAAGATGAAAGGCTACAAAGGGAGAGTTCCAGTCAACAGTCAACACCAGCTGCCAGCCATGACTGTACCCAGTCAAACTACCAGATGACTCCAGCAGCTGCGTGACTCCAGACAAGGCTAGTCCAAATTACTGATCTAAGAATTGAGAGCACATTCAAAGGCTTTAAATCACTAATTATGGGTGGTTTGTTATGCAGCAATTACATATACACACACAGATATATATGCATGAGTGTGTATTGAGGATAGTGTTCTCTCACCTTGAGAATAAGAGACAATTACTTTTTATACTTAAAGTAGACTTAGGGTTAATCATTAGGAACTAATTCCAGACTTTTAAGGATCAAAACGTAATGCTATAATAATGTGTTAATGTAGGTTACTGCAGTGAACAATGAACAAATAGGAAGGCAGATTTTCCTGGGATGGTTTGTACACCTTCTCAGAGGCAGGGTGATAAGTCTAGATGACGTCCTAAGGCCCCTTAAACTCTAGAATTCTGCGAAATTCAACTGAATTCTTATGACTGAGCAACCCAATTTCTACTTCTTGAGCTTGGCACATAGTATTTTAATATATATTGCCTTTCACTATTGGCAGGCTCCACTGGTTTATCTTTCACATACAATGTAATCCCAAACAGTCACTAATCATGGGTGATTTTTTTATGCAGCAATTATATACACACATATACATGTGTGTATACACACACAGATACATATATATGCATATGAAACAGGTATGGTTTAGTAAAAGTAACACAGTGAAGGAATACAGCATAAGTTAAGTTAGCAGGTTCCAAAGCCAAGATGCTCCGGTTCAAATGCTGGCTTAACAGCCTATCAGCCTTGATAAATTATCTAATCTCTTATATCAGTTTCCTCACTGTAGAATGGAAGGATAACAAAATGCATTGGATTTATAAAGTTAACTGAATTAAAACCAGAGCTTAAAACATATAAACTATTCAGTACACTTCAGATATTACTACTGTCATTACAGTAGAGCACTAACTAGGTCCCAAACCCAGTTCTGTTACAACTTTCAGCACATCAATATATTCTCTGGGTCTGTTTTCTCAGCTTTAAAATGAGGGTTACTTGATAAGTTCCATGATTTATTTTCATCTTTTAAATTCTTTGAATCAGTGTTTAATATTTGTTTCACCCACAGGCACATTTCAATCTTGTCTCTAATTTTTAAGAGATTGTCCGAAAGTTATGTTAGCAAGCAATTCTGAGGACTTCTAGTAATGACCACTTTGAACTTTAATGTTATGTATGACACAGCATATATTTACATTAGAAAAAAAACTCCAAATCCAGTCAGCAAACATTTATAACTCTTACATATCTGACATAAAGTCTTTTCAGGTTTATGGGAATATTCATTTTCCAAGTCCAAACTCCCATAAATTAGAAAATATTCATTTTCTAATCTGTAACAATATCCTTATGCAAAAGTAGGAAAAGATCTTCTGGAAATGATTATATGCCTCCAATTTTACCATTCAAATACCTCAAATATTAGTTTTGTTTCATTTCAGTTTTTATGGCATAGTGTCACTCATAATGTATATTTAGTTTTGTTCTTATGGTTGTGCTTTATTATTATTCTATACCATTTCACAGTACAGCCTAATTGACTTTTAACTTTTTTTTTTGCTCAAGGTTTTTTTTTTTATGTTTAATTAGAAATTTTGCAAAGCATAGAAAAGCATAAAGAAAATAAGTCACATGTAATTCCACTGTTAAGGTGTCACATTTCAAAAAATACTCATTTTTATAGCTAAGCATATTCTATTCAACTATTAGACAAAATGTTATAATGGCTGCATAACACCATCACATAGAAATGACATAATTTATTGCAAATCACTTTATAATCTGAGACAGGTAATGGGTGATGCGTCTTGACCACGGGACAGATAAATATAGCATAAACACTACTTATGTGGCTGGTTAATGTGTATCTAGATTATTTTTCTACTCCTTTCTGGTACCCCCATAATCAAACTGCTACAATTCTGAAAGACACAAATGTTCCACCCGACATTTTTACAGCAGCAAATTCATCAATTTACAAGCTTTCTTTTGGATTTTGAAAACGTATTTTGGTCTTTTTTTTCCTTTCTTTTTCTTCCCAGACACACAGAGCCTGTATACTAAACTTTACTTTTTCAGGCCCCTGAAAACTGGCAGCTTAAATTAGATAACTGCGAAGGTTTTAGTGATATTGGTAAGGGCGGTGATAAACTAGGCAGACGCTCTTTTTTCTCCTTAAAGTTACCCGTCAGTGGACACATATTTGCTCTAAGTTATCAAAGGCAAAAGTTTCGTTCTCAGAGTTGGGGAGGAGGCAGAGGGGCTTCCTTAGCTCCCCTGAAGCAGCCTTGGGTTTGCAGATTTGACAGACGATGGCGATCATCGGAGATTTTCCGAGCAGGATTTGGGCACCACTGAAGAGGAGGGAAAGTGAGTACTACCCACGTGACCCAACTTCACTTTGTGATTTTAACAACAGAGCGCTCCTGGAATAAATACCGATCTACTGCCGATAGACTGTTTCTCCCCTGATAACCTGATGAAGATCCCCTCCCCTCCCAAGTTCCAGGACGCAGAGTTTCAAAACTGTTGGCTAGGGAAAAAAACGCAAAGTTCGATTTTTGCCATTTATAGACGCACGAATAGCCTTTTTGGATCACCACCATCCACAGCTCACATTATCTGCAACCCCTTTCCTAAAGTTTTCTTCTAGTGTTTTCCCAACCCTCTCGTGGTCGGTTCCTCTTAAAGAAGCTCGGCGAAAGCAACAGTTTGGCATAGCAACCCAAACCCCAGCGCGGCGCGAACTGCCACCGCGGGCCTCACACCTCCCGGTGCGCGCAAAGCGGGACTTCGGCTCTGGGTCCGCCGGCGGGATGATGCGTACGCGCGCGCGCGAGATGCCAGCCGGCCTGACATCCCAGCCGCTGCCCCAGCGCCACCCGCACGGCCTCCTCCCGGCAGCCCNAGTTAAGTAAGTTGGGCGCACTTGGTTTGGGCACCGGGGCTGCGCCAGGGAGACCCCAATGCACGTGCGTGGCGGGAGGGGGCGGCGAGGACCGGCCTCCGGCGGGAGTCGTACCTCGGCAGCCTAGGAGCCCGGCAAGGTCCGCCGCGCCCCGCGCCACCCTCTCCGCGCGCGCCCGCCCGCCTAGGACTGCGAGGCCGCTGCCGCCCGCGCAGCCGGCCAGGCCTTCTCCTTGCGCCGCGCTGCGCGCGCGAGGCTGCGTTTCCGGGTAGGGTGATGAACCTGTGCCGATACTTCGGGCTGGAGACTGGTTCGTTTGTCGGTCCGCTTCCTTTTCGAGAAGAAGGTGTGGGTCATTGGAGGGCAAGCTGTGATGGGAACATATCTGGAAATGCAGTCAGAGCCCCCAGGAAGTTCAGAGTCAGTGACGGGTTTGTGTCTCTTTCTACAGCCCAGCCGCAATGAAGAGCTTCTTGCAGTGAAAGGAAAGTAGGTCGCACCCACTGAAAATGCCTTTGAGGGATAAATACTGTCAAACTGACCACCATCATCACGGATGCTGTGAACCAGGTATGTCCCTTTTTCCCCCCCAATGACTTTGCCCTCCATCAGAGTCACTTTGCCTTTTGGTTCCTTCTGGTTTTCTTTGCCTATTGCCCAAGAAATCATTCTTAAGTAAAATAGGCTATAATTTTCCCCAGCAAAGAAAAACAGTTATGAAGCTAAAAGCTTGTACAAACAAGAGGTCACCCCTGCTTGATCTCTTAAAGAAAGTACTGCAAGTGTCACCTTCAATCATTTCCACAAGATCAATCACTCAGTTCTTTTTCTGCTCTTTGAAGGCAGTCTGCAGTCAGCAGCGTACCCCTATGCTCTGAGTGTTTAAAACTGAAGAGATAGGAAAAGATAGTAGTAGAATACTAGCATGTATCTTTGTGAAAATTGTTTCATTTAAACTTAAATGCATTCTCATGCATTTTGATTAAAGAATAGTCAAAAAATGAGTGTAGTTGGGTTAAAGATGGTTGAACTTGCTGAGAGAATCAGGTTTTGTTAGGACAAAACTATTAGTTTAATTTATGAAATGAAAGGTTTTTGGAGTCTTGTGAAGATTTAACAAACTTTAATTCGATAGATGTGGTATAAAAACCATTGTCAGTTCTTCTAGTTAGAACTTTGATGTGCTTTGTGACATTTAGAGGTGCAGCTTAAAAGGAAATCAAGTATATACTGTCACTAAACCAAATAAAGATGACTCTCTTCTAGTTCAAAGGCAGGTGTTATCATTTTGAACTTAGAAGTTACTAGATTTTTTTTTTAACTTTTGTTTGCTTTTTTTATTGGAGTGATTGCACTTATGTACTGAGTGTCATCACAATAAATTCATTTTTAACTAATTTCATGATGGGGAAAAACAGCAATGCTAAAGGGAAAGAGCTTCCATTTCCAAGAAATTGACTACACATGAGAATAAAATTTGTACTGTGGCCTTATGTCTACTTCACTTTGTTGAGATCAGTAATAATTCACCTGTTAGAATAAAGTAGTCAATCCTATGATGTGATCAACTGTCCCTGACCTAACTTTCCATACCCTTTCACACTGCATGTTTTTTGTATTTGAGGCTACATTGCTTATGTTTTATGGAGTTGAATGGTGTTTGCTAGTTTTAAAGTTTAGAATGTGAATGCCTTTTATACTAGATTCCACTGACCTTGTATTCTAGTTTGTTTCTGAGAACACTTCAATTCATTTGAGTTAAATTAATGAAATTATCTTATTTAGGAAGAAGTGTTTGCATGTTCAGTAGACCTTTATTTTTATTTAACTACGTTAATTAAATAAAGAATCTGAGAATCAAACCCAGTGCCTCACACATGATAGGCAAGTACTCTATCACTGAGCTATACCCCAGCCCGGTGTTTGCTCATTTATTTTTTTAACCAGTTATTGTTGAACACCTATTAAGTGTCAGGTGCTTTCCAGTGCAATGAGGGTATAAATGGTGAATAAGATATAAGGTCTTTCCTTCATAAATTTTTTTTTTCTAGTACTGGGATTGAAGCCAGGCCCTTGCATGCCAGAACTCTATCACTGAATCATATCCCAGACCTTTTTATTTTATTTTGAGACAGGATTTCAGTATGTTTTTTGCCCAGACTGGCTCGAACTTGTGATTGTCCTGCCTCAGCCTCCTGAGAGCTGGGATTATGGGCATATGCCACTGCTGGGCTCCTCATAGAACTTTTGCGTCAAAAGAGATGGATGTAAATAAGATAATTTGTTAACATGCCTTTAATATATTCTAGTAATTGATGTTTACTAGAGAATTTTAATTATAAACATGTTTTTTAATGTTTTTTAAACATAAAAAATGTTTTCTGAAATAGAACTTTTTTAATGTATACTGAAGTATTTTTGCTTTTTTGTCTTCTGTTGACAGGAAATTAGAAAAATTGTACTACTTTAAAATTTTATTTTTCTTCTCCCAGAAACTTTTCCGTGTAGGTTAATACTCAGACTTATGAGATTAAAAGTAGTTATTATTTCTTTGCTTTCTTAGCTAGAATCAAATACTTTTTGAGGATTTAGTTCAATGGAAAGCTAGAAGTTTGTTTACTTAACAGAGTAGTTCATTATTATTTTTTTTCAGGGGAAAGTGTTTGCTAAATGGGAGGATGTTTCCAGGATTGAAAGAAATTTGTTATGGTGTGATAATGTTTAAAGGGATGTCCTCAGTTGGAGGAAAGTAGATGACATGATGTTTGAGAAATTCTTTAATTGGCTCTCTTGAGCAGTCTGTCCTCATTTGGATTATGAATACTGGGTGACTCCTCAGATGAGAGCAATATTTCTGTGATCATTGTGCCTTGATGGGATGGGTCAATTTATAGTGAAGAGTGAGTGGTATTATAAGCCTGTCAGTGTATGTGAAATATTTTCTTAGTTATGTTTTAAGAATTTTTTAAAATAGAAATTTAAAAACTTCAAAATAGAATATTTTAAGGAATCTGATGTAATAATTAACACAACTCCATCAATTATCAATATCCAGACAATCTCTTTTCTTCTATATTCACAATGCCTTTCTCTACCTTCCAACTACTTCCCCAAACCCTATTATTTGTAAGCAAATCCCAGACATCATAATTAGAATGATCTTTAAGGAACATTTTAATATAGAAGGCAAAAATGGATGTTATATTCTGGGGAGTTTGTTCTTGGCAAGCTGTCTGAAAAGATGGCTCTGAGAATTTGGTTTTTTGGTTGGAGGCAGTTTTTTTCTTTTTTCTTTTGTTTAAATGGTCATAACGTGGATGGGCCTGATCATGGGAAGAATGATAGGACATTTAAGAGGAGATTTATAGAGTATTAATCTATAAAGTTTCCTAGAGTTGAGAGTGTTTTTTCAAATGAAGAAAGAATTGTTCTTTATAGTGGGAGCTCTACAGATATGGATACATTCAGGCAGAGCTAGGTTAACCCTAGCTTACTTTTAAATGTTGTCTCAGGATGAATATGTGTTCTGGTGGTATCAGTGATCTGAGGGAGATGGGTAGGAAACTTTGTTCTAGCTTTAAAATTAGGTATTGTCATGTGGAACTGGGAGTTGGTGTATTATAGGTGATTTTCTGGAGCATGTACCTGAATGAGGAAAGGGGGCTGCAGGGTGAAGTCTCTTGTCATCACCACTCCCCCTCCAATGTCCCTACCTTATTTATTTTTTCATTCTCTAATACTAGATTTCTTGAATCCTATAAAGCAGACCTTGAACTGATTTTTTTTTTTTTTTACATTGGAAGGGGTTTCACCCTTTCTTTTGTAATTATTCTATTTTATAAACAGTTATAAATTGCTATGATGAACAGACACTGAAAAGAGAACCACTGAATTCAAATAAACAGTATTATCAATCTGCTAATAGACTGTCTAAGAGATTGATTTCTACTTGGATTTTGTAAAAAGACTTTTCAGTTTTTGGTGTCAGGCAAGCTGTTGATTTGTACATCATGAAGATAATAGAGTGTTTATTAAGCACTTACTATAATCCAGCCTTTGTTTTAAGCAGTTTTCTTGCACTAGCTTATTTAATTTTGACACATCCTATGATTTAGATGCTTTTATTGTCCCCATTTTAGAGAAGTGAAAGAATTCAGAGAGTTTATTTGTTCCAGTTATATCTAATAAATAGAATGAAAATGAAAATGCAGGCAGTCCAGATGTGTAGTATTAGGTTCTTTATCATTGCAGTTTTGCCAATGTCATATGTTCTCAAAATGAGTTACGTGTGTATATATTTTTAATTCACTTAAAACACTCCTAAAGTTTCTCTTAAAATTGGGAAAATTTTGCTTAATGAAATGATTTGGTCCTGCAACCATAGTTCCTCTGTCTGTGTACACTGAGCACTTGATTTGATGCATCTAAGGCTGCTTCTATATGCATAGCACAGCAGGCATCAGTCCCTTTGTCAAAAGCTAATTGCTTATCCAAGCCAAAGCCCTGAAGCAGTGGCAGCACAAATTATTGAAGTTATCCTTTTTATTTCCCCATACCAAGCAATGATCTTGGGTTATGGTGGTAATACTTGAGTAGAACACTTTACCATGTTTTAAAAAGAGATAATTAAAATGGTTCACCTTTCTCTACCACAGCCTCTCTCTTTGTTTGATAACTGATGGAAAAAGTCAGTTTTCCTTTTCAGCTACCTTGATTGATATTACCATGAGTAATTATATATTTATACTACTAATCCAAGAATCTTAGAAAGTACAGGTAATATATAAAAATGAGAATTTTTATCTTAAAATGGAAAAATTATATAAAAATTTTGTTGCTTCTAAAATGTACACTTCTAAAAGCTCAGGCTCTGAAGTAATAGTGATGTGTGAGGCAGAAAGGGAACATCATTCCTATAAGCCAACACTGACAGGAGTTTTGCTAAATTTTGTTGGTATCTCTTCAAGACTGTTTTTATATTAGCTTCTATATACACATAAATATATATTGAACTTATGTTTTTCTGTATATTTAAATGTTTTAATGTAAGTGGGGTCATAGTCTATGTCATTTTTGTTGCTTAATAATTATTGACGTCCTTTGATGTCAGTACATGTAGATTAAGCTCATGCTTTCAATAGTTGTGAGAGATTCTGTTGTATGAATGTTTCATAGTTTCGTCTGGTGCCTACTGAGAGACTTTTTAAAAAGTTGCTTGAAATTTCTCTTTATTTTATACAGTGTTGTAGAGTACTTCAGGTGAAAACTTTCTTGTAAATCCATCATTGTGCACTTGTTCAGTTACTTCTTAGTAGGTTTTTAGTTTTGCTCTTATAATTGTCCAGAGAGATATACCAGATTATCCAAAGACTTTTGGAATGGCTAATTGGGTGTAGCTAGCCTTATAATTTTTACTAAACGTAGTGACTCTTCTTTAATGGGAATAAAAAGGCAAATGTATAGCATGTGTACAAAATGATTCTGTAATTTAAACCTAATGTCTAGCCTTTTGTAGCCTTAATTTAGCCTTTGAGAATTATTTGCTTTTTCTGTTCATTGTTTCATTTTGCCTTACAAAGATGGTGGTGAATTATATATGTGTGTGTATATATAAAAATATATGCAAATGTGATTTTCATTAACATAATTGTAGCAAAACCATTGTTTTACTTCAATAGTAAATCACTTAAATAACCCTTTTTTTGTGGGGGTTGGGGTGGGTGTTTGTCTTCCATGTAGTTTATATCCTGGAACCTGGAGATCCTCCTTTGTTACAGCAACCACTACAGACATCCAAATCTGGTATTCAGCAAATAATTGAATGCTTTCGATCAGGTATGAATGTTTTAGGATGTATTTTTCAGTCTTTACACAGTAGTTAAAAACTATCTAGAAATCTTAGACATAATTTAAAAAAATTAAGATATATATATATATATATATATATATATATATTAGTTTTTTAATAGAATTTTTAAATGTTAAAACAAATGAATAAATATTGACTTGATATAGAAAATCTTTTTCAATACTACATACTATATATTAATTTTCAAATAGAGTTGTTTAAAGAAATGTATTATGTGGCGTCTTTGCTGGTAAAATGCTTCCTTTTAAAAATCCATTGTTATCTTTTGTCATATTTATAAATTTTCAAAAGGCATTAAATTTTTTTGGGTCTTCAAAAGCTTTGGTATAGTAGATTACTCTGAATGTCTGAGATATCAATTTATTCTAGATTAATTACCTTATCATCTCTATTTATGTGACTCACCTCCTACCAAATTCTGGAGTTTCTGTATTTTCAATATCTTTAATAGAGCACAGGATAGGGGAAAAAAAGACATTCCAGTTTCTATTAGATTATTATAAGAACTGGCTATAAAATAAAGATATTTTTACAGTTGCAATTCAATGCTTTAGAATAGATGTTACTACATATAAATGATTGAGAATTATTAGCACCCTTGTGCTGTCAGTAATGTCCTAGGTTGTTGTGATTCTTATAATCCCCTTGTCAACGTTTTTATAAATTTGGTTTCTCTGACATTACAGACTGTTCAGTCAAACAAGAATAAGCAAATAGACACAACTGATGGGCAACTAACTAGTGGACACTTAAAGGTTTAGAATATCTTGTCATCATTTTATTTATTTATTTTTCTTGTCATCATTTTAAAGCTTACTATCTTCCTAAAATAATTCTGAAATTGAAAGTAATAGATAATTTATGTGTAACTATTGATGAGAATTTTTTTGAGGTGCTTGTTTTTATAATGTAAAGGAGAACCACATATATTTGTTTTACTTGAGAATTCTAAGAAATAGGTTATCCCTTAATCAAATGAAATTGTTTTCTTTGACTTTCTAAGACACATTTCTTTTTCATCTATAGTTCTTATGATTTTTGCCTTTTTGCATTCTGTATCCACAAATTTTTGCTGAATTAAATGTTAGATGGTGTTAACCTCTTTCAAATTTTTTTTGACTTTTGATTATTGTCCTTGGTTATCAAATAAATTACAAGTCATATTCTGCTATAATAAATACAGTATGTTTAATAAATAAATTTTTGTACGATATTTATATCTGGCATAACAGAATAATGATTTATTTTTGCTAATTTTAAACAAATATAAAAGTTCTTTTTGTTCTTTCTCATACCATGGAAATGAGGTTAATAACTTTTCCTATTTAGTAATATTTCTTGCCAAAGGTTTTTTCTTTTGGAATATTTATTATTAAAGGTTATTTTATACTGCTTTAGCTTATTGTAGTGTTATTTGAGAAGTTCGACTAGATTAACTCATAAATGCTTTATCTTGTTTAAAAAAGCCTTTTCAACCATATTCTGTACTGTTTTTAATCTTAGAAGATAAATATTTAAAGGTGAAATTGTTTTTTCATTGTACTCTGGTTATACCTATTTTCTTTTTGCCAACACTTTACTATGCAAGCTAAAGATCAGGGGCTAAAATGGTGTCATTCCAAAGCCATTTGAGCAAAGAGGAACTGGGGGATAGAATAGTGAAGAATGTTTATCTTTTGAAATGTGTTCTTTAAAAAAAGAAATGTCCCCTGCAAATTTTCCTTTTATTTTTTATGTAGGCAAATTCTGAAAATATTATAATTTTAAATCTATAAATAACCAATAGTTTAATTTATAGGCAATGCTTAAAGATAAAGGTAGAAATGCACTGAATGGCACAGAGAAACTAATTTGGGATTTAAAAAGGATTATTTCTTTATTGTGTCCCATAACTAAGAAAGTTTAATTTCCTCAAGGTAGTAAACTCTTGCATATCTGGATAACCTAAATTCTATTAAAGTACCTCTTATTTAGTACGAAGATATTTAAGTCAAGGCTGACTAAAACCTTAAAGTTTGGGCCACATGACTTAGGGACTAAAATCCCTCCCAATCTTAGGAGTGTCAGTTCCTCCCTGTCCCAATCTACTTCCAAGCACATCCTCAGTGACCCATCTCTTTCTAGGCTCTTTCCATTATAACTAGGTTATACACATTGCATTTAAACAACTTTTCTGGTGTTGCTATATATCTTATGCAGATATTTGAAGATAGAACTTGCAAGTCCATGTTTTTGTTCTTGTTAACCTTCAGAGGCCAGGTCAGGTTGGGCAGTAATAATGTATTAGGATAGCTACCTTTATCTTTAAGCTCATTCAGTTATCTTTGAGTGTCTCAACTTCTGCTTACACTGGGCTGTCCATAAGCTGGTATTAATTCCTACTTAAGCTAGAAGTTCATAAAAGGTTTCTGTCTGGGGAGGGTGTTGACTCATTTTTAAGGTCCACCAAGCCCATATGTATTATACCATTTGACCGGTCTTAACCTTTTCTCTTTGCCTTAGTCTTCAGCTTTTGTTTTTGACTCTTTCCCTGGCTTTAAATTACAAATTCTTCTTCATCTCTGATATAATTTTATTTGATTTGTAAATTAAATAGATTTTTCTTTTGGAATAAGTATTATGTGCCTATAGGTGGGGGGAAAAAGGATATAGAGCAAAAAGTAAGTTTCTTCACTATTCTATCCCCCAGTTCCTCTTTGCTCAAGCAACTACTGCTACATGGTTTATGTGTCTTCTGCCAGGGACCTTTTATACACATACAAGCACACATCCCTCATTTTCTTCCCAGTACAAATGGTAGCAGACTGCACACTCTTGTGTACCTTTGCTTTATTGACAGTAGATGTAGCCGTTTTTTGACATTAGTCCAGAAATAGATGCCTCATATTTTTAAAAGGTGGCCTATTTTGTCATTACAGATTCTGTACAACTGAAATCCCTGATGGTTGTCTGACTTGAAATGTGTTGTTTGCTTTAACTCTTTGTTTTATGGACTTTTGCCTTAGTTTTTCTAGGATCACATCTGTGATTTGGTGTCTTTAAGTTTCTGCCCTTTCTGTAAATACTTTTAGTTTATTTTTCTTACTCTTTGACTTCTCTCAAAACGAAAACAAAAATTTAAGTAACAAATAAAAGGTTACTTTTAGATACTTACTTATATCTTTTAGGTATTTATTAAATTGTTATAAGTAAATTTAGTATTCTTAATTTCTTAGTTATTTGATAGAGGTGAAAGAGTAATGGGATATCTTAAGATTAGAGGTAGAAAAATGGGAAGAAAAGAAAGGGACTCATTTTGGTCTTTAATATGAAGTTGACATCTTCTATTTAAATTCTTGAGATATTTAATATTGAAAAGAAAAATAATATAGAACATTATAGAAAAAAGATTATACAGTATTATAGAATATACTAGACTACAATGTGCAATGAACTCCCTCCTGGAACACTCCTTTTTTGATACTTAGGAATAAATGGTAACTTTCATAGTATGGTAGTGAAAAGTAAGAATTAACTTTGTGTGATACTTGCTGGTGCCACTGTTGTTGTCTAAGTGTCATGTCTGTTATTTAGATTTTTAGTGTGAAGAGAGAAGTTTTCCTAGGTTTAGTCATTTAACTTCTTTGAAGTGTTTTATTTTTATTTTTATTCTTCTGCTTAAAGCCATTTTAATTGCACTTAGTTTAAGCTATGACTGAATAATAATGCCTCAGTCCTGACTCTATACAGAAAAACTTAGGATGGAAATATGGTTTAGGAGAGATGCATAGGAGAGTGCCATGTTCTATAACATGAGTTTTGACTGTTACATAGCAATTGTAATAAATTTAAAATGGGACTAGATATTTTTCTGGTTTAGTAAGAAAAAAATATAGATTATTGTTCTGATAGTCATCTTCAGAGCATGATTTTTGGGTCTTTGTTTCTAGGAAAGCAGCCGTTTGTATTAGTCTGTGAATTTCTCAGGGACAGACCATCTTCATGTTGATATTTCTGGTGAATATCATTGTATCTGGTATACTTATATATACCTATATACATATATTTATTATATAAATGTTTGTTAGATTAAACTATAAGATTCATCAAGTAGATACTGTCCTAAAATAATTTGTATTCTACTATAAATTTATTGTGTTATGGAAGTGGTATCTTCTAAGATAATCTTAACACCTAAGGCAAGAAAGAGAATAGTATGGGGAAAAGAAATAATTTGGAGGAATGCAGCTTGGCTGTTTATGTTCTAGGATCAAGAGACATGGAAAAATTTTTTGTTGCTGTCTATATGACTATGTCTGTTGTTATTGCAGGTGTCAGGGAGTTTTGGCTATTGTCAGAGGTATAGTTGGTTGGCTATGAGTAATTGTGAGAAAAGCAATCAGAAAATGGTAACTGATTGTGACTAAAGTCATTATTCCTACCTTGGAATAGCATGACACTTTAATGGTGATTGAAACTAACTTAGGAAAAAAATTTATTGTCTATATTAAGGGAATAAGACACATCTTATTTTTCACATTTGTAAAATGTGTAAGATATCATCTTTAAGCCCCCACCCTTTGATACCTCAATGAATTTCACAGATTTAAAAAAGAAGGTATTCCTAAACAGAGTTCTCCATTGTCACTTGACAATGCCAATCAGACATTATTATCCTGAGGACTGGGAATACAGTGGTGAGGATCAAAGTTGCCTTTTGTGTTCTTCTAGAACTTCTAATTTAATGGGAATACCTAAAAGTGATTAATTACAAGATGGTGGGATAAGTTTATATAGATATATAAGTTGCTATAGGAGTACAGATGAATGAATTATTAACAAAAACAGAGGGGTCAGAGAAGACTTCCTGAAGGAAATAACATTTGACCTGGGATCCAAAGGATTATTGGAAATGAACCAGACTAGAGAAGTAGGAGAATGTTAGGTTGGAGAGAAAAAAAATGTAGGTGAAGGCCTGAAAAGCGAGGGAGAAAAAAGAACATTTGGTGTATCTATGAACCTGAAAGAAATTTGATATGCCTATGTCAGCAGTATCTCTGTGTGCGCATGAGCGTGTGTGTGTGTGTGTGTGTGTGTGTGTGTGTGTATTGGGGGGAGCCTTTGTAATTGATAATTAAGATTGATGTGTAAAATTAGAGGCAGATACTTTTTTGCATGTTTATTGGGAATAAATACATATTCTCTACTGATATATCTACTAGGACTAATTAAGAAATTGATAATGTTTTTATTTTTCTGTGATTGAGAGAACCTGGCAGACTAAGTGATATGTCTGATTTAGGGATAATCTTACATTTTTACACCTGTGTATGTATAACCTAATGTTGTTTACAAACTGATTATTTTATGGTTTTAAATCTGTTACTATGTACTTTCCAGTTAAATCTTCTATTGAATTAAGTTAAAATCTAGTTAATGTTATTTCTGTGTTCCTCTTCAGTCTTTTTTTTTTGACCATCTATGGTATGGCTCTTGCAGGTCTTTTAATTTAGAATTAGTATACAGAATTTTTCTTTTTTTCTTCCAGTGGAACTTAGCTACTTTTTTTTTTTTTTTTTAATAACTACATGTAGAACAATTAGAGAGGCTTAGGCTCAGAGAGCCAAGGCATTTTTATCCTTGTCCACTTCTCATAGTTTATTAATCACTTGTGGGGTTAACTAGTAAAAAAACTAAACATTAACTCTTATTGTGAAATGGACAAGAGAATATAAACATGAGAATTTACTTTCATATAAATAATGTGCACACTTTTCTCTTAATCTTTAAAATTTGTTTTCAAGTTTTGTGCTGATAGAGTCTAGTGAAATAGTAATAGATTTGGATTTGGGAAATGGTGGAAATTATTTTTTTTTCCAGTAGAAACTCATGTATGTAATTTAATTGCTTAAGTTTGTATTATTTTTTTAATTCTTCAAGATAGGTTTGGTTTCATTTGTTCTATTTTACAAGATGGGTAAACAAAGTGCAAAAATTATATTTTTAAGGTCTTATAACTAGATAATATCAGATTTGGAATGTCTTAAGACTTAGTAATGTTCTGATAACTTCATAATCAATATTCTTTGCCATAGAATTTTGAGGGCTGATCATCATTTTCAAAATGATTATAAAATACATTTTAAAAATTAAATGTGAATAGGTTACAAAAGATTAAATCAGAAATATTTAACTTTTATAGACCCTATAATATTAATAATACTAAGATAGTTTATATTCTTCAGTAGTCCTAGAACTTAATAGATAGTCAAATTCTTGTTCAATGACAGAACACCTTGCACCTAGATGGGTCTTAACGGTATTTTTCAGAGAGCTTTGTAAATATTGAGTGATAAAATGAAATCAGTATTACCATTATTTTCTCTATTTAATGAAACTGAAGGCACATTTATTTAGTAGAGGACTGGAAAACAGTTTTGACTGGAGATCATTTTTTGTCATCTTACCTGCAGCAAAGACTTGTAAGAAGTAGCAACAAAAGGTTACTTCATTTGTGTTTTATTCCTAGAGGATATTTTTATTTTAAAGACTGGATGTGGTCATGCACAGTAGTGCATGCCTATAATCCCAGTAGCGTGGGAGGCCGAGGCAGGAGGATCTTGTTCAAAGCCATCCTCAGCAAAAGTGGGGCACTAAGCAACTCAGTGAGACTCTGTTTCTAAATAAAATACAAAGTAGGGCTGAGGATGTGGCTCAGTGGTCGAGTGCCCCTGAGTTCAATCCCTGAAATCTCTCACCCCCCCAAAAAGATTGGATGCTCATTACCATGTTTTTTTTTCCCTTATGCCTTTGATCTTCCATCATAATGCTTAGCTATCACAGATCAGTAGCATTTCTTCAACAAATACATATTGAGTATTATTAGAAATGAATACGTTGTAGTTATAAATATGATAGACTTGCTCTTGGCTGTTTTCAGGGTTTATAATTAAGTGTAAAAGACAGACATTGAACTGGTAATTATATTGATAATTAGTTAATTACAATTGGGGTTAGAGTTCTGAGAGAGAAAATCTTTGAATAGATTTAAGTACTATCAAGAGAACTAAGCACAAATTGAAAATTCTATTTCAGTATGGACAGAGATTCTATACTGTCACACTAAATAACCATAATCCCATGTTGGTCTAGAGCCTGAAATAATGTAAACTGAATTTTAAAAGAAAAGTTTTCAGGCAGCCCTGAAATGAAGTTTTGACCTTCTTTAGGGAACTGGGAATTGAAAAACTCCTTGTTCACTTTCTAGTTCAGAAAAGGCTGAAAGAACCAGCAAAAAAGTTTAGCAGGAAGTGATGGGGAACATTTTCCTGCCCTACTCCAGACCTGTATAATCAGAATATCTAGGGAAGGGTTGCATGCGTTTTTTTCCGCAGCTCATTATAATGATCAACCAGATGTCAGGACGATAGTCTTGGGATATCCCAAGAATTGATTGACTGCTGAAGTAGAAAAAGAGTATCCATCTTAGCTGTCCAGATTTCCAAACGATACTAGGATTTTGCTTAAAACTTAGTTTTATAACTTATTTATAAATATGCTGTGGTAGAAGTTAAAAGTGCCAATATTTTGTTTTCAAGGAGTAACTATACTTTGGGATTGTCAACAGTGGTGGCCTAGTTTAAAAGTGCATGTAAAGTGAACTTTTGTGTTAAATTTTCCCTTTTTTCTCCCCCTAGGAACTAAACAACTTAAGCATATTTTATTAAAAGATGTGGACACTATTTTTGAATGTAAATTATGCCGCAGTCTCTTCAGAGGATTACCAAATTTAATTACCCATAAGAAATTCTACTGCCCACCAAGTCTCCAGATGGATGATAGTAAGTTTTATTCATATATTCAGTTATGCATTTTGCAGTTGTATTTTTAGACTGCCACTATACTTTTGTATTAAAATGGTATTGATATTTAATTATAGATGATTTAATGATGGAGAATAAAATTGAATCTATGACTCAATGTTATATTTGATTTCTCAGATAAATACTTTGATATCAATGCTTTCCACTTGGGTTTTTCTAGATATCATAGAAGTTAGATTTATGAGTATACTTATTTGTATTAAAATATTGGATATTTTGAATGGCTTTATAGTTTTATATTCAGAATATTTATTTATAAGTTGATATTAAGATGTTAGGATATTTATGTTAGGATTGAAAGGAAAAATTTATTGGTGTTTTTTTTCTTTTTACTTTAACATTTGTTACCATATTGGATGATCACTTAGTTACAGATTCCTGTTAAGTGAATGAGAACATTGGAAATAAAGAGCAATATTTTTTAGTTGTTGATGGACCTTTTTTTAATTATATGTGGTGTTGAGAATTAAACTCAGTGCCTCACACATGCTAGGCAAGTGCTCTACCACTGAGCTACAACCCTAGCCTTTGTTGTGTTATTTTATCCATCCTGGGTCATGAGAACTTTGTCTTTGCTAGTCTAAAACTTTCAGACTAAAATATGTGATACTATTTTTATTTTTTAGATTATCCATATATTTATATATTTTATAATAAGGGCACTTAGAAGCAGAAATAACACCTCAGATTACATTTATCTTTAACATTGTACACCATGATGAAAATTTTAGTTTAGCTAATACTAGTTTTTATATCCATAAAATACTGAAAAATAGGTAATGCTCTTAAAAAGTAAATTTGAGCAATAAAGTAAATTTTAAGGTAGAGTTTTATAGTATATTTTAAAATATTAGAGCAGGCCAATTATTTCAGATTAAAATGTTGATTTTTCCTTAACAGACCTTCCTGATGTAAATGATAAACAAAGCCAAGCCATAAATGATCTCCTAGAAGCCATATATCCAAGCGTGGACAAGCGAGAATATATTATTAAGCTAGAACCCATAGAAACAAATCAGAATGCAGTGTTTCAATATATTTCAAGAACTGATAATCCTGCTGAAGTCACAGAGTCAAGCAGTACTCCTGAACAAACTGAAGTTCAAATACAGGAAGCTAGCACTGAGCAATCTAAAACAGTACCAGTTACTGACACAGAGGAGGAAACTGTAGAGACCCCTCCTGTTGAGATTGTTGCAGATGAAGTTGTACCTACATCTGATGAACAACCCCAGGAATCACAGGCTGACTTGGAAACGTCTGACAATTCTGATTTTGGTCACCAGTTGATATGTTGTCTTTGTAGAAAAGAATTCAATTCTAGACGAGGTGTTCGCCGCCACATTCGAAAAGTGCACAAGAAAAAGATGGAAGAATTGAAAAAGTACATTGAAACACGAAAGAATCCAAACCAATCCTCTAAAGGACGCAGTAAGAATGTTCTAGTTTCATTAAGTAGGAGTTGTCCAGTATGTTGTAAATCATTTGCTACAAAAGCGAATGTAAGGAGGCATTTTGATGAAGTTCATAGAGGACTAAGGAGGGATTCAATTACTCCAGATATAGCAACAAAGCCCGGGCAACCTTTGTTCTTGGATTCTGTTTCTCCTAAAAAATCTTTTAAGACTCGAAAACAAAAGTCGTCTTCAAAGGCTGAATACAATTTAACTGCATGCAAATGCCTCCTTTGCAAGAGGAAATATAGTTCACAAATAATGCTTAAAAGACATATGCAAATTGTCCACAAGATAACTCTTTCGGGAACAAACTCTAAAAGAGAGAAAGGCCCTAATAATACTGCCAACAGTTCAGAAATAAAAGTTAAAGTTGAACCATCAGATTCTGTAGAATCTTCACCCCCTTCCATTACCCATTCTCCGCAGAATGAATTAAAGGGAACAAATCATTCAAATGAAAAAAAGAACACACCGGCAGCACAGAAAAATAAAGTTAAACAAGATGCTGAAAGCCCTAAATCAACTAGTCCCTCGGCTGCAGGTGGCCAGCAAAAAACTAGGAAACCAAAACTTTCAGCTGGCTTTGACTTTAAGCAGCTTTACTGTAAACTTTGTAAACGTCAGTTTACTTCCAAACAGAACTTGACTAAACACATCGAGTTGCACACAGATGGAAATAACATTTATGTTAAATTTTACAAGTGTCCTCTTTGCACTTACGAAACTCGTCGGAAACGTGATGTGATACGACACATAACTGTGGTTCATAAAAAGTCATCTCGCTATCTTGGGAAAATAACAGCCAGTTTAGAGATCAGAGCTATAAAAAAGCCTATTGATTTTGTTCTAAATAAAGTGGCAAAAAGAGGCCCTTCGAGGGATGAAGCAAAACATAGTGATTCAAAACATGATGGCACTTCTAATTCTCCTAGTAAAAAATATGAAGTAGCTGACGTCGGTATTGAAGTAAAAGTCACAAAAAACTTTTCTCTTCACAGATGCAATAAGTGTGGAAAGGCATTTGCCAAAAAGACTTACCTTGAACATCATAAGAAAACTCATAAGGCAAATGCTTCCAATTCACCTGAAGGAAACAAAACCAAAGGCCGAAGTACAAGATCTAAGGCTCTTGTCTGGTGAGGAACAGTTACAGAGTTTTGCTTTTTTCCCCCCATCGAACTTAAAAAAAAAAAAAAAAATCATTTGACCATAATTTATAGCTGGTTCCATTTTAACATGTATTTGCTTCCATATATACCTTATGGCAGTGGGAACTGCAAGAGTGATGTGCATATTGCATTTACCTCTTCAGTGACCTTTATTCCAGTGTCTTGGGAACAAAAGTTTACTTCAGAACTTACCTTCCACAGGACAATGCAATGTAGTTATAGATAGATGGCACAGGGTCAGTGCTTTGCTTTTTAATGTTGTAAAATATATACATTTATTTTGACTTATGTTTACAATAGAAGTCTTCTGTTTAACTAACTTTGCACAGGTTTAATTTGATTCAGTGACTTAGTCTACTAATTAATGTAGGAAAGTTAAATATATTAGAATGCATTTATGAAGGTGAGAATTATAGGAAATAATCTTTTGAGGCACTGTAATTATTGTAAAAATTAATCTGTGACGGCTAAATAAAGTGCTGCACTCAGAAAAAAAAATCCCCAAATTGAATTTAGAATGATTAGCATTTATTATTTACTTAACCACAGTGCTTCCAGGCAAAGAGGGAAAGTTGGTAAACAAAAGTTTGGATATTTTTCCTTTTCCGTGGGAGTGCGTGTTAGTGAATGCTTTTTAGTTTTAATTCATAGAAAAAGATGATATTTAGGTTCATATTCTCTTTATTTTTCCCTTTCTGTTTAATAAACTTTTTGGTGATAATATTGACATAGTTCATTATTAAATAGGGATTTTTCTATCATTCTTTTTTTTTGGTGGTGGTGGTTATGCATTGCAAGAAAAGCAAAATCCCTGTTTGGAAGAAAGAAAAACATTACTTTTTAAAGAAGGTTTTGAACAAAAGTAGGTTTTAAAAATGCAGTGTACAATAAGGACTAGACTTCCTATACTTGTTTTTTACAAGTCTATATATTTTTATAGCTTACTTTCAATTACCTCTGTCCCTCATAATAAGGCATTTGATGTA
This sequence comes from Marmota marmota marmota, assembly GCF_001458135.2. NCBI lineage: Eukaryota > Metazoa > Chordata > Mammalia > Rodentia > Sciuridae > Marmota > Marmota marmota. The sequence continues at coordinate 21,097,443 of NW_026000142.1, read as the reverse complement.
TTTAATAAGTATTAAATTAGCTTCAGATATTAAATTCAGGTTCTAAAGCAAAATACTTAGTTTGAGTGCTGAGTAGGTTAAATTGTGGTTTGATTATCACATTTAAAAAAAAGATGTGTGCAAAACTTGAGATGAAACCATCCTTTAGAAGTCATTTACTGTTGTGTAATTTTAAGACCAAAATTTTATTGGTAAACTCAAAAGTGTTCATTTATTCCCATTTCTCCTCAGATAACTTCAAGTGATGTACGAAAAGGTTTGGAGTTCATTTTTGTGGAAAGACTTTAAATTGGTGTTAGAACCACTTACGTCTTCACATGGTACTATGAGGAAAAAAACAAGAGAAAAACATTTTCATAAAATTTCGACTGTAATTCTGTTTTCTGACTAAAATAATAGCCATCTAACTACTTATTTCTAAGGCAATGCCTATTGCATCACTTTCAAGTAGCTATGACATTACATACCGTCATCACAGTCCATCAGCTAACCACCTTGACCTTGTGAATTTGGTCTACAGTTTCTACAAAAATGTTGCAAATTTTTGTTTTCCACATAATTTGTTGACTAAAGTGATCAACATCCTGAAAAAAACATTGGTTTTTAATTGACAGAGATTTTATATCTTAGTGATTTTAGTTTTGTTTCGCTGTATTTGGCAATTTTTTTTCTAGATTGTACAGATATGATTTTCTAGAAAGTGTATATTAGGAACAAAAGACAACTTAGTGTCAGCACATTATAAATATTTAGCCTACTAAATATTTGTAATCATTTTCACATCCATTTATTTCTAAATTGTTTTCTAGTACTTGAATGTTTTAAGTTTTTTTCTAAATTATATACTTCAGAAAGTTCCAGCTCATTTTCATGCATGGATCATCACATTTTTCATTTAAACATCTGAGGTTTTTATGAAAATTAAACATTCCCCTATTTAAATTTTATATAAAGCACTTTAATGATAGATGAAACCTTATTTTTCAGTTTCTATTTTTTTAAATACCACACATTTACTAATGTTAATATGAAGGTAGTAAATAGCTTCCTGATGTTTTATGGATGCAGACAATCCATGCACAACCACTTCTATGATACTAGTTTATTTCTTTAAACATTGCTAAAAAGGAAGATGGGGGTGTAAACCCTGATTTTTTTTTTCCCTCCCAAGAAAAATTTAAAATGACCACTTTAGCTATTATTTGATTTCTACTGTAAAATTTAGAGAATAATGAATTCTTGTCCATTTTTGTAATCAAGATTTTAGAAAAAACAGAAGTACCTCTATCTTTATGAAATTTTGGGCAGGTTTTTGTGTATCAATATTTTGTACTTCTTAGGGAATATTTTATTTTTTAGTAATTTGTGTCAAATTATAATTTTAAAGGGTACAGCAGAAAATATACCATGTTTTTATATAGGTTTACACCTGTACTTAGAAGGGACCCTGTCCACCAATATACTTTTTGTATAAAATTTTAAAATGTTGGAGATTCACAAGGTCATAATAAAATGCTCTATAGCTAGAAAAACATTTACCCTCTTAGTGCTTTGCACTAAAATATACTGTGAAAGGAAATTAGAAAGACTGTAATTGTTGCTGGAAATGTTCTATATTGAATGTACATGCTCTTGTTGGAAAAATGTACTATATGTGATGGAAATAAACCAGACTCAAAGTTATTTCAGCTAAATATGCTTCAACAAGGGTGCATTGGTTGAAACTTAAATGTTTTGTTATCAAATTTGAACTTTCAGTGACTATGAACAGCTACTTGAATTATATCTTGATAGTTTTATTTTTAAGAAGTAATGATTTCTTTTTAATTTAAAAACAGATTACTTTTCCACAGATGGAAAATTTTTATTTGTAGGTTTAACTTTAATGGCTCAGAGCATAATATATTTAGGGTAGGTGGTATTTCATTTATAAACCTTCTTCATTAGTTGCACATTATTAAACCTGTATGTTTTCCCTTTTGCAAGGTGTTATCTTTTATGCATTCCTATACATAAGACATATTCCAAAATATTTTCCAGACTTAAGTAGCAATAATCAGTAAAAAGAATTCTTAAAAGGCTTAGAATAGCTCTTTGCTGTTTGCATCTTCTCATTTCTGTGTTAGCCTTTTCCACTCTACTTTACTAGTTAAATAGTGTAGGGAAGGGAAAAAAATAGCCTGATGTTTCTGGTGGACGTCAATTGCTGGAAGACTCTTAATCCACCTACCAGTTTCCATAGGACCATTCATAACATCTCTTCTCCTTAATAATTCACAACAGGATTTAAGGAGAAAATGAGGGTTCCAGGGACTGTTGAAAGATTTCATCTGGGTCATATAGAAAAAACAGCACTGTCAGGTCTTGTCTGAATTAGAAAGGCCTAGAGAGATTGGGAACATTTTATAGTAACCATGTTAATGGATCATGACAGATACAACCAAGGTTATGCTGGTACCAGTTTAGAAAGGTAAAACAAACAATTAGTATTTATTCTTATTTCTTTCTGATAAAATTCATCCTCATTTTTTGTTATTATTTTGACTCTTGAGCTCTCTCATTTCAGAATTTCAGGTGTGAGGCTCTTGAGGACAAGAGGTCTAAGAAATTTCTGCCAGAATCTTTTCTGCACATAGATGTGTAAAGCAAATGTTTGTGTGACTGCTTTGTTTTAGTGAGGAGTAATTAAGCATAGAAAGCACCATGAGAAACTGCTTATTTTACATTAACATATGTCTCTGGCTGTAAATTATATCCACTGCTGTTACATCAATTAATACGTTTTCTGTAGAATTCATCTTATCTTCATAAGGAGGCTTTCCATTGCTAAGTGTTGTAGAAGAGAACAAATAATAACATGTATGTATAGTTTGTATTTCCTAAGTTTGAATAGTATAAATGAAAACTGGTTGAGGCCCAGCTAACAGTGGCAAAAGTTCATTAGAATTTGTAGATATCACTTGTTCAATCACTTTTGGTTCATGCATCTGTTTTCCCCTTCTCTAATACTTACTTGAAGAAAGAAAACTTTGAAAAAATATATAAATTACCCACCCTTAATTTTTAACTGAGTTTTGTACATATGAACCAAGTTTTTTGATTGAACACAAATTATTTTTTATTGCTGGAAAGTATATTCATTTTTTTTTCAGAGAAATAAACTTGCTGTAAGCTGTTCTACTCAGTTTGCTTTAAAACTATGGATGCGGTAGCAGAAAGTATTATGGTTTTGCTGTGGCTTAAAGTTATGGGTAGAGAAGGAATTGTTTTCCTCTAGGTGCTAAGGCAAAGATGTATGGAAGTAAGCACAAATGGATATCAATCACTATTGTAAACTTGCAAAAGATCTTTTTGAGTAGCATGACCACTGAGATGAGTTAGAAATGCTTCTAAAGTTTTAGAAATTATGTTTCTAGGCATCCTGTAGTGGCCCCAGGAAATAGTCTAGATCCTTACTTTGGAGTTATAGAAGTTATTTTTCCAATGGAGTCCATGGTCTGCCCGGATTATGATTTAGTTATGGCATTTAGCTGTTCTGAAGACAATAGGGTATATGCAGCATGATGTTGATTGTGCTCTTAGACAAAATCCTTCTGTACTCTATGCTATTCTTAACCGTCTCTCTGACTTTAAGAGCCAAAAGGACTATGCATCAGCAATCTTATAAGCAGCTGTTAGTTTGGTTTCTTAGGCATTAGGCACATGGTAGAAATACAGAATAAAACCACATTTCACTTAAACTTACCTTATCTAGGCTTTTCCAAATTCATTTCTCCCCTCTCATAATTTGTTTCTATATCCTTTTCCTTTGAGCTTCAGCTCGTATCTTGTCCTGTTCTCTTCTGTTTAATTAAAAGAGATTCTTGGTACTGAGATAGCTAAAATGTTTTTTGGAAGGAAGGTAAGAGCATGGAAAGTACAGCTCAGTTCCTCTTGAATCTTTGTTGCTCTACACTGGATTTGGGAGGAGGCATATTTTTAAGCGCTTTTATGTATTTTAATACTATTCCACCAGAAGTAGGGGTGTAGGAGTGTTTAACAAAGACCATAGGTGTCTAGTTGGAAAAAAAGCTCAAAAGCTGGACGTTTTGCTGTTTGTGCCAATTCAGAATAATTAATTTACTTGATTATGTGTTTTTCATATCAGGGACTGTCTTGATAATTTCATTCAGTGCCTAGTATATTTTCATGTATACCAGGCACTTTAAATAAATGTTTGATGATGGTATTAAATAGTAGCCTTTCCATTTCAAAATTATGCTATCATATACTTTGAGATTTTGAGTCTTAATTTTTCATTATCCCAAAATTGATGGATCTTGTTTATTTTAGGACACACCACTAGTACTAAGATGTGAGTTTATGAAAATAAAGATAATTCTTAGTAATAGCTGGTAATAACACTATGGAGTGTTTGTTGTGTGCCAAGTTATCTACTCTTTACATGCACAATGCCCCTAATCCTACCAAAAGTCCTACAAAGTAAGACCTGTTTCTTCATTATCCTTATTTAATAGAAAGAAAATTAAAGCTTAGAGAAGTTCAGTGATGTACTCAGGCTTACATATCTAGTAGGGGAGTTGGTCTTAAATCTCACAACAAAGTCTGTGCCCTTAGAACAGCCTTACATTTGCACATTTAACTGTTTGCAAAGAACATTCCGTATATTATTGGCAGCCTAATGTAATGATTGGGAACTAGATTAATTGGTGAAAATTTTGGATTCACAAATTCTTTTCATTGTGACTGAGGTTTACTCAGACATTCTGTGCCTTAGTGCTACCTCACCTATAAAACGGAGATAATATTCCCTATTTCAGGTTGGTTTTGAGGATAAGATGAAAAATATTTGTAAAGCACTTAGAATAGTACCTGGCGTGTTACAGTAAATGTTAGATGTTATTATTATAAGTCACTGCATAGCATGTTCAAATGTGGAATTTTATTATTGCCTACTAAAATTTAGATGGAAAAATTTGTGCATTAGGACAGAGAACTTCATTGCACGTCAGATTTTATCTGCTGCTTTTATGTTTCATTGGAATATTGAAGATGACCAACCATGTTACTTGCTACTAAATTCTCTCCTAGTCAGGCATTAATAATTTATCATTCTTAGAAATTTGTCTTAAAGGCATTAGGAAATTTTAAGCTTTGCTTTTATGACTTCTTCCCAGAATAAACCATCTGTCTCAAAATTCTCATTAGTAACTATCACCCAGATATTTTTGGTCATGTGGAAAATATTGACATGGGTCAAATTTTAATTGAAAAATGTTGCTGAAATATTTCATAAGCAACTTGGAGATGTGTAGTACTATTTGAAAGAAAGCATTCAATTATGGAAAGAATAGATTCCTCAGGAGTACCATTTAGCTGAGTCAGAAATTTCTTTGGTGAATGTGTCATGAAGAGATAAAAAGAAATGGCATTCATCAAAAGCGCTACCCATGGTAGTCATTAGTGGCAGTTCTCCAAATTTCAGCTAAGACCTTACTACTGTTAAATTATCTGCTGGGAGAGTTTCCCCATATACCTGACTGTTCTTGATCTTCCTTTTTAAAGGGTAAGGCGATGATTTTAGGATTTCTAGTCTTCTAGGACTAGTATAATTTGCATCACCAGAGAACTCTTGTCTCTAGGTTTAGATGAACCTTTATATTTTGAACTTCAGATCTGATGCTGGGGTTCCTACACCTGAATTGTGTGGCCTTTTATGTGGCTTTTTTTTTTTTTTTGGTACTGGGAATTGAACGTAGGGGCACTAGACCACTAACCCACATCCCCAGCCCTATTTTGTATCTTGTTTAGAGACAGAGTCTCAATGAGGTGCTTAATGCCTCACTTTTGCTTTGAACTTGCGATCCTCCTGCCTCAGCCTCCTGAACCGGGCGTTGTGTCTTTTTAATGGTTTAAGTGTGTCAGGTGTCTGAAGCATATTCCTGACACACAAAACATTGTAATGTTTAAATGATAGAAAGATGCAGTTGGAAAAACAGCTAAAGCAAAATAAGCCCCCAACCCCAAATACCTCAAAATAAAACAAGTTTAAAAACTCACCACACTTTGAATGCTTGAATAATAGTAACTTGCATCCTGTTTGGGTGTCCTGCTATATATAATCTAGTAACACTTTGAATACAAGAGTATGTAATGATGTTATATCCAGATGAAAAATTTTTACATCAGAATGAACCTTAAGTGCATATAGTTTTTATTACAATTTGGCTTTTGAATATTGAACTTTAATCCCTCTGTTTGTGGAATTATACTGAAAAAGAATTAGCTCTAAGAAATAGAACTGTATCTTTTAGTCAGACTTTCTTTCTTGGCTTTGCGAACATGTTTTAAAAAACAATTCAGATTTCCTGAGTAAACAGATGCTTTTGGCATACCTGAACCTCAAAATACCTGCAAGTTGTGATAGATAGCTTTTATTTTGACTGGAAGGAAAAAGCAAGGACTACTTGTAAAGAAAAAATAGTGAAGCACTAGGAACACAATGTGAACAAGTGGTTGAATTACATGAAAAAAGACTTTTAGGGAAAGGATTTTTATGTAGTTTAATTTTTGACAGAGAAGTTGTGTAAGATAAAAGCTTCATATAGGAGAGTCATCATGTTATTTTAATGCCTTTTGCTTACTAGATACATTGAGTCCCTTGAGATGCAACCCATACGGCATTTGTAGGTGTTGAATATTCGGAGCACTTTCCTTTGTATGGGCAGGTTTTGGGAAGCTAAGCCAAGCTAATGGACTCATAAAGATAAACGTGAACACATTTAGTGAAATTTATGAATAATTTTCAAGACTCAGATCCTCAAGTTATACTTTCTACAAAACATCTGCATGATTTTCCAATTTGTCCTTTCTTTGTCTGGCCATCTTGACTAACCAGCTCTTGTTTCAGTGTGATTCTAAAAAGAACCAATTCACTTATTTGCCACAAAATGCCAACACAAACAGATATATGCACACATAAGAGCAAGAAAAAAGGAGATGCTTTTGTTTTTCTGTAACTGCCCTAGATATCTTTTTAATCTTTAACTGTAAAATTATTATGACATAGATTGTTAATTTTTAAGGTTTAGGATACTTCTTTGAAGGCTCTTCCCTAGGTTTGACAGTGTTCAAACCACAGATGGCACAAAATGGAAGTTAGATCCACAATACTTGGATTGCCAGCCACCATCCATGTTGTCTAATCACAGGTGTGTGCATGTAAACCCTAAAATAAAAATACTGTGTTATTATGGTGGTTTTTTTCTTTTTTCTTTTGGTTATAAGCACAAATTTTTACTTGGTTTGTAACTAGTAATGGGTTTGTTAGGAGGCTTTATGAGCAGAAATAGAAGTAGCCTGGCCTTATAAGAATAAAGGAGTAATTGTACAACTTGGCTTCACCATAGAGATTTGGGTTGCACTGACTTTTCCTAGTTTCTAGGTGTTACAGGAAAATTCAGTGGCCTGAGTGTTACCCTCTTAGGGGCAGAAGTATTGCTTTTCTGTTGCTATTAGCCCTTTTTAGACTCTGCTTTTTCTTAAAACAATAACAGCAAATTAATAACCTCACTCATATCTTCTCAGTATGGTTATAACCACCTCATTGCTTTCTCCTACCTGCCTTCTCTGTGTCTTTGAGCTACTTTTTCTCTCCATATATCTTGAGTTCCAACTCTTGTGAGGAAAAATTCTGGTTGGTTCAGGTAGTTAGATTGCCTAGTGGGCAGATCTCTTATGCCAGATCTCTTTGTAGGTTGCTGGCCAGTCGGTAGCCTGGCTGCTCTTAGGTCAGGTACTCTATGCTGGTCCTATCATTTGTGATCATGGTAGCAGAGTCAGTGGCATAAGACATGGCCCTAAGCCCAGTAAAAGGAATCTTTTGGTGAGAACTTTTTAAAAGGGCAGTGCTAGAAGGTAATAAGCTTTCAACATATGTGCTTTTCTTCCTTTTGAAAGGTGATAGAGTTAAAGGTGGCCTATGCTCTTGACAGTTATTTGAATGCAGAATCAAAAGTCCTTCCCATACTGAGAAAATGTGGGGAATATTCCTTTGATCTGCACCTGCAGTTCTTTTTCTGAACTGCTTGGTGTCATTTTCATCTTTGGCTTTGTAGATTCATAGGCAGCCTGAAGTTTTCAGAAAGAGAGAGCAATTACATTTTCTGAAGCAACATATTAGGCCATTCTGGCAATTGTTGCTATTTTCCAGACACTCACAAATACGCTGCACAGTTTGAGTTGGTAATTTAGTAAATCCTCGGAAGTATTGTTTCTGCTTTTCTACTTGCATTTGGGCTTAGTCTCCATTTGTAGCTATATAAACTGTCATTTATTCCTCCAACAATAGACACTGTAAAGTGTCCATCATAAACCTGGCAACATTCTATTCTTTTTGGGGAAAAGAATCAGTAGTTAAAGCATAGATTTTTAAGTCATGCAGACCTGAGTTCAAGTCCTGGTTCCTGTACTTACTAGCTGTGTAGTTTGGGCAAGTAACTTTTTGCTTATCTGTAAAATGATGGCATTAGAAACTATAGGTAGATTTTGTTGCAAAATTTATCAAAGTTGTATATAATATATTTAGCATAATGCTTCATTCAAGTGAGAACTCAACAAATATTACTGTTGTAGTGATCACTGAAATTGTATCATTTTGCTGCTGAAATATTTTCCAACACTTAGTTTCTGGTTATCTTGCTTTGCCATTTGATGTTCGTTACCTCCTCCTTGATATTAATCCAACTGTTTAATGAAAAGTCAGATGTAACATCTGTGATAAAGCCAAGATACACAGCAGTTTATTAAGTTAAAGCACATCATTATTTTATGGACCTTTCATCTGTGCTGTAGTTTCATGCCATTTTTGGTGGCAGCAGCTTTTAATTGTCCAAGAATTTGTTGACCTTTTTGATATTTATTTCCTTGTGATTGGTGTCTTATTGAACAATACATCACTTTGAGTAGAGGAAACTCAGGATGGGTGGGTGGGTTGGTTGGTTGGTTCCTGCCTTCATTTGTTTCTTCCTCCCTCCATCCTCCTCTTCCCTCTCTGCTTGCATTTTTCCTTCCCTCCCTCCTTCCTGCCTCCCCTTCTTCTTTTCTTTCCTTTTTTGGTAAGCATCAGGCTGTGGATATATGAATGTATTTTGAGTTTACAAGCAAATTATGTCTTATGTACCAATTCTTTGCAGTGTACCTGGCACATAACAGGTGCTAAGAGAATATTGAAGGAAGTAAAGAAGGAAGGCCAGAACATTACTTCCGTTATCTTCAGGTCTATCAGTAGTCTACAGTCTGTCTTTGCTTTTTCCTCTTTTCCCATTACTTCATCTTCTAATATGTGAGTTCCTCTTCATTTCTGTTACTCATGGCCTCCGTCACTTTCCTCCTTTGTGTGCACCTCCTAGCTTCTGCCATTGTTACTAAGTAGCCATAACAAGTTCAAGCTCGTGGCAATGCTCTTTGTACAAGGCTCTGTTGGCTCCGCTTGAAATGTCCCTTGTATCACTCACCCTTACTCTCTCAGCACTCATTTCTTCCCTGTCTCCAAGGCAGGAGTAGATGTCCCTTCAGTGTACTCATCTCACTCTTGACCATATTAATCCATAATTAATTACATACTGTGTGGGTATACATTTAGTGATTTTTGGTTAATTCTTTTTACGATTTACCTTTGTTTGTGTCTGATTAATACAATGCTCTATACAGTGCATCTCACCTTCTTGGGAAACCAAACCTATCTCTCCTACCAAATTTGTTACTCCCTTTCTTACCCTTATCTTCCGAATTACTTAAGCTGATAGAATACTGGCAAATACTTTATTTCCCTCACACTCTACCCAATCAATGACCAGTATCTATCCATCCTGCCTCTGAATGTTGTTCACATTTGGATCCTCCTTGCCATCTCCACTTTTAGTTGGTTTAGTGTGGATTCTTATCTCTTACTTTCACTGTTGTAATAGTTTCTTAACTCTACTCTTTCCTAATATTTCTTCCATGCTGCTGCCAGAACAATCTTCCTAAACCACAGAACTGTTGTTATATCCTCATCGCTTGAGTAATTTATCATCCTTCAAGCCTCAGCTTAAATGTCACTCCTAAATAAAATTAATTTAAACTATGTCTCATCTGTAGTTCTGTGTCATCTTTTTCTTGTCATATAATTTGTAAGTATATTTATATTTATGCATTAATTTGTTTGATGTCTGTCTTCCCACTGAAAAGATTTATGTAAGGGTCTGTGGTGATTGTGTAGACCCAGTGCCTAGCACAATGCTTGGGACATAGTAATGCCTAAAACCTATTTGTTAAGTGAGTGGACAGATGATAACTTATCAGCTCAGGCAAAAAAGATAGGATTACACAGATGTAAAAGGGTCCTAGATTTTCCTTCATTCCCGTAGACCTTGGTCTATAGGTCTAGCCTTTCTAAAATAGCAGTGGCCTTTCCTTCTGACTTTTGAATTTATTCCCCTAAGGATGAGAATCAACAATTATGTTATCCCAACACTTAAACTTTAGTGAAGACACTGTATACCCTTTCTAACCAGAAGATGGAACCTGGTTTGAGCTTGATTCAGTTTAAATCAGTTTTAATGTCATCCATCTCATGGAAACAATTTGCATTTCAGGAGTTTCAATCAAGTAATAGATCACTAGACCTTTTTCCTGTGTAAATATTATTTCTGTGCATTTCCTCCAGAAAGCTTTTTGGAAATGTGGCTCTTAAGCTGGGGTATAAAATAATTGTAGGAATTGTGCACTGCTTGATGTCAGAGACCTCTTATTATGTGGGGTGTTCAATGTGTAGTGTCTTGTTTATTGAAGATCTTGGGAGATAATCTGTTTAAATTTATATTTTAGGTGACAGCAGCTTCCCCTCAAATTCAAAGCTTAAAAACTATACTGTTGAATGGGGAATTTTCCAAAAGATACACTTTCCTTCTTTATAAACTGAATTAATTCATCCAGAGTCATCAAAAATAGGTTAGATTTGAAATGTATGGAAATGAATAAATACTAATCAATGCATGCATTAGTTCATTGCTAAAGTTAATTAGCCTTTTACATTTCTTTATCTTTCATTTACCCATTTATTCATCCATTTACACTTGAGCAATTATTTTATGCCAAGGTTTATACCAAGTATTTGGGATTTGAAGAAAAATAAGACCTGGCCACTCTTAAGAAGTGTTTAAACTTTTTTCATGACTTTCATCTGATTTATGTAATCAGCTGTCACTATTGTATGCTGATTTTAAGTCTTTTGGTTATAGACCAGAAGTGGGATAGCTGGGTCAAATGTGGTTCCATTCCAAGTTTTCCAAGGACTCTCCATAATGCTTTCCAAATTGGTTGCACCAATTTGCAGTCCTACCAGCAATGTATGAGTGTGCCTTTCCCTCCATATCCTTGCCAACACTTACTGTTGCTTGTATTCTTGATAACTACCGTTCTCACTGAAGTCAGATGAAATCTTAGTTTTTGATTTGCATTTCTCTAATTACTGAAGATGTTGAACATTCTTTTCATATATTTGTTGATCGATTGTATTTCTTCTGAGAAGTGTCTGTTCAGTTCCTTAGCCCATTTATTGATTAGGTTGTTTGTTTTTTTGGTGTTAAGTTTTTTGAATTCTTTATGTATCCTGGAGATTAGCATCTGTCTGACGTGGGTGTAGCAAAAATTTGTTCTATTGGATGTTTCCATGTGAATGTTTCTTAGTCACCATATCAAAAACAACATATCTTCCCTTTGTTGCAAATATGCTACCTAGAAATACAAGTTTTTCTTGGCTTCTTCAGCCTGTAACATACATTTCATCATTCTTGTAGTCTGCTGTTTATACTTCTTTAACACGTCTTCAATTTGCTCACTTTTATCCTGAGCCTTGCCTGTTTCTTAGTTTAATTCTTCATCTCATACCTTCACTAGCACTAAGGTAATGGCTAACTGATCTTTCTTCCACTTGGCTCCTTCTTGCTCCATTATGCCATACTAAAGCCAGAGTGATTTTTCTTTTCTTTTTAAAGAGAGAGAAAGAGAGAGAATTTTTAATATTTATTTTTTAGTTTTCGGCGGACACAACATCTTTATTTGTATGTGGTGCTGAGGATCGAACCCGGGCCGCACGCATGCCAGGCAAGCGCACTACCGCTTGAGCCACATCCCCAGCCCCAGAGTGATTTTTCTAAAGTGCAAAATCTTGAGCTGTGCTCTTTGTACAAGGCTCTGTTGGCTCAGCTTGAAATATCCCTTGTATCACTCACCCTTACTCTCTCAGCACTCATTTCTTCCCTATCTCCAAGGCAGGAGCAGATGTCCCTTCAGTGTACTCATCTCACTCTCTACCTATTCCTTTAGAGAAATTACTGCCAGATACACAGATAATTTGTCATTTCCCTAAATAGACTGAAAAGGACCTTTGAAGTAGGGCTGCTTGCATCCTTAGTGCCGAGTACAGTGTCTGGTATGTGGGTATGTGCCCTGTAGGACTTGTGGAGGGAATGAGTTTTGGATGGAGAATATCAGTTAAGTGACCTGCAAAACTCCTCCAGAAGAATGTGAAAATCTTTATTTTTGACTATTATTGAGATAAGTATTAATAGTTTGTCTTTATTCCTAACTTAATTTAGTCTCTAAACATACACTTGCATACTTGGATTACATGCCAATAGTGATAATCTGTGAAGTTGATAAGTAGTTTTTCATATTTTAGTTCTCATGTTTTTGACTTTGTTATTGATTGAATTAAGTATTTGAATTTCTATTAGCATGAATAAAGTTGCCCTCTTGGTTGACTCTTGTAGTAAAAAAAATCACAAGTTTATGATAGTAGTTCCTTGTGATTTTAATGTATTGTCTTTCAACATAGAACAATTTGGGTCTTTTGGAGAAGGGCATACTTCTAGGTTAACCTCAATTTTTCTATAGAGATTGATTATTGGATCTCCTGTGAAGAACTTTATGTAAATACACAAAGTAACATTTGTCTTCTTTTATTAAATAGAGTGCCTGAAGTATTTTGAATATATAAAATCTTATTTTCAATGTTTGGTATTTAAAAGAGTTATATATATTGGTAAAGCCAAAACTTCTTGGGTTACACTAGTGGTTGTTTAATCAGAATATGAATTCAAATTGCATATAAAAATTGCAAATAAATATTTGGATTTCCTTTACATCTATCAGATTGCAATATCTGGTTATAGGGACTGAGCTTGTATATATTCAGATTGTGTGTAGTTCATATATACTTAAGGTTGAGACCAGAAGAGTTTCAGATATTTTTCAAATTTTGGAATATTTGCATATACATAATGAGATATCTTGGGTAGGGACCCAAGTCTGATCATGAAATTCATTTATGTTTCATATATACCTTATATCCATAGCCTGAAGGTAATTTTATATAATATTTTAGTGTTCCTGCTTTTGACTGTGATCTGTCACATGAGGTCAGGTATGGAATTTTCCGCTTGTGACATCATGTCAACACTCAAAAAGATTACAATCTTGAAGCATTTCTGATTTTGAATTTTTGGATTAGGGATGCTCGACCTATATTTTATACCAGTTATCTAGCTGATTTGATGGTGTAACCAGAACTACTTGACTATAAACTAAAGAATCTCAAACCTTAACATATATAAATATTTGAATCTTATTAAAATACATATTCTGACTCAGTAGTACTGTCTGGGGTGGGACCTGAGATTTTTCCAGTTCAAATAGACTTTTCAAGGGATGTCCATGCCTCTGGCCTATGACCCACACTTTGAACTATAAACCAAAATACCCGTATATTTTTAAAGATTTTTTTTTAAGTATGATATACTCATACCTATTCCTATTCACAAGATATGAGTTTCTTGGGCTTCAGAACCAGTTTAAAATACTTGTTTTAGATATTATCTTTCAGTAAGGTTTCAATATACAAAGGCTGAACCTTTGTCCTTCTTTTTTTCCTTGAGTATCAGTTGTATAATAAATGTGAATCTGAAAGTTATTTCTCATTTCTGACCCTCCTTACAGTGGTGCTTTTAGGTCAAATAAAGACAAGTATAGATAGAGCAGGTTGTCTGTTCAGGGACCAGTTGCCCTTAAGAATAAAACTTGACCCTCTGAAGATGACATGCATTTTATTCTCAGTATGATATTGTTGGGGTAGGCGTGTTTATTGGTCTTCTGGTACTGATAGTTTTGGTTTTTGAAAATTTTCTTTAAATTTCTTTTAAAAATTTAAGAATGTTTTGCTTGTAGGTCCTCTTCATATAACTTTTTTCATATGCTCAGTATAGCACAAACCTTACTGGGGTTGGAAGGAAGCTGAAGGGATCTGAGACTATGATGAGTTGCTGCTATGACTACACTTGTTTTGGGGCTGTGGAGTTGAGGTAGCAAGATTTGTTTACCTTGTTTTGATGAATAGGTGGTGCCCTAGGTATGCAGGTCAGCAGGTATTTACTAGGTTGAATTAACCCAGATTCCTTGTTAGCTCTTGAGTGATGCAAGCCTTTGTATCAGTTGTTAATTAAAGAGTTTATTACTTGTACAGCTAGTTGTGTTTGAAATGAGGTATTTATTTACCTTTTAAAGACTGAAGATTTCAACTTAAACTTTATTGAAAAGATGATGAAATAAATTGCTTAAAATATCATCAGGGGATAGATTAGTACCAATCAGCACATTAAAACTTTTTTCCCATAGAGCTTGTTCAGGTATCAAAGATCAAAGCATTGCGTGAGATTCTTCAGATTCCAACTCTCAAACTTGCTTCATTTGTTCCATAGGCACACTGTACTCCAACGTTGTGGCAGGTGGAGTCAGACTCTTGCCTGGGGTTTCTAAACTCTTTGAGTTTTGAGAGTTAGGCAAAAAAATTTACAGGTTGGTACAGAGACCTGAAACTGCATTTCAGATTGAGGGAAAGGATATGAGACAAAGCAGTGGCCAAATTTAAAAAGACCTTATGAACCAAGTAAGTAGGTTGAACTAAATTTTCAAAATTAGGAGTAGCTGTTGAAAGGACAGGGATATCTCATGACATCAAGGAGAGTGAAGAATTGTGGTAAGGAAATCACTTAGGAACCAGTGTCAGAATTCTAAATTACAGAGTGATGGGGCTTGAATTAAGGTAATGGCAGTGAGACTATAGAGGAGGGTACAGATGGAATAGTTATTTCAGAAGTAGAATTTTTCAGACAGCGGAGATGAAGACATTTGTATGGTTTCCAGTTTTCATCATTCCAATTGGGCAGGTGGGTGTTACCATTCTTCAAGATAAGGAATACAGGAGGTGGAACAAGCACTTTTCTAAGGAAGATCTTGGAAATTTTAGACACGTTGGTTTAAGGTGCTTGTGGGACATCTAAGTAGAAATGCTTGATAGGGGCAGGATATGCAGGTTAGTTGCAAGGAAAGAAAGCCCAGGGACTTGAGATTACCAGGAAGAATAAATAGGATCAGTTTTATCTACTACTCCTTACATCCTTTTGGCTTGTTAGTTAATTTAGCAATACTTACTTTCTGTATATTTCAGTTTTTCACTTTAGAAGTGGTGTTTGGCTAGCACCAATTCTCTCATCTCTATCCCCCAACCCTTGTATAAAAATATGTAACATGACTTGTATTTGATATTACTTTAAGGAGTGTAATTGTAATATTAGGAAATGTGATTTGATTTGTGTGTTGTATTCATAGGGCTTTTGAGATAAAATCACTGAGGCCTATTTAAAAGATTTTTTTTTAAAAAAAGGAAGTATTTTTTAAAATAAAACAATTTATTAGTGTTCTTGGCCTAGACAATATTTGAATCTCATAGCTTTGATTTGTTCAGGTTGCATGATGATTTAATCTCTGTGACTCTTGCCAAGGCAGGAACTGTGTCTGTGTCTGTTCCAGTTTAGGCGTCAAAACCAGAGAGAGCCATCTGAGTGATAAGATCTAACAGAATCAGACATGGTCCATGTGATAAATTTAAGTGATTTAGTCTCCATAGGTAGAATCTAAGGGGAAAAGAGATGCTGTTAAAAGTTAAACAGGTGACTTGAAATGTATTAATTTTACTTGCAAAGGTGCACTTTTGGGGCTGGTAAATACTTAATATCACAAATAAAGGTAGGTCTTGCATTGTCATATATCCTCTGGCCCTCACTGGTTCTCCCCTCTTCATCTCCTTTCTGAAGGAAGAACCTACCAATAAAACTTTTCTTGATTTTACCATGTAGACAGCCAATAGAGTTCAAATGGAAATTTTTGTTCTTTGAGGCATAAATGAAGCAGCCTGTTTATTCCCCAGGCTGGTAGTCTTTAGGAGGGTGTGCAGAATGACTTTTTAAGAGTTAGCCCTGCTTATGATTGAGACTTCTGATTTAATACAGAGGGTAATAAGTCTGTATGCCATTTAAATTAACAAGTTTTTTAATTGTGCCAATAGAAAGAATAGGTAACTATTATAAATATCTATTCTTTTTTCCACCTTTTCTTGGTGAATTATAGCTGTACATAATTCATTGTTATATAATCATACATGCACACAATTCAACACTATAATTCAGCCAATATCATTCCCCAGTCTTTACCCTTGCCCTCCTCTCCTTCCTCCCTCTGGTTGACCAGCTTTTCAGATTAACTAAATATCTTTCAATAAAGGAAAGAATTCAGTAGAGTAAATTTAATGGACGAGTTATGATCCCTAAAAACTGGAGTTAGTGATAGAAATGCTGAGACATTAGAGAAGGATAGCTATAGTAAAACAATTATTTTGTTATTCCTTTGCAATCTTTATATAATAAATGGAAAAGCTCCCTCAGCAAATTCCCATTGTAATGTTTGAAAATGGTTACTCTTTCTCATGTTGAACTTTAATCAATAGGTAACAGCCTAAAAGCCTAATATTCCCACCTATAACCCAAGGCACATTGCCGTAGCATAGAACCGCACTTTTACTCATGTCTGTTTCAAGTCTTTTTAATTAATTTGTTTAAACACTCGATTTTTCTCTCCAACAAGTCTCTACATATCAATTCCCACCTCAGTAAATTCCTAATAGATTACTGATAAAGGTAATTTTGGTGTTTCAAGTATTGCAACAAAAATGAACAGTGAATAGAATTTTGGAATCTTTGCTTTCTGCATTGAAGATGTCATTCATTAAATAGCCTTTATATTTGTTATTCTTTCTTGTTCTATGCTGATATTTTAGAGGTAAATTTTGTTTATAAATTTCTTACAAAGCTTATCAGTATGTTACCAATAACAGCAATAACAACACATACATATTCTTTATCCATTTATGGTGTGTATTTTGTGGAAAGTTAAATAGTTATAACATTATTCCTTTAGGTTTTGCAAGATCACTGGGCAGTAGGACAATTTTTTGTTTTGTTTTAATTGACTTTTTTTCATGTAGTAAAAGTCACAGTACTCTATGTCATCAACCAGGCCCAATCCATAATCTTAATGGGAAAGTAAAACTGGCACCTCTTGATTTCCTGGTTTTGTGTTTTTTGGGTGGAACCGACTCCTGAGTATGAAGATTGTGATAGGAAATAATATTAATACCTGCAAGAAAATACGGGAAGAGGTTGCTAAACATCCTGTGTAATTTTCTCATGTCTTGGGGCCCTGCCCTATTAAAAAGTTGGGTTTAGATGCATGCTAATCTCGGATTTAAGCCTAATCAGTCAATTTTGATATATTACTAGCATGTAATCATTCCTGTATAGTGTTCTATAAAGAAAATTTGGCAGCCCAATGTTTGAAAAATAATTTCTAACATTTTTGCTAGGTTACTGACTTAGAACCAAACGATGACTAAATGTAATCATATTACTACTGACTACTACCATCGCTGCTGCCATCTAATAGAACTGCTTTTTCATGCTGATTTTTTTCACTTTGTCCTTGCTGTCACCATAATTTTTTTTTTTAAAGAGAGAAAAGAGGGAGGGAGGGAGAGAGAGAGAGAGAGAGAACTTTTTAACATTTATTTTTCAGTTTTCGGTGGACACAACATCTTTATTTTTATGTGGTACTGAGGATCGAACCCAGCGCCCCGCGCATGCCAGGCGAGCGCGTACCGCTTGAGCTACATTCCCAGCCCCACCACCATAACTTTTTATCACAGACTTAAAAGTTCTATTTCTTCTGTAAATCTGTTCTTGACATTTCTAATTTGTGGAGACCTCTTCCTTTAATTAATGCACATCATCTACTTTACTATTTTTCATTTTCATCCTTTGTGCTATTATTGAATTATTCTTAATTACATTATCTATATGTTTAGACTCTAAGCCCTTGGAAACCCAACACTAGCAATTTTACCCCACAGTATGAATGATATTAGGGTTATGAATGAATGGACCACTAGACCTATCCCCATTTTCCCTGTCCTGTAAGGTGTTACAGTTTCTTCTCAGTCTTCTTTCTGTGCTACTTTTCCTGGTCTAAGCCATCTATTGTTCTACTTTGGGTTACCTCTGATTCTCTTAGAATCTTCTGTTTCAGAATATTATAGATGTTTTGGGGGGTATTCCTGGACTAATTTTATAGGGATAATTTATCAGCTTTCCCATCAGGATCTCCCACATAAATCCTACCTATTATACTCACTTTTAATATTGATTCATTTATTAGAATGTTTGGAGAGTGTATATTCTAGAAGCAATAGGTTGGATATGTAAAAATCAAGGAATCACTTAACCAGATTTTTACTTCTGATACAGAATAAAAAGGAAGAAGAAAAACATTGTTAAGTTCACAAACATGAATTTTCTTTCCCAACTCTTTTGCTTACTATGCCATTTTTATAGTTGGATAGGAATGGAGCAGGCAGAAGTACAAAATAATTATAATATCTTGTTATGTAAGTCCCTGCAAAGTAAGGCTTATACTTATTTTATTTTGCCACCTGGCATTTTGTATATTCTTTCTTTTGAGCCATAATTCTGTTGATGTGTACATGGAAAATCTAGAGATGTAGTATAACTTAATTTTAAATGGAAAAAATAGAGGTAAGTGCTTGCACAAGGTCACACTAATAGTTAAATGAAGAAGTCAGAGAATCCAGCTAGGTAATAATATGTACATACAAAAAAAAAAAAGACAAAAAATAAATAAGAGGTGTACTGTGAAAGGTAAGTTTGCTCCTATCCCATCTCTCAGTTTTCCCATTCCTCTCCCACTGGAGGCAAGCAGTTACCAGTTTCTAGGACTTTCAAGAACTGCTTTATGTCTGTAAACCCATATAAATACATACATTCTCCTTCACATAAGTGGTAGCACATTGTATACATTTATCTACACCTTGCTTTTTCACTTAATAATATATCTGAATATTGTAGAATGCAGGCATTCTTATTTCTTGATCCATGAACTTTCCATCTTAGTGTACTACATATTATTTGGATAAGTGGTTTTTGCTAACATGAACAGACTGTTAAATAATTCTTTATTACCAGCATATCGGTTGAGTTCCTTGTGTTTAACATAAGTATTATTTCACATTTCTTTAGACAGATAATGGTCATTGATTTGTTTTATGATAAATCACATTGAAGTCAACAAATGATGAGGTTTATATAGTAGCTATTTCTGCTAGTTACTAAATATAGCTAATTGGGATGTTTACTTTTCAGTTTAAAAAAGAAATGCAGAGATGTAGTTTTCAGGAAAATCATTTACATTGAGATTTGTATAAAAGTCTTTATGTGGACAAATAGTATGCATAGCACAGTTTATCTTAGGGCCAATGAGAAACGTTGTTATAAATATCAATCACAAATGTTTATTTTCTAAATTTTTAAATCTACAACCTCATATGAAAAATGATAAAGATAATTTTTCATTTGTTTCTAAAATAAGTTTGTAATGATATAATCTTGATATAATTCATGATTATCTTTATAAAATACACTCTTAATTTTGATCATTCTTGTTTTGGTCAGTTTATTACTGCAATTATTGCTTTATTTTTCAGAGATTAATGCAGCTTGTTATACCTAGTTGATTTTTAGATCTTTGGGACCATGCCAAATGTCCATGATAGGATTCACAGAGCTTAAGTACTTAACACTTTAATTTTACTTTAGATAATTAGTTTGTAGTCCTGTATTCTTCCTAAAGATTACAGTACTTCTCTGTGTTATTTATGGTATTTATATTACTGGATAATTCTGTGTGAAAATACTGTAGTGTTTATTACAATTTCAACCACTGGTTGGGAAAAAAAGTTAATCAGACTAAAAGTATATTGTCACACCACCATCACAATAGTTAAAATTCAGTAGTAGAACAAATATGATTATGCCCTGGAAATTTATAGCATTAGTGTTATCCTCAAACATTTAGGACACATGGTCCTAATGTTCTTTTTGCATTCTGACTTTGGAATTCTTGGTGCAAGATAGTGAATTAAAGTCTTGTCAAGAATTGTGATAAGTCATGTTCGAACTCTGCTATATTCATAGATCTCTTCTTTATGGGGATAACATAAAAAAACAAAAACTGACAAAATATCCTATACAGAAATAATCCTTGAGTAAGAATGTGTTGCATATATTTGAGGACATCTGAAATGTTTTGATATTTGTATTTATTCTTTGATGAAAGTTTATATGTCTTAAGTTCTATTTTAATTTTTCCTTTTGCTTAGGTAGCTAATTAAATTTTTTTTTTTTAGTTGTAGATAGACACAATATCTTTAATTATTTATGTGTGGTGCTGAGGATCAAACTCAGTGCCTCACACATGCAAGGCAAGTGCTCTACCCCAGCCTGGCTAATTTTTTTAAATGAGCAAAACAAATACTTATTGGTGCTATTTTTAAAATGAATACTTTCAGCCTTCTCCACTGTAAAAACTAAACTCTAAATTCACACAGTGGTGCTCTGGAGCATAAAAAACACTATATTTTGTCTTTTCCATCATTTTCATTTCTAAAGAAATGACTTTCATTTTTATATGTGCATGGTGAATGCATGTGTAAAATCATATGGACTGGTAATTCAAAGAAATTGAATAATAGGATAGAGCAGGCTAGCCTACCAGACCAGCCTCATAGATAACTTTGACATGGCCACTATTTTCTTTTTTTTTTAATGCTTTATTTATGCCTGTTTTATTGTCCAAATATGGATAATTAAATAGGACAATGGACAATGTGTATAAGAAATGTGTACTTATAGCAGGAAAAAAAAAAAGACTCAAAACAAACCAAAGGACATGGCAAACTCTACACTCTCAGTAAACAATCAGATGTTGAAATGATTATACTGAAAGCACAACACTCCAAGTCGGGTATAATTTGTTTCAAAGCTCGTGAAGATTGTACTGAGACAGATGCCCAGCATGGCCACTATTTTCTAAGGATGTCCCTGATTATTGGTTCATCTAGAGGTGACTGGGTGCCAAAGGACCATGTCACTTCCTCATAGATACTGATGAATAAATTCCACCATGCCAGTTCTTTAATTTGCAATGAGAAGTTTCAGGAACAATAGCTTCTCATGTTTGTGGGTCAGTTCATTTTTTCCCAATAGGCAAATCTACAGAAAAATATATCTGGAAGATTGCATGATGAGCATTGAATCAGATCTCAATGTGATACATCCCTCTTCCCATAGAAATACAATTGCCACTTGGACCATATGTTAAATTTTCAGAGCATTCTTTCTACTAGATCAGGCTGCAGATAACTCACCATCTTTTGCTTTCCTGATTTCTAATAGAGTTGTAACTTATTGTCTTTAACACATTTTTTTCAGAGTTTTTAACAAAATTGATTTTATTTATAAGATAGATCTACTGTATGTAAAACATTTAGCCCAATGCCTAACATACAGCTAATAGATTATAACTCTTATTAATTAAGTATAACTGGTACCGAGTCTACCTCATGTTGTTACTTGTAATGTCAAAGACAGTCTTTTGGACCATATCTGTAGACATCCACCCATCTCATCTTTTACATTTTGAATTATTTTTATGCTTTTAATTTTTATTTTTGTTTACTTTCTTAATTCATTTATCCTCAATGTGGAATCTGTGAGCTAATTGGGACCATATTTTTTTGGCTCTGCATGATTTGAGGTCTATTTTATTTTTTGGTCCTCATTTACACTATTTTCCATTTCCCATAGTTCTTCCATCTGCAGTGTGTCTGTTGTAGGATATGATCTTGAAGTTACTGCTTGCCTCCAGAAACATTTGATTTTGTATCTTATTTGAGTAGATGATGTTAGTTGTGAGTTTTTCTGTCTCACTGTTTACCTTCTTTACAGGCTCTGCCGAAATTCTCAGGGTGGAAAGTTAGTTTGAGAATGGTAGCAGCATCTTAGAAAGTTTGCCATGGCATTGGAAGGTAATGATTGAAATTCCACGGGTGGAGGTAGTACAGTAACTGCAGATCTGATAAGTACATTATTGACAAATCAAAACTTTTTCCGTGAAAATGATTCAGTCTAGTCATCTTGGCAACAATAGACAGTTAGCCTTCTCTTCATCCACCTGGAGAATGAACTATCCTTTTAAGAGCAGCAAAATAGATTTGGGAAAACAGTGGACAAATTGACATCAGTTCTTTCTGTGTTTGTGAAAATACAGATCATGGGGGCATTTTTAAAGCTAGTGGTCTCAGAAACCATACTTTGAGCAAAGTCCAAGAAGAACCATTATAAGCTTTCAGAAGAGGGATAGATTATTTCAGACTGCAGTAATTAGGGAAAATTAAAGAGACTGGCTTTGGTCTTGGTCTTGAGAGATAGACAACATTTGAATATATAAGAAAGGGAGAAAACATTTTTTAATGGGTGAAATGCCAAGAATGAAAGCATACAAATGAGAAATAGCATATGTCAGGGGAATGGAGGATCAAATAATTTATCCCAAAAGTTCTTAAACGTGTTCCCTGAAAGAAAATTGAGTTAGGGCTCTTCATAACTTACCAGATGCCTCTTAGTACATAAAGCTTCATGTTTCTATGTGCTTTCTGATGTTATCAAATCTGTTTTTGAATACTTTTTGGAAGCTGAAGACTGTCAAAATTTCAAAGTACTCTCTCATTCTTGCTCTTACTGAAAATATTCAGGTGGGGGGTGATATTAGCACTCAGGGCAGATGATACACCTGGAATGTCAGGTACACAGCATGGCTTTGCTGCTTGAAGAGGAACGGCCCGAGAATGTCATTGGGCCTCATTACTTTTTGTATCAGCAGATGTCACCATCCTTCCAAGAGGTATTGCCAGGAAATTGGAATAGAATATGATGTTTTCCTCTACTTGTCAGAAATTTGCTGACTTTCCAGAAGTCTTATTTGAACTTGAAGGCTGAGTTGATAAGTTGAAATTTTTGAAGGAATTTGGTGTTCCATTATACAGGCTACTTTAATCTGGCAAAGGATTATATGGAATTCTGTTTTAGTTCATAGAACTAGATTACAGATTTACCTTTGTGAATTAAGGATTTCAACACTTGTTTCCTTGGGGAGAAAAGTCACAATTGATTATCAAAGATGAAGTAAGTGTTCCGTCTGTCAAAGGTTATATATATCACAGTTTTATCTCATTTTAGCTATATCATTGAGATTTGCTACTGAGAAGTTAGAATTTTTTTAAATTATGTACTTTTTCCAAGAGGTAATTTTTCTTTCATAAAAATAACAGTGTAAGGGAGGATTATGCCCAGCATAATTCCTTGTAAGTTTTGCTTTTTATATATTGATTATGTTCAAGAAATTAGTTTCCAGAGCATTTCTGTACATGGTTTTGAAGGATAAAGGCCACATTTTAGTCAGAATCTCAGGCTGGTCCTTGGTTCCCCTCAAAGCTTAACTAACAACAATTGATTTAGCTAGTGTGGAGTCAGTGGGATGCTCTGGGTGAATTTGAGCAAAGGAATGACAGGAAATGAGAAAATTCATCTGTATGGGAAGAAAAGCTTTGGTAGAATCACAGGGTGATATGGGGATTCAGGTTAGCTCCCAGGTGTGAGTCACCCTAATGATCTGAAAATAATATTCTAGGTAGTGCTTCTCAAAGGTAGGAACCTTGTGATATCTTTTTTGTTCTTAGTGTTTGGGCTTAGTGTCAAAACAAGACAGGCATTCCAAAAATGTTGAATTAAGTTGGAATCACTGTATGATCATGAAAACAGAACTGTAGTACTGCTAATAAATGCTTCTTGGTTTTATCTATATTTAATCCTGTTTTAAAGTCATTTAGTGAATAGTAAGGTTTTTGAGAGATAAGGCTTATAACAAACTCTTACAACCTTAATTTTTCCAGGAATAATTAATACAAACTATTGGCCTCTTTAGGATTATTCTCTTTGTAAATTTTATTTCTGATAATTTTTATTAAAGTATTCCTCCAGACATGATAATTCTATCCAGTACATTTAGAGGGAAAGAAACTTGCAGGTCATCATGATTAATTAGTTGATCATCTATTTAAGCAGCAAAGTAGCATTCCCATAAACATCTAATTTTTTATTTGCTCATCATTAAATAAAATTAGTCTGACAATTTTGAGGTAACTTTGACTTAAAGTATCTTTGGAACTTATGTGTTTTCTATTAAACCCCCTATGTTGTTGTTATTCCCTTTAGGCATTTTCCTGGAATAAAGTTTAGCAAAACAGATTCCCTAGGTTTTAATAACTTAAAATTTAAATTCATTATGCTTGAAAGAGGAGAATTAAGTTCAGGCCCAAGTTCATTGTAACATTTTACTATTGCTTCCATTGAATTCTTTCAAATAGAGTAAAGAGAAAATTATTGAATTACTATAAAACATTGGTATTATCTAAAACACGTTCCAAAATATGGTAAAATTTTCTGTTTTTAGTAAACTGTTTTCCCAAGTCTGTGGAAATTACAAATCAAATTACATCTTTCAAAAGTCCAGAAACATTTTTTTTTTTTTACAGAAAAATAAAGTAGAAAGTAATAGAGACAATAATAGAGTAAACGTATGGCTTCATAAAAGATACTGGTTTAATTGTGTTAACTATTAAGGGATAAACTACTCTGTAATGTTGATTTATTAGGAACTTTTGAGGAAGGTACATGACTATGGTGGGTTTTTCTTTTTTCTTTTGGTACTGAGGATTGAATCCAGGGGTGCTTTACCACTGAGGCACTTCCCCGGCCCTTTGTATTTTTATCTTGAGACAGGGTCTGGCTAAATTGCTTAGGGCCTCCCTAAGTTGCTAAGACTGTCTGGAACTGATCCTCCCTCCTGTCCCTGTCTTAGCCTCCGGAGTCGCTGGGATTACTGGGGTGTGCTACCATGCCCTGTGGACCATCCATTCTTGAAAATCTTTTACTGTCCACCATTTCTGTATACAACATAAAAATACTATTTTCACAAATTTTAATTGGGATAAAGTCAATGGGTATATAAGAATGGAGAAAAATTCCTTATTTAGTATATAGATAAAATGAACCTATTGTATAAAAATTGGGAGACATAAATTAGAAGATCACCTGCGGCCTGGAGATGACTGTTTTAACATTTTGGTTTGTTTTTCTCCATTGTTTTATACATGTGTGTTGCATGTATAAACACATAAATGCACACATCCACACACAACAGAGGGAGATGAAACGCTTTCCCGTCACGTTTAGTATGTTTCCCCGTATCATTGGGCATTATTTCACAGCATTAGTTTAACAGCAGGTTAGTATCCACTCTATGAAGAAACTAAGGCCTTTTAGTTGGCTGAACACTTTGCATTTTTTGATCCCCTTCCTCTCGGTTTCGCCTTCCTTCTGCTCTTGCAGCGATGCACTGGGCGCCTCGTTTGAACTCGTGCGCGCTCCCCGTTGACTCCGCAGGGGACGCTCGCTCGGGACTTCCTGGGCCGAGGGCACAGCTCAAGGGGTCCGGATGAGTCCTCACATTCGGTGGGAGTGTCGTGGGAGACCCCGGGGTGCCGCCCTCCACCGCTCCGTCACTTGGGCACACCTGAGGGCGACGGCTGCACCTCGCCGCCCGCCAGGGTTTCCACTCCCGCTGAGCTGCGAGGCGCCGGCGGTTTCCTCCGCGTTTCTAACCGGCGTGTCTTTGTCTTTCCTCCCTGGGGTCCGCTGCTGCCCGTGCCCGCCGGCCGAAGCCTGGCGAAGCCGTCG
>NW_026000142.1:21003101-21071162 GCF_001458135.2 Marmota marmota marmota | reverse complement strand
CCCCAGCCTGCCTCGGACCTCGCGTCACCCCTCGCCCCGCCGGGTCTACCCCAGAGTCCTTTGCCCCAGCTCCTCAGGACCACGTGCCTTAGGGCCGGGCCGGGAGGGGCGGCCCCGGTGCTAGTCATCACCTTACTCCTTCCCGCTTGCCTGCCAGAATCCAGCTCCTCGGAGAATCTCACCACACATTCCTTTTCCGTCCTGCTGGTAATTCATGTACTTCCTATTCATAGTCAGTTTCTTTCGTTATTAGTTCTGCAAGGTCATCTTCTCAACCCCACTCAGTCTTCTCCACCTCAAGCCCTTTCATCAGCCAACCATCCCCCGCTCCTGCTGCAGTCCTCTAGAAGATTGTTTTAATAACGTTCTAAATCCCTAGCGACTGTGGGGTGTTTGACACAATTTGAACTCTAGCTTTCAGTCCTCCCCGCCACCTTCCTATAACTTCATCTCCCAAGACTATTTCTTCCCTTCAGAAACAGCCCTTGCCCCCATGATTCTAACTTTGTCATCCTTAGAAACTACATCTTCCTTAGCATTTTGTCTGTGGAGACCAAGGGAATGCACCTTTCAGGTCTCTTGCCCCAGATAGCTTTCTTGATTGGTGGCTCCCCCTGCCTGTTCAGGGGATCCACCAGAGTTGCCATGGAGTTGGTGCTTCTCCTGTGCTATTCCTTGTTATAGCATAATTAGAACGTTGGTCATGGCCCATTCATGTGAGATGCAGGACTCTTCTGATGAGCAGTTTTGCCTTGGGTACACCTCAACACCTGACTGGAACTTTCTTAGAACTGTGCTGCATGCAGTCTGAGGCTTTTCCTGCCCAATCCCCCTCTCTCCTTTAATACATGGCTCAGACTGCCTTTTGGTATGAGCCTTTCTTCCCCTCACCCTCCTGCTTCTTTCCCTTTATCCTTCACAGGGTAACCCCTTAATAGAACTTTTGCACCTTGAACCCTGTCGTGGTGTCTGCTTCTATGATCTGAACTAACACATTGTCAGACATTCCACTCTGATCACCTATTTCCTATCCTGGATTCTTTGCTCACTGATAGCTAGTTCATTAACCTCATACGTTCCATTATTAATCAGCCCTTGCCTTAGATGCATGTCCTTGTCTAGCCTAGATTTCATGGCCCATCATCATAGCCACTCTCCTTGAAATGCAGTGGTCTCAGCACTATTGAACCTCAGTTTCCTCCAAGTTATTTTCCGGACAAAATCCCAACCCCAGATGAACCTTACTTACCATTTGCTTTGCCTGGACCTGAGTAGGACGACTCAGCACTTTTTTTTTTTTTAAGAAAATCACAAAACTCAGTGAACTAGTTTTATTTTCAATCCATTTTCTCAAACCTCAAATTGGTAGTGTTGTTCCTAACATAGTCTGTTTCCCACTTCTGAAACTACTGTTTATATTTTCATCTCCTCAAAATGTTTTGATCTCCTCCTCCTCCCCGTTTTATCTTTTTCTGAGAAAGTGGGAGCTATTACATACAAATTTCCTCATCTTCCCACCACAAGACCCTCCAACCCAGCTTTCTTGGGAACCAGTTCCTCCTTTTTATAACTGTGGAGGAAGCTTCAAAAGACGGCTCCTCCTCCTGTGCTCAAGATACCAGGATACCACTCCCTCTGGACTTTTCAAGAACTTGCTCTTTAGGTTTTCCCTTTCTCTGTTCTGCATCATCAGTTCCCTGTCCTCAGTGGATCATTCTCATCAGCTTGCACACATGCTCCAGTGTCCTTCATTTTAAATAAATCTTTCCTTATGTACATCTTCATCATCTATAGCCATTTCTCAGCTCTTCTTTATAACCACACTTCTTTGAGAGATTGTCATTATCTATTGTCTGTGTTTCCTAATCTTCTATTTGCTTTTTTAATTTTTTTTAGTTGTAGTTGGACACAATACCTTTATTTTATTTATTTATTTTTTTGTGGTGCTGAGGATCCAACCCAGGGCTTTGCATGTGCTAGGCAAGTGCTGTACCGCTGAGCCACAACCCCCAGCCCTTCTATTTGCTCTTCAGTCCACAAGGATGCTGCCTTCCCAGTACTACTACTGACCATGCCCTTGTTAGGGTCACCCAAACAAAAGAGCTTCTGTGAATGTTCTTTTTTTTTTTTTTTCCATATCTAAGCCCTTATTCTCTCTTGGTTTTCCTTCTGTATCACTAATCACCCCCCAGTTTTCTGCTCCCATCTTCTAATTTTGAAAAGTTAGGGCTGACTCCTTTCTGGTTTCTCTCTTCTTCTTGTATTCTTTCCCAGGAATCTTACCAACTTTCATAGACTTAAGTACCATCTTTATGCCAAGATGAGTTTCAAATTTATGTTTCCCACCTAGACCTTTTATCTCTGTTCTAGACTCACATATCTAATTGGTAAACTTATCTACTTCTTTTCAAATTCAGTGCCATCTCTTAGTCCTGATCAATATTTTTTCTCACCTAACTACTATAATAGCCAGTCTTATGGGATCATTTACTCTTGACCCACTTCATTAGATTTTTGATTAAGTCATAGCTTTGACCTATATTTTAAATTGAATCAAGTAAATTGTTGCTTAAAGGATAAAATCAATCCCATATCATGGTTAACATAGCCCTACACAATCTGATCCATACCTATGTCTCCAATCCCATCTGTAATCTTCTCCTTATTGCTCATGATCATCCACACTCGTTCCTTCAACATGCCAAGATCCTTTCTCCTTCTCAGTGGCTTAGTAAATGCTGATCTCTCTGCTCATGCTGTTCTTCACAGCCACTTTTTCCCCCACCAAAACATATCCTTCAGATGAGTACTCATACAATATTTTAAGAAAGGCCTGGCCGGAGCACTCTATTGAAAATAGTATCCACCTTTTTCTTTTCCCATTTGCTATTTTAGTTCTTTATTTGTAACCTTATTTATTTATTTACATTTTCTTGGGGGCAGGGTGTCTATTTTCCCTACTAGAATGTTTGAGGAAAGAGACTTGTGTGCAGATGTCTACATCTTTCAATATTGTTTTCTCATCCCCTAACACAATATTGGGCATGTATTAAATGTACAATAAATACCTGTTTAAGGAATGAATGAATGCATAAGCTAATTTTTGGAAGGGTTTATTTTTTATTGATTAGTAAGAGCTCTTTTTATATTAAAACCACTAACCATTTGTTTCTTCTGTATGCTACAGACATTTTGCTCCTTCTCAGATATATAAAATTTAATCCATGATGTATTTGATATTCAGAAATACTGCATTTTTCCATTTAGATAAATCTTTTTAAAAATTATTCTTTTGGTGATATGTTTTAAAAGGTCTTCTCAGTGCCAATGTTATATAAATATATGTCTATGTTTCCTTTTAGTTTTTTAGATTCAAATCTTTATTCCAAATGGAATTTATTTTTGATATAGTTGTAATTAAGGGTCAAAATATTTATTTAGTTGTTGCATTATCATTTATTGAAAACTCTTTTCTACTGTTTTGAATATTTCTCATTTGTCAAATATTAAATTCTTACATATACTTAGAGTGGTTTCTGGATTTATTGTTTATTTTTTGGTATCTCTATTCCTGAACTATATTATTCTAATGTTGCCATTGTTTTACTATGATGTTTAACTTTTCATTGGGAGTAAATATTGCTTTTATTCTTCAAAATACTTTTGGCTGTATTTGTGCATTTATTCTTCCAGATAAGCTTTAGTTACATTCTAGTCAAATTACAAAAAAAAAAAGAATTCTATTGACTTTTTAAAAAATTGCTTTAACATTATAGTTTATTTGGGGGAGAATTGCCAACTTTGTGATAGTGTTTCCTGTTTAGGAAGTTGTCACATGTCAAGTTTACTAAAGACATCTTTTATGTTCTTCAGTAGTTTTTTTTTAATGCCCTGCATATTTCTTCTTATTAGTTATACTATTGGATATTTCATGTCTTTGTTGCTGTTTAAGTGGGATCATCCCCCCCCCCCTTTTTATAACCAACCTGATTACACCTTTTGGAGTCAAGTAATTGATTTTTGTATTTGGCTACTTTCCTCAACCCTTTCATTAATCTTTCTTCTTGATTCTCTTCTAAATAGCCAATCATTTGTAATTAGTGATACTTAATGATACATAAATGTAACTAATGATACTTTCCTCTCTTCCTTTACAATATTTATACCTCATATACTAAATAAATGATGGTGATAACTTTGTTCTTATTCCTTACTTTTTAGGAATGCCATTAATATTTCACCAGCTTTTGATATTAGCTGTTGGGCTGAAATATAGGTCTTTATCAGGTTAAGGAAGTGGTTTCCTAGCTCAAGAATACTAACCATTTTATTGGAAGTTGAATTATATTAAACCAGGCAAATAGAGATCATCATCTGGTTTTACTCTTATGGCCTATTATCATGATAAATTGTCATGGATTTCTTAACATTGTTTTATTTCTGCATGAGCTATATCCTCATTCATCATGGTGGATTTTTTTCCCTTTTTCAGTATATAATGTTGAATTCAACTTTTTACATTTAATTTGAGATTATTGCATTTATACTCATGGAAACAATTGGACTATAATTGTACATTTTGTATTCTACTTTGTCAGCTTCAAAAAATGATTTTTCTAGTGTGTTCTATGTTCTAGATTAGTACATAGTTAGGAATTGCCTGTTCTTTGATGGTTTGGAGGAACTTACCCATAACACTATTTAGGCCTCAAGCTTTTTCAGAGTGGGTGAGTGAAAGATAATTCTATGAAAACTTTAAAAACTTCTTCTATGCTTTTGTCTTAAGCAGGTTAACTACTATTTCTTGACTATCAATTTTAAAATTATATTTTAGAATCATGAATTTTTCATAGAATTTTAAAAGTTGTTAGCAGATTTGTACATAAAATTATCTTAAAATTAAAAAAATTTTTCTCTATATCTGAGATTATATCTTCTTTCTTATTCCTAATCCTTTTAGTTGCAATTTCCTTTCTTTTATTAGAATTCCAGTCTTTTTAAGAAACCAACACTTAGAAATTTCATTAATTCTATTTTTCCTATTGTATATACCAATATAATTATTCATCTTTAATTCCTTACTTATTTTTCATAGGTATATTTTGTTGATTTATGAATGTTTCTTTGTAATTGATGGTTTAGTTCATTTATTTTTATTTCTTATTTAATAATAGGAACGTAAGACTATAAATTTACCTCTGGGCACAGCTTTGACTACATCTCAAAAGTTTTGTTATGTAGTCTCTTAATGTTACTATTTTAAAATAATGTATTATAATTGCTGTTTCTATTTCATTTTTGACTGGTGTTACTTAGTATAGTGTTATGAGGCTTTTGTTATTGTTAATCTTGCCTTCTTTAATAAAAAGTGAGTTTATTAATATTTATGTTGATATTTTAATAAAGAGCTAATTTTGTTCCTAAAAGGTGAACTCATTTGAAATGGTCTAATCCAGAGTAACACACTACTGTACAGTCTACCAATAGCACCAGCTAGTGGTGATTATACTAATTACTGACAACAGGGAATTGGGGCATTACTAATATTAATTTGCTGGAATAGTGATTTCCTTAATGTCCTATTTACCCATGTACAGGTCAAGAAAGAGCTTTAAATATATTTATGGCATCAGTAATCCTCAAATAATATGAAACTTAGATCATCACATAATTAGAAAAATTCAATTTTAGGAAATCAGGAAGGATTTGAATATTGTGAACATGGACTTTGTCACAAAATTTTGCAAATTTTGTGAGAAAGTCCATTTAATTTAAACTCTCAAAGGAAAAAAAATCCTTTTAGACTTGGCAAAAGTAATTTTTAAATATTTGTTTTTTATAGTTACAGATGGAATTCATGCACATAAATAAAATAAAAATTACCTGTGACTTCATCACCCAGAGAAGAGACTGTTAACATTTTGTTTTAGTTCCTTTCAAGACTGTTTCTACATGTCTCATTTCTTTTTGGTAGAACAGACTCACATTATTTTGCATTGTCTTTTTTTTTTTTTTTTTTTTTTGTCTTTTCATCTATTTTTGAGCATTTCCCTAGGACATGAGAAAGTAGACATTGTTGGGAGTTAATTTATCTCAGTAATAGCATTATAAGGACAGGGTCCTTTCTGCTATGGTTGATACCCTCCACGCTGCTCACTTTCCAAGCCTGACTTGTGGATTCTCTTATTATTCTTCTACTTAATTCCTCTGTTTCTTATATTGGCCATAAATAGTTCACTTACACCCAAGAACTCTGATTGATAAAAGTGGTTGCACTTTTAGAATTCTAGTGCCAAGAGGTATATTATGCACATATGTGCAGGCATGTGTACACACACACACGCACACACACACGTGCTTGTACATATGCCCCATTCAAACTTGGGAAACAGTGAGTTGGTATGTTAGTTTAGCGACATCCTGATGGCTGTTTAGCTTGACTTCCACACATCATATCCATTAAATTAGCATTGATAATTTAAACTCTCAATTAGTTTAGCATGTAGCAAGAGTTTATTTTGGGGTATTCCTATTATTGTGTACTGAGGAGTTGCCTTCAGACCAAGATAAGAGAGGTTCCTGTATTGGACCCGTGTTTCACAGGGCCCTCTAGCCTTCGTTTGGTCACTTATATTCTGCCAGCATGAAGAGACAAGGCAATGTGTCCACCTGGAACCTGAGCCCTCTTCTCAGACTACATTCTGGCTCCTGGGACTCAGATCTAAGAATTATTAATTTGAATTTGAACTTCTAATAAAATAAAAGGTGTATTTATGACCATAGAATGAGAGAACACTTTTTATTTAACAGCTCATTGACTTGGTTTGTAACTTTGAAAATATTTGGATATATGCTATATAACCCTCCATTTTTCTCTTGTGGTGGCCTCTGCAAATGTTATGGGTGAAACTGGTGCTTGGAGGCTAAAGTAGAAATTGCAATCCTGGGGCACTGGGAAGTATTAGAGCCTCAGAGGAAAGTGGCTACAGAGAGCCACTTGGGAAAGAATTCTGGTTTTCATGACACCCAGCCTGAAGGATCCCTAAAGCTTGGTGTGAAGCAGCAGAGCCTTCTGTTTTGGAATGGACCACAAACTGGATGATGAGAAGCTCAGCAGGAACTGTGGACCACAGTGAATTGAAGACCAGAGACCCTTATCCCAAATCTTAACATGACAGAATCTTCCAAAATTGTTCTGTGTTCTAACAGCTTGCCATAACATGACTGATTTTGATTTTTTTCTCTGCTGGTGAGATTTTGTTTAGAATATTAAAATAATAATGCATCTTTTACACCTGTGTACAGTGGCAAAGAAGTCACACTAAATTATAATAAATACAAAATGGTATTAAAGAAACACAGGATATCATGGAAAAGTAAAACAGACGAACCTCTCTTGGTCTGCAAATTCAGGGAAAGTTCCTGGAAGCAGTAACATTTAACTAACAGGTACAGCAGGATTCCCAGGGACAGAGTACAAGGAAGAAAAGAGGAAGAGCATAGTATATGAGAGAGAAGACCCCACAGAAGGTTGGAGGTGGGAAAGAACATGACATTATTAGCACTGAATGAAGGCCTACCTGGTCTCCAGGTGGAAAGCAAGCTGGAGAATGTGGCTGGATAAGACAAAGAGGAATTCAGATGAGTCCCGAACTTCTCCAAGAAAGCAATCAGAATGCAGTCTTTACCTTCAGTGAACTCATGGTCTCTAGTAAGAAAATAATTCAAAAAATCAAAGAGGTAAGTGCTTCAATAAAACTGTGCTCACTGTTATCTGGCAACATGGAAAAAGGAGCACTTAAATATTGCCGAGTGACTCGAAGGGTTTTCAAGACTGGAGTGCATGAGTTGAGACTGCAAGTCGAGTGGGAGTTTTCTAATAAACTGAAGGGGCACAGGAGAAAGAAGTAGTAGGGCAGAGGCTTGGGGAAGAAATAATTCAGTATGGGGGGAGGCTAGGAAATTATGTCCTGTAGAACAGTTTGGCTGTTTTACTCTGGGTAAATGCCTGGTGTTTAAAGACTTTTTAAAGAAAGATCATTCCAAGAATATGAGGGAGTTTGAGGGCCATGATGCAGGAGAACATACTAAATAATATTGCCATTAATGTAGATGAGAGGTGGAGTTACTGATAGACCTGGTATTGGGAGCTGGGGAGAAGATGGGCTCAAGAGATGTTTTGGAAATGGAAGGGCCTAGCAGTCTTCCTCCAGATTTTCATGCCTCACTCTCACCTGGGCTTCATATAATTAGTGAATCAGTAATTGGTAAATCTGTAGAAGAAAGAAATCTGATGACCCTCACACTTATGTATCAGTGACTGATAATAGTTCAGTGTCCTTTCTCACATGAGAATTGAAAGAGTGTGCCTTTAGTGGGCAATGATTGTGTTGAATGACGGAGTTTCAGATACTTTGAATCTTGATTGTGGGGGAGGGAGGGCTGGAAGAAGAAACTGCTTCCCCTGTATCAATGGTTCTTAACTGGGGTCAATTTTACCACCCAGTATACATTTGGCAATTTCTGGAGACAGTTTTGTGGTTACACATTGGGGTGAGAGTGCTAGGTATTAGAGGTGAGGAATGCTGTCCAATACCCTACAATGCAGAGGACAGGGCAACCCCCTCACAGTATAGAAGTACCTAGCCTGATACCAACATAGTACCTGCCTTAAAGCATTGCATGTGGCTGCTTAAGAAAGTATGACCTGTCTCTAAGAGTTACGTAATTATCAGTAAGAACAATCACAACTTGAGGAATGAAGCTATAAAATAATTTCCATTCTGATCTTCAAATGTTCCTTTAAAATGGTTCTGTGGGACTTATTCTTGCATGAAAACTTAGGAAGACCTCACTTATTGTGCTATGCAATGCAAAAGCCCTATGTTCATTTTAAACCACATAGCATATTCCCGATTCAATAATTAAAATGTCTAGTATTTTATAGTCTTATAATAATGAAAACTCCAAACCTGATTTAAAAGTGAGCTGCTCACCCCTCCTTGGGGAAGGCTGCCCTAGGGGAGAAGGAACTGCAGTATCCTCTCCTTTCTAAAGCTGAGGGGGTGGGTTCCTTAATGGACTAAGGGTGTATGTAATGAGTTGGTGGGGCCTCTGTGAGCCTAGCAGATGTTTAGAGCTTATTCTGTCTTCTTGGATACTCTCAGGGGATCTTTTACCCCTTTTGTGAGTAACATAGGGCTTCCTAAAAAAAATCAGCCAGGTGATGAACCACAGGTTTTTGTTTTTGCTTTGTTTTGTTTTAATTTTCAATATGCCACGGATTAACACTTTTGAAAGACACAGTAAAAAATAATTACTGGGAAGATGAAGTGAAATAAAGGTTTCCAAAACAGAGACCCACATTTAAATGATAATATTCAATTGACATAAAATTAATCTGTCAAACTGCTATAAAATTTTCTAAAAGCTTACTTTTCATTTCTGTACTTTTTCAATCATAGATCAGCAGCAGCCCTCAGGCCCCCACATGAAGAGCTTGGATCTGGCTGTTGACTCCCTTCTTCCCTAGTGCCTGGGTGATAGTCACATTTGGTATCTCTACTCTGAGGCCTGTCTTTCCCCTCATGCTGAATGTCTGTCTCTCTGCTGTAAGACACTGA
This sequence comes from Marmota marmota marmota, assembly GCF_001458135.2. Taxonomy (NCBI): domain Eukaryota; kingdom Metazoa; phylum Chordata; class Mammalia; order Rodentia; family Sciuridae; genus Marmota; species Marmota marmota. The sequence goes on along the minus strand of NW_026000142.1, from coordinate 21,061,539 downwards.
GGCATCCCTTGCCCTGATATGGCCTTGGAGTGCAGATTGCCCAGTGGGACACCTCCCCTGCAGCTAGCCAGCAGATGCTCCTCAGGCATGGTTGGCAGAATAATTGCTCCCCATCTGTAAAGATATTCACGCCTAATCTCTGGAACCTGTAAACATGTTACTTTACATAGAAAAAGGAACTGTGTAAAAGGGATTTGATTAAGTTAAGGATCCTCAATGGGGAGTATCTTGAATTCTCAGTGGACCCAATGTAATTATAAGGATCCATAAAAGTGAAAGAGTAGGTAATGTGGTGATGGAAGCAGAGGCTCAAGTGAATATTTCAAGGAATGCTGGCAGCTCCAGAAGCTGGGAAAATCAAAGGAGTGATTCTCCTCTAGATGATGAATTTGTCTTATTTTGAGTCACTAAGTTTGTGGTAGTTAATTATAGCAGCAGTGGGAAACTAAGAGACACATCATAATTAATATAGGTAATTTTTTCAAAGTTCTTCTCCAACTTGTTATAAACCAGATTTTAGTTTCATTTTTAAACAGCATGGTGCTTGGCTCATTGGCATAATTCCCTTTTAAGCAGCTTCATTGCTTGTTTGTGAGAAAAGAAAAAAAAACCCACAAAATTAAAACTTCAATTGCCAGTGCTTAATGATCAGTTTACCAATTTTGAGCTGAATTGAAAAAATTCTCAAAATTGCAAACCTTGAATTTGATTCCACGTTTTTCTTTACTATCCTAATTGTTTTCAACTAAAAAAGGAGATGCAATTGGCAATTTCATTTATTCGATTCCTTTAATAATTTTCTCTGACACTTTTATCCAAATATTGTGAAGTGCTGTATAAAAATCAGATTTCATGCAAATAATATCATTAATCCCCCATGTAAGTTTTTGTTTGTAGCACTAGGAGCAATCTGAAAATGATATATGCAAACACACATTTCTTAGGTTAAAACAATGCTTAAAAGGAAACACAGTTTGGTATTGTTTTACTTACCTCCCACTACTCCATGATATATTATTTGTATCATTGTGCATAATAAATCAAACACAGTAGTCTACCACTAATCTTCTGAAAGTACTTCAACTATTATTTGATTCCATTTTTTTAAGTCAGTAGAAATTCTGTATTTAATAGAGAAAGGCAGAGGTTCCGAAAGAAAGAACAGTGAGGGCAAGACTTAAAGTTCACTGTGCTCAGAAGTATTTCCATTGACACTTCATAGTGTAGATATTTGTTGATGATTTAGTATGTATGACAACACAATAAATTCAATAGAATGTCAGAAATTATTTCTCTTGATTAATTGCTCAGGAAATATCTTGAAATAATTGGAGGATCATTCTTTTGAATATAACTATTTCCAGTAGTTGCTCACATCAGCACGATATCATAGGCATAAAATCAAAGAGTCCAAATTAAGAACTAGAGCTGAGTAACCTGAGAAAACCTATTATGAAAGGACTGATTTTTTTTTTTTGGCTGAAGCAAGTGCTTTAGAATAATGAAACTTTTAAAAAAGTGTTACACGTTCATTATTTGTTTTTTCTTTTGGACCTCTGAGTTCCCACGTAAGTTGAAAAAATGATAAAGGAACTAAAAGAAGAGAAATGGTTTGCTTGGAGTCACTTTTCTGCAGCTCCCATTAAAAAAAAAATCAGTTCATTTTGATTGAACAAGTAAATAAAAATGAAGAGAACTAAAGCACAAGTGGAAAGAGAGTATGGTTTAATAGGATAAGCCAAATTTGGGCTCATGGATCGTGATCTAAATTTTTGGCCATAGACACCAATATTATTTTTGCTGCCATTTTCTTATTTATGAATAAAGTAGAATCCATGGAGCTCAACTTAACTCAGTTTTCCTAGAAAACACAAGCTAATTAAAGTGAAACTCTCTTAAGACAAAAAGAGGCATAGGAAGTCCAACTACTCTGTTATGGTTAAAGCCTGAAAGAAAGCTGAAGTTCACAGTTAGGCATTCAGGTGGGTTATCTGCAGCTCTATTGTTATTAAGCTTTGAATTTGCTCCAGTTATTCCACACATAGTTATGCAGAAGAACAGAGAGGCATTAGCTCCAAATGTTAAACCCTTTTCTGTTCTAGCAGCAGCCTCAAGATGTGGCACAGAAAAGAGATTAAGACCAGGGACTTTGGAGCAGTTAGGCAAGCATGGGTGGTACCACTGACTTGACATGTGGTCTTGATGAAGTTACTGTCTGTGTCTCAATAGTGTCACCTGTAGAATGATAATAATACAGGAGTTCCCATACAATGGGGTTGTGTGTTTAACACAGAAGCTGACATGTAAGTGCCCAGTGAATGATATCGTTAGTGTTAAAGATAGATAAAAATCATTGTTTTGCTCCTCAAAATTATCAGAGGAAAATGAATGGGAAATTATATGAGTGAGTTTTAATCACCAGAATTATAAAAGCTGGCAGCACCAAGTGTTGGTGATTATATGGAGAAATCAGAACTACATTTGTTGTAGATGGGGGTGCAAAGTGGTATAATCACTTTGGAACACTTCTAGCAGTTTCTTATAAAATTCAACAGAATTCTACCTGATGATGCAGAAATTTTACTCTTTACCTAAGGAAAATAGGCATATGTCTACCCAAAGATTTTCTAGTATGTTTATATATTTTTATTTATGATTGCTAACTACTGAAAAGTAGTTACGGATGGCAATTCTTTGGGCCATGCAAATTCCTGTTCTTAGTAGACATTAACCCTATAAACTTGAGTCTCTAGAATTCTGCCAGGGCTCCCTGTATGGGATGGGTCTTCTTCCACAGCACCCAGATGCCACCTAAGATAGCAGGTAGAGGGAAGAACCAGGGCTCACCTGGTGGCTTGGTCCCTCCAATGTGACTTCTTAATGGATATATTTATGTGTGCTTGATGATGTGCCTCATGGTGGTATTTTTTTTTCACTCTAGGAATTAGAATATGAGATTTATTCCACCAAGGATAAGGATAGTATCAAGTATACTAATCTAGAAGTCAAGAGACTTGACTTCTTGCCCTGCTCTTCCACTAATTCTAGCTATACATCCCTGGATTGAATCATTTGCACTCTAAGAGTTTGGATTAGAGATGATATAAAGGCTGTTTCAGTCCTAAAATTACAAGGCCAGGTGTTTATATTGGGACCCACTTTACCACTTTTTTAATTATACGGGTCTCAGGCAAATTATTTAAATTTTTGAAGACAGTTTTCTTATCTCAAAATGGTAATAATAATAATAATATTCATAGTACAGTTGGCCTTCTGTGTCTGCAGGATTTGCATCCATGGATTTAAACAACTCTGGATTTAAAATATTAGGAAAAAATTGTGTATGTTCTGAACAGGTACAGATATTTTTTTCTGTCATTTCCTAAACAATATGCCATACAACTACTTATTTAGCTTTTACATCCTATTGGTATTATAAGTAAGATAGGATGATTTAAAGTGTTTTGGAAGATGTGCAAAGGCTATATACAAATTGCTATATTTTGAATCTTGAAATTCCTTGAAGGCCCATGTGTTGAAGGTTTGGTCCCCAGCCCATAAGGAAATTATGTCATTGGGGGTGTGCCTTTGAGACCATAGACTGAAACCTCTGAATCTGTGAGCCAAAATAAATCTTTTATCTTTATAACTGATTTATTTCAGGTATTTGTTATAGTGACAGAGAGCTAACACACAAATATTAGACAATTTATGTAAGACTTGAACACCTGCAGATTTTATTATTTAAGGAGGTCCTGAAACCAATCAAGTGAGTATACTGAAGGATGACTCTATAGAAGGTCCCCAATTTTCCATTGTTTAAATTGAGATTTTTCAATTTTACAATTATGTTATGATTTGTACCTTGAATGTCCTTTGGAAAGCTTATGTTTTAAAAGCATGATTTCCAATATGGCAAGGTTCAGAGATGGCACTTTTAGGTAATGTTAGATCATGGAGGCAGTATGCCCATCAGTAGATTAATCCATTTGGTGGATTAATGATTTGATGGACTACTAGTGGTAACTATAGGCAGGTGGGGCATGGCTGGAGAAAGGACTGCACTGGGGGTGTGTCTTTGGGGATTATATTTAGTCCTCACTCTTTGCTTCTTCTCTCTCTCTACTTTGCAACTGTCAGAGTCTGAACCCCTTTCCTCCACCACACTCTTCCACCATGATGTCCTGCCACACTTCAGGCCCAGAGCAATAAAATCAGCTGACCATGAACTGAACCTCTGAAATTGTCCACCTCCTCTAAGTTGTTATTGTCATATATTTGGGTCACAGTGACACAAAGTTGACTAAAATGAATGGTGTAAAAGCAGTCTTTGAATTTTGATCTTTCTCTGGCCTAGAGATAGGTGGCACTGTGCTCCCTCATGATGCTGGGCAGTGACAGTAAGCTGCTGCTCCCAGTTAGCCACCAGGGTGAACAACTGTTCCTCCCCAGTGATCTCTTCTGCTAAACTATGATGTTGTGTAGGTTGGGTATATTCAATACCTTTTGGGCTGTAACCCCATCATAAGTGGAGGAACATCTGTATTTATCTCTTAGTGTTTCCCTGATGATTAAAGGAAATCAGTACCTCAGCACATAGCCTGGCAAGTGGTAAGCAAGCACCCCGATGTTAGCTGCCACCACTACTGCTACTACAGCTACTGCAACTTCTCTTCTATTAGGATAAACTGGAAAGCTATCACAAATATATTTCACTGCAAAAGTTCTCTAAGACCTTCATGTTTCTTTCTCTTTCTTGGAAAGATCTTCATTGTTATTCTTTTTCAATTGAAATAAAGTTAACTTAAATGTATTTGCCCTGATTTAGAATTGCCACATGTATTTGCAGTAACTTTAAGGGGTGTGATTAAAAAAATCCATATTGATTTTTCAGAAAGGATATCATATTAAAATAAGGATCCATTTTAATTCCACATTCTTTTCATGATCTTTCATCTTCTGAAGGCAAAAATCTTCATATTCTTTCTTCTGTGAATCATAAAGTCTAAACTGAAAAATCAATTCTTCCTGAGAAAGGAGAAAAGAACTGTTATTAAGAAGTAAAGAATAGTCTGAGGATGGTGTGAGCGGAAGATCAATGGAACCATCGGAGATGTTGTTAGTTCCTTACTAAAAAGTAAAACATCACCTCAGGCTGTGGATGATGAATGTTTGTCCCCATCAGAATCAACCTGTGGAAAATATAGGCAAATACTCATCAGCCTCAGCCCTCAGAGCTCAGCCTTTTACTTTTCATTCAAGACAAACAAACAGCAACAACAAATAACCTACACACAACAACTAGAAATATTAATCTAGTTAGATAAAGGCAGTGTGTTTAAAAAATAATTTTAGCCTAAGATATGGGTGTTTTCAACTGTACAATATTCTATTCTAATTAGTAGCATTTAAATAGAACTTTTGGAAGCCAGAGAATACAACTTTTACCCCAAAAGTTGAATTATATTTATAAGAAATAATAATAAATTATCCCAGTGTGCTAGGAATCTAGAATCATATGTGAAAGTAGCAGTATTTGATCAGAAGTTCCTAATACATATCACATTTTTCTTGAAGCAACTTGCCATCTCTTCAAGAGACTTGAAGGAAATATAGGCACAGAGTTAGAATCTCTTGTTAACAATGGCTGAAATCCTGAAGTAAAGCCTCAGAGAGGAGAATTCCTTTGACTGTCACAAGAAGCAGCTACGAAGCTTGTGCCAAGGCAGGCTAAAAAGAATATTCTTTTTCTTAAGCTCATTTCTAAGTCTCAGGTTCCACCACCAATAGCAAGGAAAGGTCTATTCAGAGAAGCTCCTGGGTCCTTTCCTTGGTCTTTTTCTGCTAGTACAAAGTTTATTGGCTGGGAGGAAGGTTATATTTCAACTTGAGAAATACCCAGACCCCAGTGCACTAGACATAATGGAAATATGGGGATGGGGTAGAGACAAGATGGTAGTCAAGAGCGCAATGGTTATGACTGGGTCCTGAATGAGACTTCCCTTCATAACCCAGTGGGTGAGAAGGTTACTGCTAGTGCTGCTATGAACACACTTGCAGGTAATTCCTGAGCTTACAGGTGAAGACCACCAGTCTGTCAGTTGGCAGAAGGGGCAAGAGAGAAAATGAATCAGGGGCAAATCCATTCCAACCATCTCTTTGTTCTTTTTCATTTCCATGGCTCACCCAGGAACTTGAGAGTGATAGTGGCTATATTCCAAAAGATATCCCAAGAAAACCTCATAGAAGAAACTGTAGAACATCCCTGACAGTCTGGGCCAAAGTTCTTCTTTGGCTAGGGACTCATTGGGAGTCTAATATTGGGAACATCATTATCTTTTCTGAGGAGACTGACACAGGTGCAATTACATAGATTTGCAAGTAATAGGTTTTTTCTTTTATAAAATTTCAGTATAGAGTACCTTTAAGAAATAAACTTCCCAAATGCAGTTGAAGTTTGAGTTGGTTTATTACATGATTTTTCAGGAATAAATGTATGTCAGAAATGGCAAGAAAATTATGCTATGTACATAAATGAATATACCACAGTGAATTTCATATATATATATATATATATATATATATATATATATATATAAAGCATCAATTTAAACAAGTTAATAATGAATAAAATAAGACCAGTAGAGTGGAGGAACAGGAGTAGGGGAGGGAGGAGTGGAGAGAAAGGGGAAGCGTGGACTGAAGTGGAGCAAATCATATTCCATGAGTGTATGTCAAAATGAATCATAATGTTATGTATAACTATAATTCACCAATAAATTTTTTAAAAAGATATGTCCATTTTTAAAGTAGAGTTAAGATCTTGATTTTGAGGGGGGGAACCCCTCCCAGTATGTCAGATGTATTACTAGATGTTTCAGAGAGGTCAAATCAAAGCTTTGGTTCTCACCACGTATATGGTATGTAGACCAATTTTCCTAGACACATAGTCCATCAGGAACCAGAATAATATGAACAGAATAGTAAGATTCATTTGCCAAACCATTTATAAAATGAGAAGGTTTGTTAGATCTACAAAAAGACTGGAGATGACAGAATTCCTATATTATTCCCACATTATTTCTATAGGCCAAGTCAAGTCAATAATCACTTATTCTGTCATTAGACTAGTTCCTGACATTGTAAATGTGACTTGGAATACATATAACAATAGATATTAGCAATCATTATTATCATGAAAATCCCACAGAGCATTATGATGTCAGTGCTAGATTATATAAAAGAACAAAGGTGATGTGAATTGTACTCAAGTAACAGCTTGGGTAGAGCAAGGAGTTAAAACTACTCATTTTCATAAAGAATATAAAGTTTGAATTTGTTGAGTATAAATCTGTAAAACAAAACATTTATCCTTTATTCCTCAAGTACGAACAGAAGACTGCATACTTAATGTGAATCACTCTCACTTGGAGAAGGACATTCAGTGGAGAATTTTGTCTTTCCATAATTAAGGTCCCCAGGCTTTCAAGGCACAAAAGCACATGAACTGTTTTAAGATACAGATGTCCTCCATCACATGCCTGCCACTCCCTCGCTGCCATGTAGACCATGTGTGGCTGGGAGAAGAGTCTCTGCTAAAGGGCAGGAGTACAACTTGGTTTCCAATCTCTCTAATTCCAGTTTTCTAAACAACCATGTTGTTTCTAAAAAAATTTTTACCTCAAGTGATTCTAAGAGAATAGACAAGTTGAAAGAAATGGGGAAAGTTCGCAGTTAAAAGTAAAAGGCTGCAGTTTTACCAAGTTTATGTTCCTCTTGGGGTTGACTATGAAGTCTGAATTTCTGGTCTGCAGCACAAAGAGAGGTGAGATGTGAGAGAAGATACCTGAGAAATATAAAATGAATGTTTTGTTTGTCGCAAGACATGATATTAACATACTTATAAGATTCAAGTGGCCAAAATAATCTAGAACAAAATAAATATGGGGAAANGGAGGAATAACTCTAGATAGGGCGGAGGGGTGGGAGGGGAAGGAAGGGGGTATGGGGTTAAAATGATGCTGGAACATTATTATCCAAAGTACGTGTATAAAGACATGAATTGGTGTGAATATACTTTGTATACATCCAAAGATATGAAAAATTATGCTCTATATGTGGAATCAGAATTGTAATGTATCCTGCTGTCATATATATATTAAAAAAAACAACGAAAAGCTAGATTTCAAGGCTCTAACTTGGGAGTCAAAGCTGGGAATTTGACTGTTGTTGATCATGCTGGACATGATGTTTCAGCATGGACAAAAGAGACTGGGTGATGAAAAGACCATAAGCCACACTTTCCTTAGGACAGATAAAGAAACCATCATGATTCTCTGCAACTGTTGAGCTGCCAGAGCAAGGAAAGACATTGCCCAGTGACAAAGGCAAGGTGCCACTGGCTGGTGGGCTGGTGGGCTGGTGGAAGGGGGTCCCATGTGCTCTGCCTCACCAGAGCTCATTGAGAATGTGATAGACTAGGACCAAGATTTGAGACACAGTACAATGATTCCATTGCAGTTAAAGTCACAACAATATCACAACATATTCTATCAGGCCTTGAGACATGACCTTTTGCTTTGGGAAACAGCTCTGTAGGTGGAATTTGGCTATGAGAATCAGGCTGTTTTTGCACTTAGGTATGAGATTCATGGAAAAGCCATAAATAGAAATAGATTGGGCTTGTTGCAGCTCCCAAGGCTCACTAAGGCACACACTGAATGTGCCAACAATATAGCACAGGCAGAAGGCTACTTGTGACCTTTGATCTCCTTCTTACCTGTTGGGAAACCACATTGCCAGGTGTTTGTTTGTTTGTTTGTTTTAAAGAGAGAGCGAGAGAGAGGAGAGAGAGAGAGAGAGAGAGAGAGAATTTTTAATATTTATTTTTCAGTTTTCGGTGGACACAACATCTTATTTTATGTGGTGCTGAGGATCGAGCCCAGCACCCCGCGCATTCCAGGGGAGCACGTTACCGTTACCGCTTGAGCCACATCCCCAGCCCAGGTGTTTGTTTCTTAAAGAGGAGGATGACATAGTATAATCACCTCCCTTCAGTACCTCTGCAGAAGCACCCAAACTCCATTGCTACTTGGCTTGCAGCCTAGGTTTGTTTAAAAGCATGGTTCTGGTCCTGCTTTCTTCATCTTTTTTTTTTTCCTCTGCTTTGTTCATCCCCTCCTACCTTACCACTAAGAGCTAAGCTGGCCATACCACCTCCACCCAGCCTGGAAGGGAAGTGAGGTTTCAGAGTTCCATTATTACCTGTACTTCCAGAGAAATACAAAAAGAATCCTGTTGTGATACAGCTAAGCTTTGCTAAGAAGTTTAAGCTTACAAAGAAGTATTTCTAAGAAGATAAAGATTTAAAAAGGAACACAAAGCTTATACTGTTTTAACTATTGTTGCTGAAATTTTATTTCTTATAATAATGGAAACAAACAACTAATCATTAGACTTTAAGGGAATAATTTTTAGGAGTAGCTAGAAGATCAAAATTAACCTTTTCTTGCACTTTATTTGAATGTTGAATGTGTAATGAATGTTTGCAAGGACAAATTTTCATATACTGCCATCCTCTAAGTTCAGGTTAGTGAGTCTCTTATTGAGGAGATGCCCTCATTTGGCCTTATCTTTTTAATTCTGGCAACTGTCGTTGCTTGTGTGGGAAAGAGAGAAGAGAATAAATAGGTGTCTCACAATGCAGTGCTACATGCTTCACATTTGTTATCTCATTCCTTTTATATGCAATTTTATAAAGCATACATTAATATGCTCATTTTATAGGTGGGGAACTAGGGATTTTGGAACTAGGGATTGAATCCAGGGGCACTTTACCACTGAGCTACATCCCCAGTCCTTTTTATTCTTTATTTTGAGACAGGGTCTTGCTAATTTCCTGAAGCTGGCCTTGAACTTGCTATCCTCCTGCCTCAGCCTCCCAAGGTGTTGGGATTACAGGCACGCTCCACCACACTTGGCTAAGACATATTTAGTTCCTCTAGTCCAACATTTATAATGATTCCCCCACTATTCTTCTCAGTCCAGTCAATTCTTATCATGAGAAAATGATTGGCTTTGAAACAGTACATCATAAAAGGCATATATACATATATTACTCATGAGACAAATGCTATCTAGGTAAATGAACTTTGATAACATTTTTTATTTTAACATGAATAATACCACTCATAAATGCAGTACCTCTAAAGATATTTGTTAACGTGAATGGTAAATTCTATTTGTTAACATGAATGGCAAATTGTTAATCCTATTTTGATGCACATTTTAAAGGTTTGTTTATTTGTTTATTCATTCTTTTATTTAGTCAGTTATTTATTTTGTTTTCTGAAGACAATTCTAGGCTGGAATACTGGTCAGAAATATAGTAGAAGCTTTACTTAAGTGAGCAGACTGTTAGGACTTTTCTATCAAGGGCTTTAACCATTCTGTGGTGGGTTCATCTGCCAGGAATGGAATGTTGCCAGCAGAGTGGCCATACTTCAGAGTGGCCATACTCATCTGCCAACTCTGATTTCCATTTTTAGAATTGGAAACATAAGGAACCTATTTAGCCATCTAGAGAGCCTATGTTTTATCAGTTCCTTTCAGAAATCAGTGGGTTTTACTTGTAGGAGCTAGAGTATGGTCTAAGTTAGTAAGTTCCCAGCTGTGATGGACAAAATAATCACCTGGGTGCTCTTTGAACCTATGGATTCCTAGACCCTATCTACAGAATTCAGATGTGGTCATGCTGGGGTGGGATCTAGGAATCAGTTTCGTTCCAAGTGCTCCCTCTGCCTCATGATACTGAATCAAACATTGGACCAACTGTGGAATACACTATCTTATGCATTTATTCTCCAGAGTTGGAGAAGACGAGGAGTTGGATTCTGAGGTCTAGGTGCTGGTTCTCCTGCATTCTTTTTTTTTTTTTTTGTACCAGGGATTGAATTCAGGAGTATTCAAATACTGAGCCACATCCCCAGCCCTATTTTGTGTTTTATTTAGAGACAGTATCTCACTGAGTTGTTTAGTACCTCACCATTGCTGAGGCTAGCTTTGAACTTGTGATCCTCCTGCCTCAACCTCCCAAGCCACTGGGATTATAGGTGTGCAGCACCATGCCCAGCTCTCCTGCATTCTTTATGACTTTCACCAATTATGTAACCATTTTTGCTTTGGTTTCCCAAAGAAGAAAGGGTGAAACTAATTAAAGGGGTGGTTGTTAAATGAGTTAATCTATTTAAAGCATTTAGATGAATGCTTGGCTCATAGTTGATGCTCAGAAAATGTAATTATTGTTCAGAACCAAAGGGAAAATTCATTACTCTGGAACTTCATTGCAATTTTTCATTCCATAATAGATCAGCAATCAGGTTTGTTATGGTTTGGATATGAGGTGTCCCACCAAAGCATGTGTGAGACAATGCAAGAATGTTTAGAGGTGTCATGATTAGATTATAAAAGCTGTAATATAGTGGATTAATCCACTTGAATGGATTAACTGTGTGGTTGCTGTAGGCAGATAGGGTGTGGCCAGAGGAAGTCGGTCACTGGGGTCTTTGGGGTTTATATTTTGTCCCTGATGAGTTCAGCTGTCTTTGCTTTCTTGCTGCCATGAACTGAGCAGCTCTTGAGGACCAGAGATATAGAATTGACTGACCATGGACTGAACCTCTAAAACCTGAGCCCAAATTAACTTTTCCTCCTTTAAGTTGTTCTCATTGGGAATATTGGTCACAGCAATGAAAAATTGACTAAAACAAGCCCACTCAAGAGGCTCGTTCCTTCCTGGGGGAATGACTCCACAACTAATCGTGTGCTTTTAAAGTTTGTTTTCCTTTTTCATTTAAGATTATCAGAGGCAGATGCAAAAAGTGGTGGATTTGCCCATGATGAAAACCAGTAAAGCCCTGGACTGAGCTCTCTGACAAGGGAACATTCCCATAATGAAATTATTTGGGCAAAACTGAACAACATTATAAAACTAAGAACGAGGTACTGTAAGGTTTAACCTTGAGACTATGTTGGCCTAACATCCTCTGAAGAAGCACATTTCATCTCTTCACCTTTCAGTGTCTTCTTGTGTTTATTTTATATATGTTGTCTAGGTTTTTATATTACTTCATGGGGGATGGGGAAAAGTGTGTCTACTCTATATCCTGGAAGCAGAAGTCTTCTAAAAATTATCTTAGAAACAGAAGATTATTATATGTTTAATGCATTAAACTGATTAACACATTTCTGAAACCATGTTGCTGGGAGTGAAAAGTTCTGTTTTCTGGTAAGAAGGCCAGCTCAGCTTTTCACAGCACAGAACTCTAGGAGATCCATAACAAATCATCTCATTAAAAAAATGCTAAACGCTTACATTGTTTCTTGCTTAAACAACCAACATATGGCTATAGCCAGTCTTGAACACATCGATAGTAACTAATTTTAACATTATTATTCATGCTTTTTCCTTTATTGTAACAGAAGAAAATAGCTTCTGCTCTGAAGTATCATAAATGTGAAGCCCAAGAGCAGAGCAGAGCTCCACACATGCTGGTCTCCACCTTCCTTCCCCACCCTACTCCTGGGTCTGACTCTGAAAGTCCCAGAGCATGGGGGTTGCCTCTTTAGCTCCCCCCCCACCCAGCAAGAAACAAGCACCTAAAAGGAAGCTTTTGTCCTTGGTTTTCCTCTCAATCTGCATGGCAGTACATCATGCAATCCATAGATCCTGAATTTGCATTGTTCTGGGCAGAAACTTGTTCTTCTATCCCCTTATCCGCTGTCTATCTCTTAAAAAATATGGAAGTTAGGGGGTATGCTTAAATTTTTCTGGAAGCCTCTCTGAATACAGAATAGAGCTGAGAACTCCTAAGGCACTTGTTAATTTATTTTAATATTTATGTTGAAATGGGATATTGTGTCCAGTTCTCACCTCTATATTAATAGGTAAGCTAAGTGGTTATGTCACAGATTGCATAATACAGTCCCAAACTGTATTATAAAGAATGTTCATCCAATAATACCATCTTTTAAGATTGTAAATTCCTGAAGTCTTTTCTTTTAATCATTATACTAATCATACACACACACACACACACACACACACACACTTTTTTGTGGTGGTGCTAAAGATGTAGAGATGGAACCCAGGGCCTCCCACATGCCAGACAGCTGCTCGATCACTGAGCCATGTCCCCATCCCTGAACTCCTGAAGTCTTATAGTTCAGTTTAATCCAATAAGCATTTATCTAATATCTATAGTATGTTATAGCCTGAGGCAATGAAAGATGAACAGACTATACCCTTGCCTTCCAGGGGTACATGATCTGGTAGGCAAGAGAGGTGTAAAACTGTAAAATAATTCTAATATAAAGAAAGTTTTGATAAATGCCATAGAGGCAAATATTATAATACAAAGATTACATGGGATTTATTGTAAAAACAAATGTTTCAAAATATTTCTTATTAATCCAAAATGTTATCTTGTCAAAATTATAAAACTATAAGAATATACCGATGTGATTCTGCAATTTGTATTTGGGGTAAAAATGGGAGTTCATAACCCACTTGAGTCAAATGTATGAAAGATGATATGTCATGAGCTTTGTAATGTTTTGAACAACCAATAAAAAAATAAAAAAATAAATTGAAAAAAAAAGAATATTTGGAAGTCATCTAGTTCAAATCCTTTATATGATCAAGAGGTGTTACTCGGTTTTACAATTAATTTCCTAGCATAGTGAGACACAAAAGAATTGCTTCTTGATGAGATGATGATTTGACCCTAAAGCTATATACCACTCCTGACTTATATAAGGTATAAGGAGAACCAGGTCTGAAAAAAGGTCTAGCTAGCAGAGACAGCAACTAAGGTAAATTGTGCTGCAACTGCAGCCCACATATATCTCCCTTCACTCAGAGAGGACATCCACTGAGAAAAGAGAGAAATTGGGGTTGATTTTTTTTGTATGTGTGTGTGTGTGTGTGTGTGCGCGTGTGTGTATGAGAGGGGCGGGAGAGAGGGAGACAGGGAGAGAGAGAGAGAGAGAGAGAGAGAGAGAGACACTCTTTATTGTCTATTTTTTGGTTTTGATTTTTCAGACCTGGTTCTCCTTACACCTTATATAAGTCAGTTGTATTAACTGATAATGTGCTTGGCTGTATGTGGAAAGAGTAGACATTTGCTGAGCACCTATGCTGTACTGGTCACTGTCTTAGGTGTTGGGTGATGGTTGGTTACATGAGTGTTTGCTTTATAATATTTACTGAACTATACATGTGGTTTTCTGTTTTATCTTACAATAAAGAGGCAAAAGAAATTATATTCAGCCCTTGCTTTCTAAAATCAGCTTCACTGAGAGCCTCAACCTCAAAGTGTTATCTTTATCCTCAAATTCTATTTTTTATTTTTCAAGTTCTCAGCTTATATACGAGCTGGGGCTAATAAGTAGGGTGGCTATACACACTAGTTTGCCAAAGACAAGTCCCCCCAATTTGCTGTGGTCCTGAAGTAATTATTAATAGTGCTCCCTTTCTTTCTTAAAAGTATCTCAGTTTGGGCAATAAAGTATATGGTCACCTACCTGCTAGTAAATATTATTATCACATCTCTGTCCAGGTTCATACCTATTGGGTAGTAGTCCAGAAATCAGACTGACAGCAAATGTCAGCTTCCTAACTGATAAGGCTGTAGGGGAATGCAATTCTTGGCCTTACTAATATCATACCCCAGAATTAAGAGATGTACTACATGGCCACCAGTGTCCCTGAGCACCACACCACCATTAATCTCCCCATTCACCCACTGTAGGAATTGATCATATCGTGTAAATTACAGGAATGAGTAAAGAGGTGGAAAGAAAGGCCAGCAATATTACTCTGGGGGAGCTTCCTCAGCACGGGAACATGAAGCTGTGAAGAACAGGTCTCCTCTACAACTATCACACATGTAACATGAGGGCTGTTGTATGGTTTTCTGAAGCTCCATTCCTGGAAGTGGATAACTGTTTAACTTGGGTTGAGATTTTGGTAGTTGACTCTTAAGAGCTACTATCAACCAAATGTAATCTATGAAGTCACTTATATCAGACATGTCAACTATATAAAATTTAAGTAAGTGAGGAATTGAATATTTGATTTAATTGAATACTGATATAACTTTGCTTTCAAAGTGATAGTGGTAATTGTGGTTATCTTTAGAGATATATAAGGAAATAGTTATGAATGAAATGGTGCTTTGTCTGGGGTTGCTGTGAAAACATTCTAGTGAAAATGTGATTAGATGAACAAGATGGTCCACGAGTTAATAAATATTGACACAGTTTTTAAGAAAAAGCAGATGCCCATATTATTATATGCTGAAGCACACAATGAGAGTGAAAGCTAAGAAAGAGCTCTTGGGTTGAGTTGCTAGGGAGTCCCTGGCCATCTTTACGAAAGGAGTTGCATAGACTAGTAAGGAGTCAAAGGGATGGGAGTATAAGCCATATTTCATGGCTTAAGGAGTGAGAAGTTAGGAAATTGAAGAGCAAGTGCTATCATGAGAATTTAAAGATAAAGGGACATTGAATTGACCACAAATGGGTCAATTTTTCCCTTTATTTTAAAAATGTACACAAAATAAGTTTAAATTTAGAATTGTTTTGACAGTAAACTTAACATTATTATGGAGGTAAATATACAATTAGAAAAATGCATATTTTTCTTACATACAGTTAGAAAAAGGGATCTTGAATTATTAAAGGTATTTTCTTCTGAGTTTCTTGGGATTTGAAAAATAATTGCTCATTTTTTAACTTTTCATTTGGAAATAACTTCACATAAATAAGTTTTAAGACAGAACAAAGTATTTCTGCAAGCCCTTCATCCCAATTCTCAACAGTATATACCTTACTCTGTAGAGGTAAAAATATTAAAATCAGGAAGTTAACATTAATTTAGTATTATTATTTAATATATATCAAATTTCATCAACTGTTCCACTAACATCCTTTCTGGTCCAAGGTCTAATTCAGAATTATATGTTGGATTTATTTATTATGTTTCCTACAGGTCTTTTGTTTTATTTGTCTTTCAATGGTTTTGACGTGTTTGAAGAGTGTTGACCAGTTATTTTGAAGAATGTCTTTTCAGTAGGCACTCTGGTCTTTCCTCATGATTCTATTTAAGTTATGAGCTATATTTTGGCAAGAATACCACAAAAGTGACATTCAGTGGGTCACTTTGAGAAGCACATGCTATCAATTTAGTTCATTACTACTGATATTTTGTTAAGGAGATGTCTGCTAGGCCTCCTCTAAAAAGTTACTCTTATCTCTCTTGTATTGCAGACAAGTCTTATGAGTGATTATTTGAAACTCTGAAACTGTCTTGTCTCTCATCAAACTTCCACCCACAAATTTAAGCATTGTTATCAGTGATTTTTTTTGTCTTAAACCACGATGTCTGTGATGTTTGCCAGATTGATTTTCTAGTTTCACCATTCCTTCATGCAACATTTATTAGTTGGAAATCTACTGAAAGGAATTTTTATTTATTTATTCAATCATTATGGACTTTGGATTCTTATTTTAGTCCATGGGTTATAATCCATTACTATCATTTTATTCTTGTTACTTAAATTGTCTCTGATATGAATATTGGGACCCCCCACCCATTTGGCTTCTGTGTCCTTTTGATGCATTTTTGAAGTAGTTCCTATTTGAAACAAGGACATAGTAAAATTATTGGCTCAGAACCTGAGAAGATAAAAATCCAGAGATTTCTGGAGGCTCTTTCTTTCCCTCTTAAAAGAGAGACTTAGAAAGAACCTGATTCCACCTAGGAGCAGGCTACCCAAGAGGCTGAACACAGCAGAGGCTCCCTCTCTAAGACATCTCATGTCTCTTGAAGACCCACTTTCTCACATGTATTCCAATGCCTCTGTGTAAAGTGGCACAGGCTCCAGGGCCTTCCTCCAGAACTCTGGCCATTCAGGACCCCAGGTTGCCTCACTGCAGGACAGCAAGAAGACAGAGTACATAACCTCTGCTGTTCCTTTGCTTGTAAGATTCTCCCAAAAATCTTACTTTGCACGTAAATGGTATCCATCTCCTGTTTTCACATCAGATCACTAAATACAACTCTATCACTTAGATGATATTAATGTAATGATTTTAAAAACTATTAAACTTTACTACATGATGAAATTAATCATTGTAAGTACCTTATCAGACTAATACATACACTTAAACAGTAAATTTTATCAATATTTTATGTAACATTCTATACTGATTTAAAGTATTTGTACATTTTTGTGGCATAAAAATGAAATGCTTCTAAAATGACATGAAGGAGAAAGTCAGTCAATAACTAGTCTAAGTATAATGTATAATAAAAATTGCCCAATCCAAGTTAAGTCTTCAAGTTACTTAACATGAGATTATTTTCAGAGGGAGCTACTAAGAGGCAAACATCAAGTGCGAATTTACCAGTTTTTATAACAAAATGTTTTGTTCAATTTAATTGCTTTTTTAAATTTCTAATTGCTTTATGTAATAGGGCTCCACTTTCTAAAAATGATTTTTAAGAATCGAGAAGCAAGGATTGCAACTTCTATTTTAAAATTTTGATGTGTATTAGTTTAAAATAATAAATTTAACTTAAGAATGCTCCTATTTTGTAAGGTCTTGCCTTAACTATTTTTTCCCAGTGCTGGAATTAAACCCAGGGAAATAGGGTACTACACATATTAGGCAAGTACTCTGCCACTGGGCTACATCCCCAGAGCTTGAGGCTCCAGGCATTTGAAAGGGATCAGAGGTATCCTAAGCTGAAAGGAAAAGAGACATGCTAAGAAAGGAAAGAAGGAAAGATGTCTCAAGGT
Source organism: Marmota marmota marmota (assembly GCF_001458135.2). Taxonomy (NCBI): domain Eukaryota; kingdom Metazoa; phylum Chordata; class Mammalia; order Rodentia; family Sciuridae; genus Marmota; species Marmota marmota. The sequence continues at coordinate 21,043,675 of NW_026000142.1, read as the reverse complement.
GGAAGATATAATATCTATTGAGGGTCAAAACCATATTTGGTTCTGAATTTGGGGCTGAAAAGTAGAAGAGAATGCAGTGTCTTACTGTTTTGTTTAATTAGGTGGTAGAGGTAGTGATATGGTATGGTGGGTCAAGAGTTGAGGCTGGGAGCCAGACATGCTTAAGTTTAGTCCCAGCACCGCCACTCAGATGTTTTCCAAACCTTCCTGAGGCTTGTGTAAAGTGACCATGTTTGTGTGCTGAGCACAGTGAGTAGACCATAATAAACCCTTGGTTAAGTGTGAGCTATTACCTCTATCTGAGGCCAAACAATTGGGCAGCGATTTAATTATACATTTAATATCAGTCTGAGACTATTAAAATGAAAGTGATGCCAATGAAAATGATCAATAGTTTTGTGGTTTTACAGAAACATGGAACTGGCTCCATTTACATACATAAATGCATTTGAGATTTTAAAAGCTCTCTGCCTGGGGCATTCTCAAGGGTCCTGCCTCTCGTATATCATAAATAACTCCATTGTAACCACTGAGCTGAAGCTGTGGATTCATTAGTGCTTGAAAAGCTGACATTTAAAACACGCGTTTGGAGCAGGTCAGCAGGAGAATGAGTGTCATGCTGAGGTAGAGCAGGACCTTTGAGAACAAGGTGCCACCTTTCCGTACACAAAGTTTGACCACTCCAAGTTCAAATGAATGTGGGTCAATTTAAAATGCCTGGTGGTGTCATTCAGCTGTCTCTTAAAAAGGCTTTTGAAGACTTTTAGCTGAACTTTTAAGCTTGTGGAGCAAAACATGCTTTCAGGGACTGTGTGAGTAATGTTCTCCTGTATCCTGGGTCATAACTCATCAGATATTGCCCTAGTGGCCTGGAAGAGGCAATATATCTCTGAGTATCATGCCAGAGGATGTGGTTCAGCCTGAAAAGAAAATCCCTATGGGAAATCCACGATTTAAATAAACTTCTCCAACTACCTATTAGTTCCCAAGGCATTATGCTCAGAACAGAACAAAACTCTTTTAAGAGCAGAATTACTACTAACTTTAACTTTTCAGTTAAAACATTAGCATTTTTGTTCAATAGCAGTGATGCAGCTGAGTCCTGATGGTGTGAGTTGTTTTTGTGTTGCAGATGGCCATGACGCACATATTTTAGGGTATTTTTGCATTTCCCCACGAGTTGCCTCAAATCATTGCTTTAATGGGATATTGCTTTGGCTAGTGTTAAGCTGCTGTGATGATTTCAGGAAATATTTGAAGCATGAGACAGGTATGGCTAGTGTAGCCACCTGCCTGCTCTTCTGCCCACAAATGATCAGTCTAGTGGTTCAGTTAAGAGAAAATGTGTCCTGAGAAACTATCAGCCTGCTTTGCTGAATGGGGTGTTGTTGCATAGAATACAGGATCAGACCTTGGGGTATTTTAATTGAATTCACCTTCCTAATATTGAATAACTTCTTCACTGCTCGCCATAGGAAGAACGTAGGCAGAGAAAAGAAGGCAGAAGCAGAGAGAAGGTGTCAGTAACACACAAATAATATTCTCTACCCCCTGACTCAGGTACTATCAATTTTCTAAGTGGGGTTCTCAGTGAACTGCACCAGTTCTTCCTTCCCAAACTATTCTTTCTTCTGAAGGTTTCTGATTTTTGAAAAAAATAGAAGAAAAAAAGAAAAACTAAAGGGACAGAAACTTCATTTATTTATTTTTTTTGCATTGAAAAAAAGAAGAAATGTTAACTTTTAAACTTACAGGTATATTCTATCATGGGGCTCAATGCTTATTACCTTAGGGGAGAGACAAATGAAGACAGATGATTTACTTTTAATTTTTACTAGTTCATTTCTTGATGTTCACAGCAGAGTCAAGGATTTAAATAGGAGAAGTTTAGGTTTTTTTAAAAAGAGAAAAGGTATTTTGAGTTTCAAAAGACAGTCTGAAGAATTCAGAATATAATGTTTATATAATAGATACTAGATTGGAAAGACAGCATGAGGCAACAGCTAATTCTTCCACTAATAGACTGGGAGGTAAATGCTGATCTGGTTCTAGATGAAGTGGAGGGTGTCCCATTCTGAGCCTTCACCATGGACTAAAAGCAAGAACACCCAACACAGGTTGTACTTACTATATGTCTGGTCTTCATCTAAATGGGTTTCATATTCCATTTGCTCTTTTTAGCAGTCTTCTGAGATGGGTCTCATTTTGCAGATGAGAAACTGAGGCATAGAAGAGTCAGCAGGTTGGCTCAAAGTCACATAGCTTGTAAGGGGCAAAGGCAGTGTGTGTGCTCAGGCAGTCTGACTCTAGAGTCCTTGTTGAGTAGGAAATAAAGTCTGAGTGAGGATGAAAGTTCAGATTGGTTTGGAGGATTCTAAGAGCAGGGAAGACCTTGGCTTGGTTCCTGTGTGAAGCCTGAGAGAGAGTACAACAAACCTCATGCTTGTATCAAAGCAGTAGCAAAGTAAAGAGAGCAGCTGGGCAAGGCCAGATGAGAAGGGATCTGGAGGTTCAAAGTTTCCTGCAGCTCAGAGGAGAGCCCACAAGAATTTTTAGTGTCCCTGAGAGGATTGTGGACATGTCTGAGAAAGTTTGTGACAAGGGTTCATTATTAGCAAAATATAGAAAAACCAGAGGCCAAGGTGATCCATACACATAGGCAAGTGTCTTACCCTGTTTTCTGTTGTTTAATTGAATATCACAGACTGGGTCATTTATAAAGAGTAGAGATTTATTTAGCTCATAGATCAGAAGGCTGGGAAGTCTAAAAGCATGGTGCTGGCATCTGGTGAGGGTCTTCTTATTGCATCATAACATAGTGGAGGACATCACATGGTGAGACAGAGCAATGTGCGACCTTGGATCTCCTTTTTTTCTTTTTTAATAAAACCACTAACACCGTGTTAGGTGCAGGACAGGCTGAATAAATTGTCTGCAGGGCATGCCAAACAAAGTTAGCTGCAGGATGACCTGGCCACTCAAACCCTATGTCTGGTTCTTTATCACCTGTTTGCTTCAAGCCCAAACGCCCAAGCCCCCACTCAAGGCTGAACACTTTGCCCCCGCTGCTCAAGGCTGAACACTCAACCCCCTGCTCAAGGCCGAACACTTTACCCCCTTGTGTGCCAACAAGGCAGCTTGCAGACCCAGAAACCCCATTAGATTTGGGCTATAAAAACCTCCCTCCTGCCGGGCCTCTCTCTTGCTCTGTCTCTCTCTCTTGCTCTCTTGCTTTCTCTGTATCTCTTTTGTGCTCTCTCTCTCTCTCTCTCTCTCTCTCTCTCTCTCTCCCTCTCTCTCCTTCTCTTTCTCTCTTTTCTCCTTTGTTGCACTGCTGCAATAAAGATCTCTTGGTCACTCCAAGTGTTGTGGTCACTTTCCTTTCAATGGAGGCCTAACCTTATCTAACCCTAATTACCTCTGAAAGGCCCCTGATCCTATTACCTCTTCAAATACTATCTGCACATGAATTCTGAGAAGACACCCAAACCATACCAGCAGGGGGAGCTGCGGAGAGGCAAATCATCAAACACCAGCAGAGGCAATCTCACTGGATGCCAATGGGTGCCATCACCAGGGCACATTCAGACCCACAGAACTCTGCTGCCATCCTAAGAGAATTAAGCAGATAGCATGAAACTGAATTTGCTCAATTTTGTCCTTGAAATGACTGAAGAATGACTAATTTGAATTAATTTAAAGTGGAGAGATTAACTTCCCTGCTAGAGAGAGGAGTAAGAGCTTGAGATAGAAGTTCAATTATAGAAAAAGTCAAGGTTGTATTTTTATACGCCTATTATTGGCTTGTAAAAACTGTATTCAGTATATAATTCTACTGAAACTATATAAGTCCAGCACAAGAAGCCACCATAGGAACTTTCTGTTATGTTTCCAAATAGCAAGCACTTGGTATTGAGCCTGGGAAGACGACATGAGGTTTTGATCCCTCTCCTCACACTTCTAGTGCAGACACAACTCTTTGAAAAGCAATTTCTACTCAATTGCATTTGCTTTTCCATGGGTTGAAAGCAGTTAAGGGAAATAAGGAAATTGTGGTACTGATGCTATATTTGTTCCTAATAGGGAATTCTTTCTGGATTAGGAGTACTGTGGTCCATGCTGTAGCAGTAAAAGTGCTTTACACCCCATCTATGGACAAGGCTAATGTGTCATTTTATAGATCTTGCATTCCCCAGGGTGCCCTATAAATCTGTGAGTTGTTTCCAAGTGCTCTATTTTGCCTTTGGATTCTTGAGAGAGCTGGAAAACCAAATGAATAAGCACACACATGCAAAGACGTACCTGGTTAATTGTGCATTTCAGGAACTAGACATGCTCCATTTCTTTTTTCTGGTTTCTTTCATAAAGTTTTCAAAATTTTGGGGAAGGAAACACTTTCTGATGCAAAAGTAACTTCTATTTCTGAATACAGGTGAACAAAATGCCTCAGTAAGAGTTGTTTTTGGCCTTGAAAAGAAGTTTAAAGGGCCAAAGTGGGCCTGGAATAGGCTCCCAAGCAAAGAACAACCAGATTCTTATTGTTGTTTAGTGATTTAATAATTATTGAGATTCTGTTTTGGACTTACTGAATCATTATTTCTTAGTTTTTTTGCTAGTAAATAAGCATGTTTTAAGTATTTTCCATCAAAATGCTCTTCATTGAGCTTACATGCATGACCTTTTGCTAAATTAATGTTCTAACTGGGGGCCGGGGGAGGCTCCAAGTTGTTCTCTGACTTTATGCTTCAATTTCTTCCTTATTGCTAAAATGGAGATAATATCTTCTACAGACACATATCACAGAGATGTTAGGGTAATTTGTGAGTTATTACCTGAAAAGTACTTTAAGTGGCTTAGGAGAAATAAATTGTAAAATGGAGATGAGCATTACTTTCACATTGCCCATAAGGAGAGATTTCACCACATAACAGATCTCCCCAGGAACAGGTAGTGGTAATTCACAGGTCTCTGAATGCATCTCACATTTTACAATATCTCATCCCAGCACATGGAGCTGCAGGACCCAAGGGTACAGGTCCTCAGCCTGTGACATAATCTCAACATCTTAGTTTTCTAGTCTCTCAACCCAGAAAATGTCATTCACAGGATTGCCATATGTAGCAAGCAACCAGAGTGATTGGGAAGCCCTTTGCAAATAGAAAGTGCTGTATGTGAATGAAGAATAACACTCAAGTGCATACATTTTGAGTGCAGAGAGATGGGTGTCTGTTCAACCCTTTATTTGCAGGAAATGAGTATGTTGGCTGAACTAAAGCTGTCTGTAGTTTTTAAGATGACAGCTGTGAGATACTTAAAAACATATGCTGCTTCACATTTTGTCTGCTTGACACTGACACATTGAAGATTTAAAAAGAGTTTCAAAGAGTTTTAAAGAATTTCCATGGCATTGCATATTTTGAAAGCTTTTTTTAAAAAAAATAAAGAACATAGTTATTAACAGTCTATTTTATATTAAGCCACCTTTATAACATGTCTGCCATGGAAAATCCTACCAAAAGAACAGTATGTATCCAGGTCTCTTTGGACATATAAGAATTCCTTCAGCCTACAGCAGGGGCTACAAACATAGCTGAAGAACAGCACCAGGCTCTCCTGTTCCAAAGTAGCATGAATCTGTTGGTTTGGCAGAGCATGGCTCGTTTTCCTTTGTGGTATTATAACAGTGATAGTTTCTCCATTATGTTTCTTAGAGTTGGGAGCACACATGGCATTCTGGACTCAGGGTGCCAATGTGACTATCAGGTTGTGATCGTATGTGAGGATAGTGAGAAGGCTCTGGAAAGGAAGGGAAACTTGGGTAAGAGTTGGGGTATTCCAATAAAAGAAAAATGCATCCAGCACTTTAGAAATGTGGCCAAGTGGGGAGAGAGGGAGATGGAAAAGGAATAGGAGACAGAGGACAAAATTTCAAAATGAAATAAAAGAGATACTTTTCTGGGGCCAACGAAAGCAATGTGTACTATCAAGTACAATTACTCAGTCCTCTGCTCCTGAGGTTTAACAACAAGAATGAAAACAACTAGATGAGGGGTTTTGGCCCCTACATCCTCTGTCTATGCAGCTAGTAGTGTTCCCAGGATGGGGCTCTGACATTTTTAATTTCCCTGAGGCACACAAGGCAGAAGCAACTTCTCTTGGACAATGTCTTACATGCTGCTTTACATATCCTAAACCTAATACCCCACCCAAACTTAATACCCCATCAGGACTTGATCTACTAGATGCAACTCTGTAACTGAGCTAAATGGACCAAGTGCAAGGTTTACAATCAGAGTACTATTTCCATTATTTTGAGGTTTTTAAGCAATGCCCTTTTGGAAACTACTGTAGATTTGGGAATAGAAGTAAAAGCCTCAATTAAAATACATAAAACCTGGAAGAAGAACACTGTTAAAAAGATCCCAAATGACAGGGAAAGGCCCATTGAATAACACTGATGCTAATATAATCATCAGGAGAGAAATAATTCTTGAGTTAGGCGGAGAAGTGGGACCCTATTCTGCTATCATTATGAGGGTCTGAATCATCTACCTTCATTTTTAGTGTCTCCCAAGATACTTTCAGTACAATTTTATTCATCCTCTACTTTTTCCTCCCTTTCACCTATTCCTAATATTTCCTAGAACAGTTTGTACCAAGAACAGAGTTGGATAGGAGCCTGGGAATTAGAATAAAACCTGTTTTTTCTTGCTAAGTTCACTTATTTTTTTCCCCATTTTTTTCCATTAAAAAAAAAAAGCAATCAGTGAAATCCACGTAGGTGGCCCATGAACAACATTATCTTTTCTTACTTGTGTGATGGTCTTTCCATTTTCAGATATTGTTCCATGAAGAGTTGACATTTTAATACTGAGTGATATTTCCTCCCACTTCCTGCCATCCAACTGAGAAAAGGTATCCTTTTACAAGAAGTTTGATGTGTGAGATTTTGTGCAAGGAATTGTATCTAAGACAGCTATAAATTTTAGGTATGTATCCACATTTTTTTAAGTTTGTGAGAAGCTAAATGTGGCAACATTTATGTCTGAAAATCATGACATCAAACATTTATATGTATAAACAGTGATTCATAACAATTTCAGTCCTGGGAAGATGGAAATTGATGCTTCAAGCTTGAGAATCCCATCAGAACAGCTATATTCTCCTCTTATCTGCAAGGGATATGTTCTAAAATCCCCATTTGATATCTGAAATTGAGGACAGTACCAAACCCTATACATGCTATGTGTTTTTCCATGCTTCCATTCCTGTAGTAAAGTTTACTTTATAAATTAGGCACAGTAAGAGATTAACAATAACTAAAAATAACATAGAACTATTACAACCAGATACTGTAATAAAAGTCACATGAATATGATTTTTTCCTCTTAAAGTAACTTAGTATCTTGCACTATCCTTCTTTTCCTGATGCTGTGAAATGATACAATGCCTATGTGTTGAGATCATTGAGGTGATTGGAGTGATTGAGGTGACTGAGGTGGTTGAGGTGGAGTTCCTTATAATACAAGTTCCTGTTACCTCTCCAGGCAATCTGATAACTGGGAAGGTTCTGGAGTGACTAAGGAGTGAGTAGTTATACAGAGAGATACATTGGACAAGGGGATGATTCAAGTCCCAGGTGGGACAGAGCAGGATGGTACAGCATGAGATTTCACATGCTACTCAGAACAGCCCACAGTTTTCAACTAATAATTTACTGATTTCTGGAAATTTCCATTTAATATTTACAAACCAGAGTTGACCACAGGTAACTTAAACTGAAAAGCAACATTGCAGAAAAAGGGGCTACTGTGAGGAGACTTCATGGTGTTTGAATACAATGCTGACTTTCTTTGGAGAAATAAACAAAACTATAATATGTGACAGGCTCAGATGAGTTGTTCCAAATTTTTGTGCCTAATTTTGGTCATTTTTGTCTCATTAAGCAGGAAGTAAAATTACTTGTTCCCCTGTTAAAACTTCTGATAAGGAATAAAAAATATGGTTTTTGTATCACATATGAGAGAGGTTTTGTAGAGCTCATGGCAACTCTCTGATAGGAGCTGAAGGTGCCCTTCCTTCATTTCTATGTGAGGACAGGAGCTGTTGGTGTGTGTCAGGAAGGTCAGACACAGACACGGATTAGTAAGGAATAATGAAGACAACGTAACCCAGACGTTCCAGGTCACATTTGCCACTGGGGAATAAGCTGTGGTGCCTTGGGTTCCTCACCTCTCTAACCTGGCCTCTCAAAGCTGTTTGTGTTGCCCTTGAGATGTTTTACTCATGTCTTTCCAGGAGCTCAGCCATGATGACCACTGAACCTCCCATTGGATCATCTTTAACTCTCAGGTGATAACATCACTTGGTGTCCCTTGTTGCTGCCATGCCCAGCACAAGAATTCCAGGACCTGTCCAGGCTGACTTCACGCGTTTCCAATGTTTCCAGGGCTTGGTGTGCCTGCCTTCTTTCAAAGACTTGGGGAATGGCCCCTATGACCCTGTGCTCTTTCCCCTGAGCCTCCAAATTGTCCTGCTTGCCTGGAGGTGCACCAGGTTTCTCTTGAACTCATCACCAGGTTCTGGCCTTTCTTCCTTCATAGCAGGCCAGCGCGGTATGAGGGGCGAGAGGTGGAATATATACCTTGCCCTTTGTTTCTTCTTCTTTTCTTATTCCTCTCACCCCACTTCCCAGTCTCTCCCAGGTAGAAGACACAAATATTATACATAATACATGTGAGTGAAGGGACACAGGGTCTGGGGTTGAGAGACAGTGTAAGCTAAGAGAAAAGGCAGTTTAGGCTTGACTGCACTTAGGATTTGAGGACCCCTCAGCCAGGAGGAATACTGTTGCAAAGAACTGGTAGTTGGTGAGAAGTGCTGGATTCCATCATTCTCTCATTTTTTTTTCTTTCTCATATTCTCTTTATTTTTGTTTCTGGTGACCTCTGTGCTATGATGAGATGCAGGCTCCTCTTGCTTGGGTCCCCTTACATTTTTGAAGCTCAGGGAAACCAGGGGATAGTCTGGCTGGCAGATTGGATCATCTCCTCCTTGGATGGGAGAAGAGGTCTCATGGTACAGCATGAGATTTCAACATGCTACTCAGAACAGCACACAATTTTGAACTAATAATTTGACCGTGCCTTGCTCAGGCCTGGAGAGAGGGTATGGTTTCCGAGGCCTCACTCACATGGTCCAGGATAGCTAAATAGGCTTCTGCAAAGATTTTGATTTTGAGAAATACAGATTTTGAGAAAATAGAGTGGACAGTTGTTTTCCTGGCCCTGGCAATAGTGCATCCAGAGTTCATGGCTGCAAGGTGTTCAAGGCACATCAGCGAGATCTGGTAAGTCTAAATAATATTTCAGAGATCATGTTGTAGCTATTTAAATAAACTTCTCCAGCATCTAAGAAATGCTCATTTACAGAAAGTCAATAGGCTAATTATTCTTAGTTATTTATAGAAAAATAATCTTGCAAGGACAGAAAGCTACTTGACAACATTTTATTGGATTATTGCATATACTTAATGGTAAAAAACAAATTTCTTTTAAAAATACCTTAAGAGTTTAATTGTCCTCCCTCCAGCAAGAGAAAACTGGAATGGCTAGAAATAATAATTACATCTCAACCTCTATAGAAATATAATGTTGGCAAGGCACTTTCTAATATACAGTCTTGTTTAATCTTTACAACAGTCCTATGAGACAGAGAGTAACAGGGCCACTGAGGGCTTTGCCCAGGGTCATACAGCCAGCAGGGAGCAGAGCAGGATCATCAGCTTTCAAATCTTATTTCATGGTTCTTAAGTGCATCTCAGAGTGAACTTGACCAAGGTGAATATAAAGTACTTAGCACTACCAAGGATCCATAAGCCATTGCATGCGCAAATTGCAGATGGTTAAGCATCTTCATAGTTCTTTCCTTTCTCTGGGAAACCCCTAAACACCTCACTCACAGGAACTCTTAGTATGTATATATACATATGTAAAATTTTTTTCCTGTGAACTTTTTCAGAAATTTTTGCAATTTTGTTTCTGAGTTATTTGGCTGTGAACACTCATTTCAGTTAAACGTTGGCTCTGGTGCTTTAGCAAGCATAGCCAATACTCGGGAATTCTTGCAAGTGAGAAAAATCTATCCTACAAGCTGTTTTCAGATGTAATAAAGATTTTAAGTATATTAGATTCAATAATAGATTCTATATAATATTTTATATGGTAGACTTTTTTTAAGCATTTATTTTGATTTTGTAGTTTGCTTTTCATATCGTTTTAGAGATCATATTTTTTAAGGTGTTCAAGAAACACATTTTTAGTTTTCTTATCTATATATTGGATATAAGAATAGTGATCACCTCACGGGGTTGTTATGAAGATTAAATCAATTTCAATTAATAAGCTTGAAGCTGTCAAATCAGTACCTAGCACATAGAACTCAATAATAGTTGACTGTTATTATTATTACCCCTGTTAGAAAAAAAAAGTGCCTTCATTTTCACCACAGAACAGATTTATAGGGAACCAGTAATTTGACAATTTGAATCCTAACACATGACTGCTAATTTTGCTGAATATTCAAATAATTTTGGAATATAAGTGAAATGATTTAAGAGAAGAGTGTATACACTATAATTGAAGTATCCAAAAATACTAATGGAAACCTTTTAATAAGAGGCAAAAGTCTATTCTTTCTAGTACAGTAAAATCAAATGGTTAAGAGGAGGAATATCCTGTTTCAAGTCTTGACTTTGTGTTTACTCTCTGTATGGCTTTGGGAAAGTTACTTGAATGTTGGAAGCAGCTATTTCTTCATTCATAAAAAGGAAGTACTAATAGCATGTACATGACAAAGGTGGGGAAGGATAAGGTGAGAGCAAGCCCAGTCCAGTCCCTGGCACAAAGTGATGACTCCAATTCCTGGCTGATACAACTACGATTGTGAACACAGGGCCAGATCCCAGACAGAGAGTGGACCCTTCATTAGATCAAACAGCTTTGATATTCACTCACCATCTTTTTGTCTTTCATATGCCAATGTTTGGAAACTCTTGGAATTTCTTTTCTACAATTGATTTAAGAAAATTCACATCTTCTTTCTCCTTGTTTTACGATTTAATACCCCTATTCCAGGGATGAAACTCTATTTGAGAATCACTATATATTCTGCATGTTTCTTCCAGCCAAGAAAAGGTTTATTTCTGTAGTTTTTACTATGAAAAAAGTAGAGTGTATATACACACACATGTTTACATTTCTGACTACACATACACACACATATACACACATATGGTTAAATAATATAAAAACATAATATATAATAAATTTTAAAAACTGTACAGCCATATTTTCTCATTCCTTTATACAATTTGGCTAAGTCATAGCCTATCTACAGTAGAAGATAAAATGAAAAGGACATTACTCAGTTCATTAGGTCATAGCAATTTACTTTGTGTATCTATACACATTCATATGTAAATGCATACTTAATGTGGTCATATGTCACTTTTTGGCATACTTGTTGTCAAAGGTAATTTTTCTTTTAAAAGATATTGATAATTGGGGCTGAGGCTGTGGCTCAGTGGTAGCACATGTGTCTGGTATGTGTGAGGCACTGGGTTCGATTCTCAGTACCATGTATTAAAAAAAATAAAGGTCTATCAGCAACTAAAAAATATTTTTAAAAATATTGATAATTAATTTCTACTAGATATTTTTCTTTTTTTCTGTGTAACAGCTTTCTATTTCAACCCCAAAATTCTTTCACTTAAATGCAAAATTTGTGAGTCAAATATGACAAATGATATAAAATGCAAAATTATCTTTAATTCATTACTCTTCAGTTTTATTTGTTTCCATAATAGGCTTTATGGTGGGAAAATACTGACCAAGTCAATTAATTTAGAAAGGATTCCTACTTCTAAGACATAATATTGACCCTAGGCAATTCTGTGATTCATTACTTTAAAGCATGATTAAGCCTCAATGAGATTTTGTAAGAACTGAAAATGGGAATAAAATAAATATGTAGACATTGTGTTGGGTAGAAATTTGTATATCACTGCTGGGCAGAGATATAGGAAAATAAAGTGTTCTGGAAAGGAGGAAAAAGAGAAGTCATGGCTTCATGCACTTGAGTGGGTAGAAGATAAAGGAATAATAACATTAGAGGCCCCAAATCATAATTATATATGAATCATAGAGAACACTGAGTTTTTTAGCCCATGTGAGTCATTCCAAAAATCAATTGAAAGACAAAAGTAAATAATTTGGCATAAGAAACCGTCTTGCTTAAAAATGATTTTTCATGCTGATGTTAAATGTAAAAATACCACAAAAGTCAACACAAGATATGTTCCTGAGCCTTTTTCTAATATATCCCAGACCATAGAAAGGTTATCTGCTCATGAACTTCTGTGTAGATTTTACATTATTTGCTTCATGCAACAAATAGTTTTCTGAAAAACAAATCACAAAATAAAAACTTTTATAAACAAAAAAATTTAAACATTTGAGGAGCTCTCAATCGAAAAGAACTCAAGTAATTATTCTTTGATTTGATAGTTCTGTAAGTTCAACTATATCAGGTTTTGAAACTGGGCAAAACACAAAGCAAAGATACAAGAGCTCTATATTTATTGGCAAATGCAAAGTATCTCTGGAGGATGTGCAAGACAGTGATAACATTAGTTAATTTTAGGAGAACAGAATGGGTGGGGGATGGGATAAGATTTTTCACTGTACATCCTTTGTGTTACTTGAAGGTTGACCCTCATGCATGTTAATTCTTCCCTTCCTTCAAAAGGAGGTGATAAACACCATACAATTGTTTTGTTTGTTTGTTTGCTTTGTTTTTCTGGCCTTGTGGCTTTTTGGCTAGATACTGTTTGGCTCTGTGAGAAAACAGATCATTATGTTAGCTATCTCTAACTTTCATTGGGTATCTTTCATGTGCCAATTACTGTTCCAGACCCTAGATTGATCACAGGTGGCCTTTGTAGAGGAGGGAATATATTATTTGGAATGAACTATTCCAGGCAGAGGAACCAAGTGCAGAACTCACAGGAGGGAGATAGGCAGGAGGACAAACAATTTTTGAATGAGTGGTCACTGTGTGTGAATGTGAATGGATGTATGTGTATGTTGATTTGTACATATCCCTCTGGCTCTAGTTCACTTCAAAACTGATTCGCACCCCTGTGGAAAGGGAGGATCAGCATTTCTACAGGGTGCCAAAGAGCTGTAGATCTATAAGACCATGTCGGGATTCTATTCTTCATGTCTTCAGGGTTTGTCACCTAGGTAGTTTCCATAACACCACAGGCAAGCATATTAAATCTTCTTTCACAGAGACAAATCCTAGATATTCTTACCCAATAATCAGAGAGAATGCTCAGAAAGGAAGAGAAGAAATGAAAATTTGGCCTCATGTTCACAATCACCTGTGTGGATGCTATCTTTGCAAAGAGGAGGGCATAGGCCCCATACTTTTGAGGATCTGAGAGAGATTTAATAAGACTATGTGGTAAATAGGGAGCCTACATCCTGGGAACAAATTTTTACTCCTCACACTTCAGATAGAGCCCTAATCTCCAGAGTATACAAAGAACTCAAAAAATTAAACAACAAGAAAACAAATAACCCAATCAACAAATGGGCCAAGGATCTGAATAGACACTTCTCAGAGGAGGATATACAATCAATCAACAAATACACAAAAAAAATGCTCATCATCTCTAGCAATCAGAGAAATGCAAATTAAAACCACTCTAAGATACCATCTCACTCCAGTAAGATTGGCAGCCATTATGAAGTCAAACAATAACAAGTGCTGGTAAGGATGTGGGGAAAAGGGTACACTTGCACTTGCTGGTGGGACTGCAAATTAGCGCAGCCAGTTTGGAAAGCAGTATGGAGATTCCTTGCAAAGCTGGGAATGGACCCACCATTTGACCCAGCTATTCCCCTTCTCGGACTATATCCAAAAGACCTAAAAAGAACATACTACAGGGATACAGCTACATCAATGTTCATAGCAGCACAATTCACAATAGCTAGACTGTGGAACCAACCTAGATGCCCTTCAATAGATGAATGGATAAAAAAATGTGGCATTTATATACAATGGAATATTACTCAGCACTAAAAAATAACAAAAATCATGGCATTTGCAGGGAAATGGATGGCATTAGAGCAGATTATGCTAAGTGAAGTTATCCAATCCCTAAAAAACAAATGCCAAATGTCTTCTTTGATATAAGGGGGGGGGGCGACTCAAAACAGAGCAGGGAGGAAGAGCATGAGAAGAAGATTACCATTAAACAGGGACGAGAGGTGGGAGGGAATGGGAGAGAGAAGGGGAATTGCACGGAAGATGGAAGGAGACCCTCATTGTTATACAAAATTACATATAAGATGGTGTGAGGGGGAAGAAAAAAAAGAGAGAAATGTGTTACAGAAGATGGGGTAGAGAGNGGAGGGGAGGGGAGTGGGGATAGGAACGGCAGCAGAATACAACAGACACTAGTATGGCAGTATGTATAAACGTGGCTGTATAACCAATGTGATCCTGCAATCTGTACACGTGGAAAAATAAGAATTCATACCCCATTTGAATGATATGTCAAAATCATTGTAATGTTTTGAGCAACTAAAAAAAAAGAGACCATGTGGGCTATGAAAGTAGGTGGCAAAATAATGCTTGAGGTAGCAATTTTCTAATCTCCACCTCCCTCCACACACACCAATTCTTCTTTATAGTAGGTTGTAAAGGAAGTAATTTTATTTTATTTTTTTTTCAGTTATTTAACAACATATCTCATATCTTGTTCTAAGTGCTTTCCTATATTAATTCACTTTATCCTCTTAACATCATTATTGTTATTTTCATTTCACTGATAATGACACTGAGTCACAGAGGTTAGTTATCTTACCTGGGCTCCTAAACCTGTGGGACAGGGCTAGGCTTCAAGTCAGGCAGTAGGTTCCAGGGCCCATGCTCTTATCACCCATAATGGCAAAGGAATACATTTGACCTTCCATATTTTCCATCTTAAAGGATATCAATTCACTTTGAATATTGATGTAAACACCCTTAGAAAATAATTTAAACACCCTTAGAGAATCATTTGACAACAGTGTCAGCATTCATATCCCATGACATTAGAAGGAAGATAGAGAAGAAAGTTTATTAGCTTGTATGCTTGATCAGAAGATTTGACTTGGCTTAATTCAATTTTCCAGATGAATAAAAATTAGCATAGGGTGATATTTTACTGCACTTGACTTTTATTAGATAAACATGTTGATATAATGCAATTGTTCCTTTCTGCATATGAAGTTTTAATAGTTAAAGAACAGTGCTCACATACAGGCACCATGTAGTAGCAAACAAAGGGTGGGGAGCTCATGGTCCCCATTCAGTAGCCTTGCATTTATCTGTTCCATTGGACATATTTTATCTTACTGCGCCATTACATTTTATTCAGGGAATATTAGCAAGTACAATAGACTGTAAAGAAAAATTAATTTACAATAAAGATATCAGGAATGAAGTAAAATATGAGAAGTTAATAGCTTTGCTGTTAGGCTCTCTAAAATGTCCCACAAAGTTCTGGTAGTAAAATTTCTTTGAAATACATAGCACTCATGACAGGGCTTCTGTGGAAAAATTATATGCGAAGAATACCCTTTTACCCTTGCTTGCTGTTTCCCAATGTTTTGAAGATGGTGTGTTTCCTCCTAAATGCTTGCCCGTTTCCTTCGTGTACAAGATCTAACATTATATCATCTTTCATTTAACAAAGAAGAATGGATAAAATGCATAATTTATAAATCCTTTACAGAATAACAAGTAACCTGTGTGTTTCTAAAGCTAAGTTTTCATTTCTTGCACAGGTATAATAGCCCATAGCTAGACGTTTAGGGATTATGGCTTCTTCCTCAGACCCTGCTCCACTCCCAGGAACATGAATTTACACCTAAATATCAGAGGGGGGTGGTACTTGGCATTAGATCCACGTAGGGTTACAGCAGCATTCAGGTATTAACTTGGGAATGTGTGAGCAAGTATGTATACACATACACACCATGCACATCTATCATCATATACGCTTAGACACACACATACCACAGACATTCACACACATCACATAAGCAGTCACTCACACACCTAGACACATTCATACTCATAAACAGCACATGATGCATTCGCACATACTTAGACACATTCACACATATACCATGTATATGCTTTCATACATGTATTTTGATACATACCATACATATATATTCACATACATACTTAGACATATTCATATAAACACACAAATGACACACACACAGAGCACTCTCCAGAGATGTCATATTTAAAGATGGTTATGCAAATACGTATAACCCCTTGGCAAATTGAGTCTTAAAGTCCTGTTGGGAAGAATGATCACTGTAAGCCCAAGCAGAATCCATTGCTCTTGTAAAGTACTCATCTATGAAAAACTTTCTTGGACTAAAGATAAAACCTTAGAATGTGTAATTGTAGTGCATCATCTTTAATATCCAGAACCCCATGACTACTATACAGTCACCCAGAGGAGAAGCACAGGTCCTCACAGTGGCTTCTAAGGCACCCGTCCTGCTCTCCCCACATAGGGCCTTCCTTCCAGCTGTTCTCTGCCTGGATGCTCTTCCTCTGCCTCTCTGCTTCAGTCAGCCTAATCTCACTCTCTCAAAAGAACTTACCTTGACCTGTCTCCTACTATTCCTGTGCTGATCCAATTCGCCTACCCTTTCATGTTTTTTTTCTTTTTAATTGCGTTCATCACTTTTAACCTGTGGTATAATTTCCTTATTTATTTATTTTTCACTATTGAGCTTCTTTTTCTAAAATTGCAAGCTCCACCAGGACAGGAACCTTTGTTTCTCTCACCTATGGGTCCTGAGGGCCCAGCCCAAGCCCTGAGAATGCAGTGGTGCTCAGTAAAGATTTTTTTAAATTTATGATTGATTCATGAACAAGCACATTATAGAAATTATCTTTAATCCTCTTAAAATCCAGAATACTATTATTTTTATTTTCTAGGTAAAAAAAAAAAAACTGGAGCTCAAATAAATTAAGTATCTTATGTGTGCTTTCTTTGGTGCCAGTCTCCCATTCTTTGAAAACATTATTGTGGTTGATGAAAACAAAGTTATGGTTTGTCATAACTTGATGGAGGCAAACCCACACAAACTGAGGTAAAACTCGTGTGTGTGTGTGTGTGTGTGTGTGTGTGAGAGAGAGAGAGAAAGAGAGAGAGAGAGAGAGAGTCTAGGCTTGACTATGACCTTTCATGTAGTTTTGTAATTTTACAATGAGGCCTTTAAGATCAGCAAGAGAATGCTATGGTCTGAATATTTATGTCCTCCTAAAATTCACGTTTAAATTCTACTCCCCTCCCCCTGAAAGGTGATAGTATTAGGAGGTAGAATCTTTGGGAGGTGATGACCTCATGGGGTTGGAAACCTCAAGAATGGGATTAGTGTCCTTGTTAAAGAAGCCCCAAAAGAGCTCACTCACCCTTCCACCAGATGTGAAGACACAGCTAGAAGACACCATCTATGAACCAGAAAGCACTCACCAGATACCAAATTTGCTGGCATCCTTCATCTTGGGTTTCTTAGCCTCAAGAGTTCTGAGAAATAAATTTATATTGTTTGTGACCCAGACAGTTGAGGACATTTTGTTTTAACAGCCTAAAGGAAATAAGAAGGGATGATTTCAGAGAACTGAATTACATAGTATTGAATTTGCATGTAAAAGAAACTAATCTAGAGGAAATGAGAGAAAGATTATATCGATGTTGTAGGTCAAAAAGGATCTGTAGTAAGCAATATAACATTCAGCCTGGTTTTTATTTTTAGGTTCTATTCACCCAACATCTCTTAAGATAGTGTCTCTCAAATTCTCATGTGTTCAGAAATTTCCTGAGTGGCATATAAAAGATACAGAATTTTAGGCTTCACTCCAGAGTTACTATTTTATAAGTCTATGGACCAAGAAATGTACATTATCAATAAGCTCTACACTGTTTTTTTTTTTTCTTTCTTTCTTTTTTTTTTTTTTTTGAAGCAGCTGGTCCAGAGGTGTCAGCAAGAAACCTGGTGAAAAATAAGTGACGTACCAAGTCCTTTACTGTGTTCAATATTTAAGTTTTTATCCTTTTCTCTTATAAAATGGTGTTATTTTAAGACATTGAGCTCTTCTGACTAGCAGACCCTCGCTGGAGCTTAGGCCAGGCCCAGATTCACCTGCACCAAGCGTAGGCCCGGGTCCATCCTGCAACCGGCAGACACTAGCTGGAGCTCTGGCTCCGGCACAGGACTGACTCTGCTGACCTGCACAGGACCCAGGCCCAGGGTAGGTCTGAGTCCACCAATCCCCCCACCCCCTCCACACACACCTTGGGAGCCTGGCCTAACCCAATTCCATCTGGGGACCCTGAAGATATCACCATAGCCTTACCTTTCGACAACAGACAGGGTCTAGAAGCAGCTACATCTCAGAGTAGGCATCCCAAAGATAGTGTAAGGCCCACCCTTTCAGTCCCATCTCTGAAAAGACGTTGCATCCATCTTGTGGCACCTCCCCTGCTATCGCCACCACCACCTTTAGTTGCAGTAGCATACTACGAGGGATACCTGCAGAGTCTGGAAGTCCAACATCAAGGTGAGGTACAGACAATCTGCATGGATACTACAAGATTTTAGGGTAGAAACTATAATATCTCAGATCCACACTGCAAGAAAGGAAGACACATAGACAACATGAAAAAACAAGGGAGGAAAGTATCCCCAAACAAACCAGGATACTACAATAACACAACCCATGGACAGCAAAGTGGATGAAATGTCAGAGAAGGAGTTCAGAAGGTTCATAATTAAAATGATCTGTGAATTAAAGAATGATCTAAATGAACAAATGCAGGCCAAAGTTGACCACTCCAACAAAGAGATACGAGAGCAAATACAGGTAGCAAAAGATTACTTCAAGAAAGAGATAGAGACTCTGAAAAAAACAAAAAAACAATAAACAATCAGAAATCGTTGAAGGAAACAATAAACTAAACAAAAAAACTCTATAGGAAGCATCATGAACAGATTAGATCACTTGGAAAACAGAACGTCAGATAATGAAGACAAAGTATACAATCTGGAAAATAAACTTGACCACACAATAAAGAAAGTAAGAAACCCTGAACAGAACTTTCAAGAGTTATGGAATAGCATCAAAAGACCAAATATAAGAGTTATTGGGATAGAGGAAGGCACAGAGTTTCAAACCAAAGGAATGTACAATCTCTTCAATGAGATAATATCAGAAAATTTCCCAAGCATGAAAAATGAATTGGAAAATCGAATACAAGAGGCTTATAGGACACCAAATGTACTAAATTACAACAGATCTACACCAAGGCACATTACAATGAAAATGCCTAGCATACAGAATAAGGATAGAATCTTAAAGGCCACAGGAGAGAGGAATCTGATCATATACAAGGGGAGATCAATTCATATCTCAGCAGATTTTTCAACCCAGACCCTCAAAGCCTGGAGATCATGAAACAACATATACTAAGCTCTGAAAGAAAATGGATGCCAACCAAGAATCTTATATCCAGCAAAATTAAGCTTTAGATTTGATGATAAAATAAAAACCTTCTATGATAAACAAAAGTTAAAAGAATGTACAGCTAGAAAGCCTGCACTACAGATCATCTTTGGCAAAATATTCCATGAAGAGGAATTGAAAAACAGTGATGAAAATCAGCAGAGGGAGGTATTACAATAAAGGAAAAACGAATCAAAGGAGAAACCAAGTCAAGTTAAATACCAAAAATAAACAAAATGGCTAGGAATATAAATCAAGTCTCAATAATAACCCTGAATGTTAATGGCCTAAACTCACCTATTAAAAACATAGACTAGCAGATTGGATCAATAAAAAAGACCCAAAAATATGCTGCCTCCAAGAGACTCATCTCATAGGAAAAGACATCCACTGACTGAAGGTGAAAAGTTGCAGGGGTTTCCATCCTCATATCAAATAAAGTAGACTTCAAGCTAAAGTTAATCAAAAGGGACACTACATACTGCTCAAGGGAACTGTACACCAACAAGACATAACAATTATAAGTATATATATGCTCCAAGCAATGGAGCATCTATGTCCATCAAACAAACTCGTCTCAAGTTCAAGAGTCAAATAGACCACAACACAATAATTCTGGGTGACTTTATTTTTTATTTATTTTTATTTTTTATATCTTTAATCTTTTTTAAACATATTTCTTTTTTAGTTGTCAATGGAACTTTATTTTTATTTATTTATATGTGGTGCTGAGAATCAAACCCAGTGCCTCACACATACCGGGCAAGCACTCTACCACTGAGCTACAAACCCAGCCCCTATATCCTTAATCTTTATTAAATCACTGAATTACTTCAATGCTGCTTAGTAAACAGCCATTGCCTTTAACTCTGAATGACCCATCAATCTCATTAATCTGGTTCTTCTATGAGATATATCCTCCTCTATCCTGGGTGACTTTAACACACCTCTTTCACCACTGGATAGATCTTCCAAACAAAAGCTGAACAAAGAAACCATAGAACTCAATAATACAATCAATAACTTAGACTTAATTGGCATATATAGAATATTTCATCCTTCAACAAGTGAATATACATTCTTCTCAGCAGCACACGTATCCTTCTCTAAAATAGACTATATATTATGCCACAAAGCTGCTCTTAACAAATACAAAAAAGTAGAGATACTACCCTGCATTCTATCAGATCACAATGGAATGAAACTAGAAAACAATGATAAGATTAAAAAAAAAATAAAAGCTACTTCAACACCTGGAGACTAAGCAATATGCTACTGAATGAACAATGGGTTGCAAAAGACATCAAGGAGGAGATTAAAAAATTCTTAGAGGTAAATGAAGACACTGATACAACATATTGAAATCTCTGGGACACTATGAAGGCAGTACTAAGAGGAAAGTTCATTGCATGGAGTTCATTCCTTAAAAGAAGAAAAAGTCAACAAATTTATGACCTAATTAAAGCCCTAGAAAAAGAAGAACAACCCAACAACAAAATTAGTAGAAGACAGGAAATAATTAAAACCAGAGCTGAAATCAATGAAATCGAAACAATTGAAAAAACTGACAAAACAAAAAGTTGGTTCTTTGAAAAAAAAACCTGACAAACCCTTAGCTATGCTAACAAAGAGAAGGAAAGTGATGAAAAAGGAAATATCACAACAGACACTACAGAAATGCAGAAGATAATTAGAAATTATTTTGAAAACCTGTACTCCAATAAAATAGAAAATATCAAAGGCATTGAAAAATTTCTAGAGTCATTTGATTTGCTCAAATTGAATCAGGATGATATACACAATTTAAACAGATCAATTTCAAGCGATGACATAGAAGATGCCATCAGAAGCCTACCAACCAAGAAAAGCCCAGGACAGGATGGATACACAGCTGAGTTCTACAAGACCTTTAACAAAGATCAATACCAATACTCCTCAAGTTACTTTGTGGGGAAAAAAAAAAAAAAAAGAGGCAGCACTTCCAAACTCATTCAATGAGGCCAGTATCACCCTGATTCCAAAACCAGGCAAAGACACATCAAAGAAAGAAAACTTTAGACCAATATCTCTAGTGAACATAGATGCAAAAATTCTCAATAAAATTCTAGCAAATTGAATATAAAAACATATCAAAAAGATAGTGCACCACGATCAAGTGGAGTTCATCCCAGGGATGCAAGGTTGGTTCAACATATGGAAATCAATAAATGTAATTCATCACATCAGTAGACTTAAGATAATATTCATATGATCATCTCAATAGACGCAGAAAAAGCATTCAACAAAATACCCCTTCATGTTCAAAACACTAGAAAAAACTAGGGATAACAGGAATATATCTTAACATTGGAAAGGCTATCTATGCTAAGCCCCAGGCCAACATCATTCTAAATGGAGAAAAATTGAAGAAATTCCCTCTAAAAACTGGAATGAGACAGGATTGCCCTCATTCACCACTTTTATTTAACGTAGTTCTTGAAGTAGTGGCCAGAGCACTTAGACAAAAGAAATTAAAGGGATACACATAGGAAAAGAAGAACACAAATTGGCATTATTTGCTGATGATATGATAGAAGACTCTTAAACTTCCACCAGAAAACTTCTAGAACTAGTAAACAAATTCAGCAAAGTATCAGGATATAAAATCAACACCCATAAATCAAAGGCATTTCTGTATATCAGTGATAAATCCTCAGAAATGGAAATGAGGAAAACTACCCCATTTACAATAGCCTCAAGACAAACAAACAAACAAACAAAGAAACAAAAACTTGGGAATCAACTTAACGAAAGAGGTGAAAGATCTATGTAATGAAAATTACAGAACCCTAAAGAAAGAAGGCAAAGAAGACCTTAGAAGATGGAAAGATCTACCTTGCTCTTGGATAGGCAGAATTAATATTGTCAAAATGACCATACTACCAAAAGCACTATACATATTTAATGCAATTCCAATAAAAAATCCCAATGACATTCCTCATAGAAATAGAAAAAGAAGTCATTAAATTCATCTAGAAAAATAAGATACCCAGAATAGCTAAAGCAATTCTTAGCAAGAAGAATAAAGTAGGTGGCATTACTATACCAGACCTTAAACTATACTACAGAGCAATAATAACAAAAACAGCAGGTGTGTGGGCTGGGGATGTGGCTCAGGCAGGGTTCAATCCTCAGCACTACATAAAAATAAACAAAATAAAGGTATTGTGTCCATCTACAATTAAAAAAAAAGCATGGTATTGGCCCCCATATAGACTTGTAGACCAACATACAGATTAGAGGACACAGAGACAAACCCACATAACTCCAGTTATCTTATATTAGACAAGGTGCCAAAAACATACATTGGAGAAAAGAGAGCCTCTTCAACAAATAGTGCTAGGAAAACTGGAAATCCATATGCAACAAAATGAAATTAAACCCCTATCTCTCACCATGCAGAAAACTCAACTCAAAGTAGACCCAGGACCTAGGAATTAAACCAGAGACTGCGCCTAATATAAGAAAAAGTAGGCCCAAATATCCATCATGTCACATTAGGCCCGGACTTCCTTACTAAGACTCCTATAGCACAAGAATTAAAATCAAGAATCAATAAATGGGATGGATTCAAACTAAAAAGCTTCTTCTCAGCAAAAACAATCAGTGAGGTGAATAGAGAGCCTACATTTTGGGAGAAAATTATTTACCACATGCACATCAGATACAGCACTAATCTCTAATTCAAAAATTTTATCCCCCCCCCCTAACCGTAACCCTATCAATGAATGGGCCAAGGAATTGAATAGACACTTTCCAGAAGATGATATACCACCAACAAATATATGAAAAAATGTTCAATTTCTAGCAATCAGAGAAATGCAAATCAAAACTAAGATTTTATCTCACTCCAGTCAGAATGGAAGCTATTAAGAACACAAACAATAGTAAGTGTTGGCGAGGATGTGGGGAAAAAGGTACACTCATACATTGCTGGTGGGACTGCAAATTGGTGTAGCCAATATGGAAAGCAGTATGGAGATTTCTTGGAAAATTGGGAATGGAACCACCATTTGACCCAGCTATCCCACTCCTTGGTCTATACCCCAAAGACTTAAAACCAGCATACTGCAGTGATGCAGCCACATCAATGTTTAGAGCAACACAATTCACAATAGCTAAACTGTGGAACCAACCTAGATGCCCTTCAGTTGATGAACGGATAATGAAAATGTGGTATATTTACACAATGGAATACTGTTCAGCATTAAAATAGAATAAAATCATGGCATTTGCAGGTAAATGGATGGAGTTGGAGAATATCATGCTAGGTGAAGTTAGCCAATCCCAAAAAACCAAATGCTGAATGTTTTCTCTGATATAAGGATGCTGATTCATAATGGGGTTGGAGTAGGGAGCATGGGAGGATGAGATGAACTCTAGATAGAGCAAAGGGGAGGGGAAGGAAAGGAAGGGGCATGGGGGTAGAAAAGACAGTGGAATGAGATGGACATCATTACCCTAAGAACAAGTATGAAGACAGAATGGTGTGACTTAATTTTGTGTACAACCAGAGATATGAAAAATTGTGCTCTATATGTGTAATGTGAATTGTAATGCATTCTGCTGTCATACATAACAAATTAGAATAATAATAATTTTTAAAAAGGTGGTACTAGAGAAGGGAGTGGAGGGAATCTGGAAGATGCTGAGGAGAGGTGGTGGGGCTAAGCAGGGGGCAGATGGTACCTTGAGGGTGTGGCATGCCTTGATGGTGGTCGCCAAGGAGTGGCAGTCTCCGAAGGTGAAAAGGAAATGTTCCACTTGAAGTTCATGCCACAGTCTTTGACCCCATACACCAGGTCCAGCTCCTCCAGGTGGATCATGCCAGCCACCAGATCACCCAGCTGGTAGTCGTCCATGGTGGGCTCCTCCAACTCCCCCTCGCTGCCCTAGTGGTATGGCTCCCGGGTCTGTGGGGAGGCTGGGAATTGTCCCGGTGGAAGGAACTGATCTACAGGGATCCTGCACACGTAGTTCCCACAGAGGGGGCAGCAAGTCGAGGATGATGCTGGGGTCCGTGGTACCTGGGATGAAGGGCTTCAGCAAATTCTCCAAATGCCTCTGGAAGAACAAGTGTTTCCAACTGCTGCCCTGCTTGGCCACGTGGAGCGCCAGCCAGCGCTGCCTGCAGTAGTACCATCAGTAGTTCTCATCCTCCATCAAGTCACAGCCAGCAGCAGATTAGGGGACAGGTGGTTCAAGACCTTCTGCTGGTGCAGCTGCTTCAGGAGCAGCTGCTTCAGAATAGGGTTTTCTTGGGGAGTAGAGGAAGGAAAACAGGGGCCTCAGTGTTGGGGAAATGACAACATGGTTCCCTGGGTTTGGCTTTCCAGGGGACACTGAGGAAAGGAAAGACCCTCTTTGTCCTTTGGGAGTTCCACTCTAAGAGGAGAGATAGCCTTTGCTCTAGGAGGCTCACTGGGAGGGGAGATGAGAAGACACAGTGGGAGAATATTCCCTGCCTGCAGCTGAACAGCTCCTATCTGGTCTCAGGGAACCCCTGGACCAGGATAAATCTCCAGTCCAATCCTCCATTATAACCTAGTCAGATGGAGGAGATAACCCCTGACTCACAGTCTGATATGATTCATTTATTTGAAAACAAATATATTTGCTTTAACACCTAAGCCGGGAGGGAAAGACATTGAGACTGGCTTACCTGCTCTCTCTAAGAAGCCTTTGCCATTTGGCTGGTTAGTGACTGGAATCCACTGACAGCAGGAGTGACTGGAATGCAGTCCTTGGGAGTAACACACCTTCTGGAACTATTCCTTGACTTAAAATGCAACAAATGAAATATAGCATTTTCTCACTACTGTAGTTAAATTTAAATGCTAACATCTTATGCATCTATACTGCTAAGCTGCTCTCCCAAGTGCCACCATTTATAAGGAGCCTGCAGAGGTGGGAATGTTGAAGCAATGCTTTTTGCTGTACAAAACTTCCTTTTTTTGAAATCTTTTTGTTGTCACCATGTACTTGAGAAATGTGCCTCAACTAAGGCATAGTTAAAGGGAAGCCTGATCAATGAGTTTGCTAATTTTATTTCTCTGCTTACAACTAAGCAGGGAACTAGAAGCCCTGCACATACATGCTCACTGCTGGTGAGGGTTTGACTGGCTGCCCTTTTAAGGTAGACCCTCATAGGTGGTAGTTTTGGAATGATCTCTCTAATCCACAGTGAGAGCCTGATTTTTCAGAGTCAGAAACTTGAATTTGTCACTTCATGAAGCTTTACTCATTGTAGGTTTGATTAAATCAAGATTAATTCACAGGATGCTTTATTAACAAAACGAGGTTTAGCTGGTTTCAATGGAAGCACCCCTCTGCTAGCTGGTTGAATGAGCAATTCATTCCTGACCGTATGGCAGCATTGCTGAGAAGGATGCTTGGTGAACACAGGAAATAGTGTGTTGCTCCCATGATACTCCATTCAGGCTAATATTATTTGCTTTGTTAGCTTTTTCTAGTTTAGGAATGCTTTTGTCCAAATAGTTCTGAGTACTTCTTTCTTTTGAGCTGAAGTTACATGTATTTATTTTGGTGATCTTGCTGTCTGACTCCTCTATCAGTTACCCCAAGTTTTATCTTTATTTATTTATCTTGAGGTGGGTTAACACAATATTTCCCAGGCTGGCCTTGAGCTCATAAACTCAAGCAAACTTCCCACCTCAGCCTCCAGGAGCTAGGACTACTGGTGTGTGCCATCACTCCTGGCCCCAAACATTTTATATCATCCCCCACCCATTGTTTTGTGTGCCAAGACCTGGGATTGAATGTATCATCACTTCTTAGCAACACTTAATAATTTATTTTATTGTTACATTTTATCAAGTAACTTTATCAGCAAAATATTAAATCAATTATGACTACACATGCCTTTATTAGGGACCTCATCTTGAGGATAATCCTGAGGATCAGAGTGGTTTGTGACTTTTCTAAGGCCATCTAGTCTATTATTTGTAGAATCCAGATTAAAATCCAGTCCTTCTGACTTCTACCTATTGACTCTTTCCTTTAATTCACAGTACCCCACATTCCTATGACTAATTGGAAATATAGGAACAGTGTTCATTGGCAGAATTGACAACTAACTAGCTCACCTCAGAAGAAAACCCATCAATCCTAGCTCTAATACACTATTGTAACTGAGCTAAGCAGTCCACACAGGTTATTCCACATCACCAGTCCTGTACATTGTTATTACTGAAAGTATGGTGGATCAATACTTGGTTTCTGTAGACCTCAGTCTAATTACTACAACTTGAGAAATTTTTCTAAGAATTAGCAAGTGTTTTCATTGCCTCTATTTTCTTGAAATATTCAAATATTGCCAATTAGGTTTTGAACTCATTTTCCCTTTCAGTTTTCAAAAAGCATTGGCCTCTTTGAAGCCATATTTTCATTGTTATTACAGAATTTTAAAAGCGTGTTGCTTTCCAACAGAAAGGGAACTATTGAATTTATGTTTTTTTGTTTGTTTGTTTGTTTGTTTTTTTCCAATTAGTTAGAAAAAAAACTGCAATGGCTCTTCAGGTTCTTACAATATCAGAACAATTGAATTTTTAAAAATAACATTTCCCCATACTTCTTAGTACAGAAATATATAATATAGGTATTCAATAACTATTGTGAATGAATGGAAAGATATTTACTTAGATTATTAAAAAGAAGTGTGTGAAGTTATATTTATGTTGCTTATCACTCTCTGGGTAGCACTGGATGAAGCTAATAGGACTTTTATGAAGAGACATCAAGAGACTAGCCAAATGGTACTTGCATTGTGGAACCTGAGAACCCACAAAACTGTAGGTGAAAGTTGTAGTTCCCTAGTCGCCCAATGTTTCCATAATGATGTATTCTGAAGATCCTTGAGGAGTTTTTTTTGTAAAGAGAAAATTTTGAGTTGTGCCAAAAAAATAAGTATTTGTTGTAAGGATATGTAAGGCTATGGATATGTACAAGGCAGTGTTCCTCTGGTGAGCAAACCCCTAGAGGGTAAGAGGGGCCCTGTTTGGAATATTCTACAGTTTCTCCCTGGAATACATGCCCAATGCCTGGCTGCTATGGTAATGCCCTTCAAGAGGAGGCTCTGTGCTAGAGTCTTATCAGCCTCCAATTAATCTCTTAAACATTCAACTTCTGGGAATAAAGGAACTCCCTTAGACAACACTGATGTGTCACTGTGCCTAAACCTGCTCACATAACAATAACTTTATACAACAAGCAGTATGCACTAATGATGTCAATGACCTAATGTAACCTATGGATTTAAATAAAGCTGACAGCTCAGATGAGCAGTCCCATTTACTTTGCCCCTGCACCTTGCTTGCTTCTTTGTCTCTCATTGTTATTCTTTACAATTTGTCAACAATTTCATTCAATTCACCAACCAATAAGGGAACCAGTAATATATTAAAACTGGTTCAAAGAGCATTACCAATGTAATGTAATGTATATTACCTATATACGTTTATAGGTAATGTTGAAATAAGATTGTGGGATTAAATACAAAAGTGATTAATATCCAACAGGTTATCTGTTCTACCAAAGGAAAATCTATAAGTTAACCTCTGTTCCTGCACAGTTAAAAGTGGCCCAGACAATAAAAAGTCCAGCTCAAAGCTATACTGGTAAGAGTTCTTTTTGCATATTTCCAAGTTTCACATAATTTCCTGACCCTCTGGCATGCCAAGTCCTGCTTACCACACCAGTATCTTTGTCCAGGTTACTTCTTGCACTGATTTCTTTCTTCATTTTTTTCCCCACTTTCTGTTTCCAATATACATTTTTCCTTTTGATTGAAACTCTACTTTTGTTTGGGTAATACTGAATTGTGGAATTTAATCTGTAATTTCCTTTGAAGTCCACTGATACCCTCCTCTTTTATTTCTATCTATCTAATCATCTATTCATTCTTTCATTCACTTTTTAATCCATATTTTGGGGGGCTCTAAGGATCAAGCCCAGAGCCTTGCCCAGATTAGGCAAGTGCCCTTCTACCAAGTTGTCACCCTCAGATCCATTTTCTTATCCGTTTTATTCATTCATCCTCACGTTTATTCAGCAAATGTGAACTGAAATTTGACTACAGGTAAGTGCTCTCTGAAAGAAAGTGCTCTAAATGAAGACAGTTTTGATTTGGAAATTCTTAATTTGCCAACTAAACATATGTCAATTCAATTCAGCAAAAATTGGGAGCATATTGTGCTATGGGAACTGGATGGACACTTGATGTCCATCATTCCAGAACTCTGCTAAAAGGCACATTCTCCCTTAGGATGTGTATCTTTTTAAACTGTCAATAGTCATTTCAATTTTTGGGTAGGCTTGTTCATCTTTTGAGATTAAGTTTTTTAAAAATATTTTTTAGTTATTGATGGACCTTTATTTTATTTGCTTATTTATATGTGATTCTGGGAATCGATCTCAATGCCTCACATGTCCTAGGCAAATGCTGTACCACTGAGGTACAACTCCAGCCCCAAGAGTAAGTTTTAATTGGGATAGAGAATGTGAGGGAATTTAAATATTCAATGTGTAAAAAGAAGAATTCCTTTAAAGTAACAGAATGTGGAAAATTGATGTGTTAGTCAGCTTTCTGTCACTACAACAAAAATACCTGAGATAATTTATAAAGATAGAAGGCTTATTTTGTCTCAGTTTTCAGTCCATGTTGGTTGACCCTGTTGCTTTTGGGTCTGTGGTGCTATAGTCCATCATGGCGGGAGTGTGTGGTGGAGCAAAACTACTTATATCATGGACAGAAAACAAAAAGAAGGGGATAAGTTCCTACAATCCTCTTCAAGGGCACATTCCCAAAGACCAAGACTTCCCGTTAAGCTCCACCTCCATAAGACCCCCCAAAATTGCCACCTTGGGGGCCAAGCAAGCCTTTAACACATGGGCCTCTGGGCATTGAAGGTCCAAACCCTAGCAATGGAATTTCAGTCATTTAAAGCATGTGTTTATTGTAGAGTTTTGTTTTGTTATTTGGAGAGGAGAACATTGGTTGGTTATTTGCTTCTTGGGGAGAGAAAGGAATAGAAGACATAGGAGGATATTATAGAAATTCTACCACAGTGTGCCACAACTACCAGGGCTGTGACTGGGAAGTGGGAATAGGGCAGGTGGGGAAAAGAAGCTCTAGAAATGCAGAGGGCTTCCTGTCTTGTTAGACAGGAACTGGTCTAAACAGGCACAGTAAGCGACTTAGAAACCATTCTTGAGAAACCAGGTAGCTCATCCCTAAATGAAGGAAAAATAAAGAAAATCATATTCCTTCTGCATCCAATTAATATGCACATGGCTGCTTTTTGCATTATGTTATTTGGTTTCACAGCTGAGTTATTTGAACCATCTTCATTAATGGAGAAATAGTTGGCATATTCTAAGCATTAAAAGTTTCCATTATTGTTCCTGGTTAAAATGTTCATATTTTTGTTCCTGGTGGAGAAGGAAATGGGGGACTGGCAAGAAGAAGGCAGGGGACTAAGGTCAGGTTAGTTTAGGAAGATGAGTTTTATCAATCTTTGCCAGCTTCTCAGCAATGCCTGGAATTAATCTTTTTCTCCAGGAGTATAGGTTATTATAAGATCCATCCTTTTTATTTGTATGTCTTGATAATAAGATTGGAGATAGAAAGCTCTAGCTAGAACAATGTTGTGTTCAAGAGCAGGTAATGTTAAATATGTGCTTTTGAAAAATATAAATAAATTGCAATATTCATTCCTGTTGCCTTCATTTGTACTCATGGTTAAGACTTTGGTCAGGTGAATTTAGAAACCCATTAGATTTTAAAGCATGATTTAGTAGAATTATTTCCTTAATAGTAACATTATTTTCTTAATTTGAAAAGTAAATTGCACAGAACAATCCAAGAACACTGGGAAAGAAATCTATAATATTTTAGCAATACATACCATATATATATCATATCCCTAATAATGTTACCCTAAACTCTGTGTGTATGTGTGTGTATAGTTGAGCATTCCTTACCTGAACTGCTTTGTGACCAGGGTGCTTCATATTAGGATTTTTTCCCCCTGATTTTAGAATATTTGCATATATATGAAGAGATAATTTGGGGGTAAGACTCATATGTAAAGATGACATTTGTTCATCTGTTATATACATCTGATGCATAGAGCTTCAAGGTAATTTTATACAATATTTTAAATAATTTTGCTCATGAAACAAAGTTTTATGCTGTGAAATTTTCCACTTGTGGCATTATGTTGGCCCTAAAAAATTTCAGATTTTGGAGCATTTGGGATTTTGGATTTTCAGATTAGGGATGCTTAACCTGTGTATATGTTTTTTCTTTTTTTCTTTGTGTAAGATTTGACTCCTTGCCAGAACTCCCACCACAGTCATAGTTAATTCCAAGTTCAATCATCCCAACCTCTGAGTTCTGTGGTGGAATGTAAAGAACTGGCCCAGCATCAGGGGCCAGTTTTCTACCCTGCATCCCTTCCTTTAACTCACTGGGGGACTATGGGCATCAACACTTCCTTGCCTTGGGCAAGAGTTTTTCTCATCACGATATGAAGGGTTTTGATAAGATCATCTCAAGTTTTTTCTAGCTTGGCGATTCTAGATCTGACCAAATTTTAGAAATAATGGTTCTGTTTTCTGGTTACTTTAATTGTGTTCTTTCATTCTGGAGAAAACTTTTGCCTCCCCTTCCTGCCTTGTCTCTCTTTTCTCTTACCTTTTTGTTTTCTTCTCCTTTGTCTTTTTTTTAAACTGCAGGTGGGAGATGTAGTCCTCATTGATAGAAGGAAGATTCAAATTTCCTACCTCCCAACAATTTCAATTTTTTCTTATAAAAGAAAAGCTCAGACCTTCTATGCTAATTTCAGCTTCAGAGACGAATGTGTGAGAATGTATTTGTCTGAAAACAATTCCTCAGAGGAAGCCACACTGGCAAAATGGCTCGTCTTGCCAGATGGTAAGACGGCTGCCTGTGGGCTCTGCTACTTGGGCTCAGTGTACTCCCTCATGGTAGGATAGTATTGTCTTCTGTTTAATAAGGAGTTTGCAAAAACTCATCTGATTTGGACTTGAACAGTGAATTATCTACATGTCTTTATGGTAGGACACCGGGTTTGTCTGAAATGCTTATTGACTGGGGGATGTTGTGCACTTGCTTGGTGGTGGGAAGGAGAGGCCCCTCTTTTCTTGTGGTGGTGGGAGCACCCTTCATTGACATCCAGGGGTCTCTGGGAGTTTTCCTAGTCAAGGCACTGCTCTGACACTGTCCTCCCTAAGCTGCAACAGTGACAGGATCACACCTCAAAGCATAGCAGCTGGAGACTCTGCACATGCTGCTAAAATAGTATCAAAATTGAGGTGAAAGGTTTAATTTTAGACTTTTAAGAACGAGGCTTCTCATCTCCCACCAAGTTTGACATCAAACTGTTACTTAGGGTCTTTTCTCTTCCTGCTTGCTGGCCATAAAGCCCTTGACTGTCATTCATCAGGACACAGTAATATATTTGCAATACATACTACTTAAATAGGGTTAACACCAAAAGTTTCCATTTTTACTGCCTTTATATTGTGAGAAATCTTCAATCCTTAGGTCATCTGCAGAGATTTTAAATTTAGTTCAAATTTGACAGGCCATTCTAGTTTCCATTTGGAAACTTTGTACCTTTTTTTGGAAAAATGATTCTTTCACCAAGGAAGGATTTACTAACAGGGGTGCTCTTTTATCCTGACAGCAGAGCCCAAAATATAAAGACTAAATCCCACTATTTAGCTCATAGCAGGGATATGGAAAACTGTTTTTTTTTTTTTTCCTATCAAGGGTCATAGGAGGGGAAAAAAATCTAGTGCAGGTCACACAAATTAAAAATAACTTAATGGGATTAAAATATAAGAATTTATAGCAAGTAACCATCTGTGAAGGTTATTCTGTCAAGAACAGGGAACAAGAAATTCTATTTTGAAAGTGAAACATAATAAACACTCTCTGTTTTGATAAGGTTACTTAAGGAGGGAGGATTAAAAGAAGTAGAGAAGGAAAGATGGAAGAAAGGGAGGTGGACAGACAGAGGGTAGAGAAGCTGCCGAAGTGGAGAGAGAGAAGTGAGAAGGTCTGGGATATAGGAAGGGGACTTTCCATGGGCCAGTCGAAACCCCTCCCAGTTTTGATCATCTGGTAACCTGTTTGGGAGAAAGATGACTCCTCCCTCTCTCCTTCAAGTTCTTGTTTTTCCTAATCCCTTACCTGGATCTGGACTTCCTCTCCAGCTATAGTGCTGAGCACAGTTCCCTTTCTTGTCTTTAAAGTTCACTGCTCTGTGGCTTCACTTTCCCCATAGGGACAGCTCTCCCTGTCCACAGCCCCAGCCCTCCCGTCTGCCAGTACACCTGCCTGTACCTCTACTTTCTCATTCAAAAACTGCACCCAGGGGCTGGGGTTGTGCCTCAGTGGTAGAGTGCTCACCTAGCACATGTGAGGCACTGGGTTCAATCCTCAGCACCACATAAAAAAATAAATAAATAAAATAAAGGTATTGTGTCCACCTACAACTAGAAAAAATTAAACAAATAAAAACAAAAACTGCACCCAGAACTTTCCCTTGAGAATTCTCCTGAGTTCCACTTTCTAGTTCAGAGGAAACAGCTGAGGATCCCTCCCTCACTTCTAATTTATGGCAATAAAACCAGAAATGGCTACAGCCTTGTCCAGAGCTTTCATTGTCTCTCTTCTGTCTCTACCTCCCTCTTTGATTCCTTTACCTCTTCTCTTCCTCCTTCGTCTCTGACTGAAATGGGAGAAAAATTCAGAAGTACCATCAGTCTGCCAAATGATGATTTCTTTCAATCTTCTTCCTTCCAATCGAATTATCACTACATATCTGGATTTGGAAGAATTGAGAAGGAAAGAGGAAGAGGAGAAGAAAGGGAAAATAAGCCTGGGTATCAGCTATAGACAGGAAAGATCGTTTAGTGTGCTTTGTGATTACCCATTAATAAAAGAATAAAATTAAAGTTGTTTAAAGCAATGGATTCCCCGCCCACTGTTGTTTCTCCATCTTTCACTTCTTTTTCCCTGACAAACGCAATAATGTGTCAACTCTTTGTTAACTGGAGTTCTCTATAAATGGTATGTGCTGTGTTGTGTGAAACAGTGGATTTGAGTCTTTGATCCAACTGTTGACAGGTATGTTTAAAGTTTTGCAAGTCCCTCTTCCACCCACCAACCATAGACCCTCTTTTGGCATCAGACTTCTACAATGAGTTCCCATAATCCCTACACTATGGTTTGGATCTTGGGGTGTCCCCTGAAAAGCTCCTGTGTTAGGCAATACAGCAATGTTCAAAGGTGAAAATATTGATTATAAGAACTGTCATCTCATCAGTGGATTAACCCATTTGGTGGATCAATAATTTAAAGGGCCTATTGGGAGGTAACTGTGGCATGTGTGTATGTGTATGGAGGAAGTAGGTCATTGGGAGCATGCCTTTGGGCACACTATGTTGTGTGTTCTCCCTCCATATTTCTCTTTCTCTCCCCACCCCCCTTCCTGGCTATCCTGAGCTGAGCAGCCTTCCTCTACCATGCCTTTCTGCCATGATGCCCTGCTTCACCTCAGGCAATGGAGTCATCCAACCATAGACTAAACCTCTGAAACTTTAAGCCCCAAATAAACTTTTCCTCCTCTCAGTTGTTCCCGTCAGATATTTTGGACACAGTGATAAAAAGCTGGCTAACATATCCTGATCCCTGGTTATCCATGCCCCATGTAATCTCTTCCTTTACCTTGAGTATGTCCTGGACCTAGAGATTCACTTCTAATGAATTGAATATAGTAAATGTGATGGGATGTCACTTCCAAGGTGAGGTTACAAAGGGCCATGATTTCCATCTTGTTGGCCTTCTTTTGTTTTCTTTCTCACTTGCTCATTCTGATAAAGCCTGTTATAATGTTGTGATCTGCCTTATAGAGAGGCCTATGTGGCAAAGAACTAGAAGTGACCTCTGGCCAACAGCCAGCAAGGATCTAAGGCTTCCAGACCCAGAGCCTTCTCAACACCACAGAGCCTGTCCCAGCCTACGTTCGAGACTCATTTTGAAATGACTGAGAAGCCAGCAACACCTTGATTTTAGCCTTAGGAGATAACTTGAGCAGAAGATCTGGGTAAGCCACGTCTGGACTCCTAACCAACAGAAACCACAAGATTTAAAAAAAAATGTGTATGGTGAAAAGCTGTTAGTTTGTGGGGCAAGTTTTTATATGGCAGTAGACAGTTTTAAGTGGCCTCTTCTTTAACAGAATCTTTTTTGTATCTCAATATCCTCAGATGAGGTTCATAATTTGTTTACCTTAGGCCATATTTTGCATTTAGAAAGCATTACTTAATAAGAGTCTTCTGAACTACATAGAAAAGGGAAATTTTCTCACAAGCCCTAGAACACTTGTTCCTTTTCTTACCCATCCTTCCTAGACCAGCTTCATTTTATATTCCCAAAG
The DNA here is from genome assembly GCF_001458135.2 of Marmota marmota marmota. Classification (NCBI taxonomy): domain Eukaryota; kingdom Metazoa; phylum Chordata; class Mammalia; order Rodentia; family Sciuridae; genus Marmota; species Marmota marmota. The sequence goes on along the minus strand of NW_026000142.1, from coordinate 21,008,498 downwards.
ACTTTCCAAGCCCTCAGAGCACCCTAATCTGGCCCATATGATTTAGCCACAGGTTGTTTACTTCCCTGTATTTTCTCTCTATTTTTGCATATCTGTCAGGCTGGATTGGAGTGTCTTATGGTATAGTGGTTGTGATTTCATTTGGGGCTGTGAGCCAAATAGGCAATCTTGAGTCACTTGATTATTAATCTTGGAAAGAATCAAATAGTTTATCTGGACTCACTATTAAGTTCATGCTCATTTATATACTTTTGTTTGGTTATTATTAACACCTGGTCAATGGAAAGATAAATAATTAAACAAGTCAAAATATTTGGCCACTGAAGTCGCAGGAAACTAATAATCACTTCTGACATCAAGATTATCACAAGAAGTTTTGATTTGAACTTAAACTCATATGAAGTGTAACGTAGATTTTTTGGGGACAATGTAAGCTAGCAGCTACAATATATGTTCTTTCTATTTGCCAAGCATTGTTGCATGTGCTTTTCTTGACTCAGAATTCAGAGATTCAGATTTAAAATATAATGAACAATTTAAAAATAATGTAAAATCTAAACAATTTTTAAACCTAAAGAGTTGAAATACATGAATGAAAGTCACATGAGAGATTGAATTACATCCAGCAATTTTCACAAAATGATTTTAAAATGTAGTATGTATTAAACTTTCTCTACTGTCACCTTTTAGCCTTGGAGGGAGCTGAATTGTGTGAGTGAGGTGATGGTAGTGGTGTTGGCTGTGGGAGAGATGGTGGTGGTGATGGTAGTGGTGTATCTATTTGATTCCAAGGTTAATAGGTAACTCATGGTTACCTACCCATCCATGATCAGTTCTTGATCTGTTGGGCCATTGCTTGTGGGGATATGGTGAAGTAGCATATCTCTTCAGAGAAAAAGCAAAACTGCTCACCTCATGGCTGAAAAGCAAAGAGAGGAAGAAGAAGGTGCTGGGTTCCCATTATCCTCTTTGAAGCCATGTCCCCAACGACCCAAAGACCTCTCACTAGGCTCCAGCTCTTAAACTTTCTACCACCTCCCAAGGCTTTTCCATAAGGACCTAAAGACACTTAAGATACAAAAACTATAGCATCTGCCAATCCTAGGACCACAAAGTTATCTGCCTTTGGCTGTCAGAAAGGGAAAGAAAGGATGAGAAGGCATCTACTCTGAGACTTCCTTGGACCCAAAGTGACATGCATCATTTCTGTTCATTCTACAAGAAAGAATTAGATGTCGGACCCCACCTAGATAGATGCAAGGGAGGAAGAGGAAATGCAGTCCCTGAGTGTGTGGGAGTAGCTTCTCTCTACCAGTAATTCCACACTATTGAAAGGGGAGCATGAGTCTTGGTTGGAGAGATGTCTTTGTCATATGAATTTTATAGATAAGGAATTACAATGCAGAAATATTAAAAATGATGATATAAAGATGTTATGAGTTGTTAATGGCAAAGTTAGAGCTGGAACTTGACCTCTTTTTCTCCTCAGAAAACACCAGATGGAGTATTACTCTATGTAAACAGAGAGTAATATAAGTGAAAAGGGAGCATTTGTGGCCATGAGCAGGTGTGGATAGCATGGGTATATGCTCCCAGGGCTCCTGATTTCTTTTTGTGTGAGTGTAGTGCTGGGGATCAAACTCAGGGCCTCACATATACTAGGCAAGCTCTCGATCACTGAACTAATGTCTGCCTCCTTAGGCTTTGCAAGCAAAATTTTAAAAAATGCACTAACTGACTGTAGGAGACTGATTTCCTGAATGCAGTAATTTTCAAATTTTAGTGAACATCACCAGAATCACCTGGAATGTTTGCAAAACATGCAGATTCCCAAGCCCTATTCCAGTGAATCTTATTCAAACTGCTCTGGGATAGGGTCCAAGAATCTGTGCTTATAACAAGCACCCAAGAAATTCTGAGGCAGGTGGTCCTTGAATCACACACGGGACAGTGCCTTGATTAGTGTGTGTTTTGTGAGGTTTGCCTGGGAGCAGGTGTTGTAGATGCTAACATTGACCTGACCATTCTTTCTCTGCTTTACCACTCAGTTACATGCTACCCGACTACTAATTGCTGGTGCCTAAACTTCTTTGCCAGTAGGACTTTACCTGCCTCTGTAGGCTGCTTTGCCACCCATGTGGTAGGTTGGAATTCCTGGAGAATTAACATGACTGGGGAGCAGTTCATAACCAAGAGCTCATAGGTATCTGTGTATAGATACTTCACCTCCCTCACCCTCAGTTGGAGCAACTCTGTGTGAGTTTTCTATACTGGCTTCCATAGTTCCCCATTGGGATTTTATTTCGGGTGCCCACAGTGGAACCTAGTTTGATAACACATTCTTTATTGGCTCACTTCCTCTCCTGTTTCCTGTGGTTTCCTTTGCCTCTTAAGTTGTCTTGAATCTTTGTCTCAGGTCATGCTTCTGGGGAAACCCCAAATGAAGCTGGTACAGATGCACACACAATCTACTACCTCACCATCTAGAGGAATTTCTCCCATGACTCCTGTGTGCAGATAGGAACTGATAGCGGGAGTGAGGAGCACATTGCTCTTATGAACCTCATTGGCTCTGTATTACTGTTAGTCTAACATGTCTAATCTTGTTTCCAGCAGCCAGTGTCTTAATAAACTGAGCAAAGCCCACATGATATACTCACTGAAACTTGCAGATGGTCTAGCAAGGAAAATATCGTCTTAGTTTCCAAAAGAACAAATCCCATCTCCACTGTTTCCTGTCAGTTTTGCTCCATGTGGAAACTTCCTGCTGGGCCAATATGCCTCCTGGGTGAGTGTCCTGCAAAGATTCCAAGCTTTAATGGTTATCCAAAAGCAGGAATTGTGGCATAAATCTCCATGTGTAGAATACATATCACAGCTTGAGTTAAATGGACCCCAAACATATGGCATTGTTTTTTTGCATTTTCTAACACATGGGCAGTTTCTCACATTTTAAATCAACCGAAAATGAGAAGATTACAGGCAAATCTTCTTGGAGGATTAACTACCAGGAGATATATTTGGTTTGCATAAATATTTGGACTGAGATGGATGATGAGGTCAGACACTTTGCAAAGACGTATTTCACACTGTAGAAAGTGTGAGCCCAAGGAGAGGACAGGTGACTCTGGAATCACCTACTTTCCCAGATTGAACTGCCTGGGCTTTAGTCACTTTCCCCTGACTTGGACTGCAGGAAAGGGCAAGCAGAGTTATGGTGTCTGGGCTTGATAAATAGGGCTTATGCAGCTGATGTCCTTTTCATGTGAATGTTACTGACAGGGACCCATCACTCCTGGAAACAATCTCTCTTCTTATGTCCCAGTGTTGCTATCAGTCTTATAACCTGTGTATGAGCCTATGTTGCTTGCTTAGGAACTACTAGGTAAAATCATTGAAAACACTCAAGATTATGTTGAAAAGCCCTATTCCCTGTTAACTAGATTTCATGTGGGATTTGATTGATGGCTACATTCTGAGTTATCAAGAGTTAAGGATGATACAAAGCTAAGCATCAAAATTATACTTTCTCTAAGAGAGATCAAGCCTTCTTATCTTGATGAAGATAAGAAGGGCGGCAACAGAAAAGGCAGGGATGTGCCTGTTCTCTGCAGGTAAGATCAATAGGAAAGGAGGAAAGCAGCTCGTTAAGCAGTTCTGTCTTTAGCAAATCACTCAGCCTTGTCAGGGCTCCAAAGCCACAATGGGCTGTGTTGTCCTCATTATGAAAATGGGCCCACCACAAATTATGCTATGAGCATGTATGAATGTCATAATGAATCCCACTATTATGTATAATTATAATGCACTAATAAAAACATAATTTTAAACAGTAAAAAAAAAAAAAAGAAAATTAAATGGGCAAACCAGAGCGGTCTGCTGGGCCCACAGCTTACCCAAGAAGATGCTGAAGACCATTGTATGGTAAACGGCTCTGGGTACTCAGTACTTTTAGGCTTGCTCCACCTGCCTCCTCTTTTATGTCTCTTTCCCCACTAAACGTAATAACATAACATAATAAAGGATTTATTAATATCCCTATTTCCTAGGATAACTCTGCTCAGACAGAGATCAACAGTATGGAGTTTAGGGTGGGGTGGGATGGGATGCCTGGGCTGGAGACCAGGCTGCTGAGTTTACTTCCGTACTTCTGAGGGAGGAGGAAGCTCTTCCAATCCCTAATAAAGCCCCCCAAGCTTCCTAGTAAACACGCAATGAACAGATCCACTGAGCCCCATTTCTGCAACAATTAGAGATTCTTTCCTCTTCTCACCTTCCTTGTCCCAGCACTGTACTGTATATCCCCAAAGAATTGAGATTCCTTATACAGGAAGGTTTGGGGGCCAGGGAGCATATATCTCTCTAAGCCTGCCCTCTTCCCTCCAGGTGGTTGTGGCCATAAAAGATGACTTTACATACAGGTAATTTCTCCTATGGAGGTAGGAAAGGGAACCAACCAAGGGAGAAGTTTCCCTGGGCTGGAAACCTGTAGATTTTTCTAAGTGACACAGGGTGAGGGTTTAGCTTTAAGAAACCAGGAAAAACACAACTATCTTCTCAACCAAAACTTCACACGCTAATCCTGGTCTTGGAAAAAGCAACAGCGCCAGAGAAAGTGTCTATGGGATTTTGAAACTGATTTCTGCCTCTAGTACTCTTTAGCCACGTCCATAAACTTAGCTTTCCTTCTTCATCTGTGGAGTAGGATTAATAATTTTGATCATCTCACAGAGTTGATGTGAAAATTAAAGAAGTTTGAACAGGATATAACTACATACAGGAATTAATGAATGTTACTGTCGTGGTATTTATGAAGTTCACTATGCTTAGGAATTCCCAATGGGGAAAGAGGATCCTCCTGCTCTGTTCTCCCGCCTGTCTCCACTCTCCCTCATCTCCCAGCTGTGCCACTTTCCCCCTTCGCTGCCCCCTTTCGCAGGCTCCAGGCCTCGGGCTGGAGCTGCAGTTGCGCACGGACGCCTCTAGATGGAACTTTCTCACCAACACAAGGCTTGGCTGGCCGCAGGTCCTCCGGCGCGGGGCAGCTAAGGGGCTCTCTCACTCTTTCGCGCGTGCGGGTGCGGGTGGGGGTGGCTGAGCCATAACTAGAGGGGAGGGGAGCTGGACTGTGCACAGGAATCGCGGCGGGCTCCCATTGGCGCAGGGAATCCCGAGGTTTTCCCGCACCGCGCGGGCTCTTCAGGAGTTTTCCTGCCGCGTCTGTGGCTCCTAGAATCATCTCAATAAAATGACAGTCGCCTTGACCGCCTGTGCCCCTTCTTGAACAGTGCCCATAATGAGACCATACGTGTCCAACCTCGAGCTTCAGGGGCTCAGTAGAATCTGTCCCGGTACACTCGGGGACGGGGTGTGGGGGAGATGGTCGCGGGAGACACG
>NW_026000142.1:21000745-21002359 GCF_001458135.2 Marmota marmota marmota | reverse complement strand
GGCGGAAAGGTAACGCGGTGGGGGGCAAACTTTGCGGGGGCGGGAAACCGCATAGCTTGCGGGATCTACTTTGAGCTTCCCCACAAAGAAAGTGTGTGGCGGGACACTTGTCATCTGTGATGTATTCTTCAAAGTGACCCTGCTCGGAGCCGTGCTAGGCGGGCGGACCTTTGCGCTGCTGGACCGACTGCGGTGCTCCGCGTCGGCGTCGTGCCGCTCCTTCCCGTGGGGGCCCCGGGCTCGCCAGGCAGTTGGAGGCGCTCCGCTCCTCCACAGCCACGTTCCTCCTACCGGCTCCCGCTCCCCTCTCCCCGCAATCTTTGGGCCCTCCCCCTTTTTTGATGGGGGCGGGGCAAGTAGGGGTGATTTTGTGAAAATCAGAACTATTGATATTTCTACTCCCCGCGTCGCTTCTGGCTGAGGCGCAGAGGGGGGTACTGATGCACGAGTATCTTTGCCTCTGTCCGCGCCTGGGCTTCACGGTGACATCGAAATCCAGGGCTCCCGCCCTTCGGGGTTCCTCCTCCGGCTTCCCGAGGTGACTAGTTGGCGCCAAGCGATTGGCGATCCCGGGCGCGATCCCGGCCGCGGCTCCCCGCACCGCGCGGGTGAATGGCCGCGGGAGGAGGATCGGGAGGCGCCGGGCGCAGACCAATCGCGGCCGCCGGTGGGAGTATTTGTTATTCACATGGAAGAGACTTGGAGGCGGCTCGGCCAGCTCAGCCCCTTCAGCCCCGAGATCAGCCACAAGTGCGGCCGCGGTGCTCGCCTCGCGCGGCGGTGGCGGCGGCGGCGGCGCTGACATGGAGCTGCGGGCCCCCAGCGGGCTTCCTCACCGCGCCCTCTGCGGGGAGCAGGGTAAGACTCCAAGCCCAGCAGCAGACAGAGGAAAAGAGGAAAGCCAAGTGCAGAACCACAGGAAGAAAAAGCCCTCAGCCCCCCAACTCCCTCAAACGCGGAGCTTGCTGAAAAAGGAGCCCCCCTCCCATTTTGTTACCCTTTACAATTTTCTCCCTAAAACCGTTCAGCTGACAGCCAGGTGCACCGTTCCTTCTCAGATCACTTTAGTGATTTGCTCATCCTGAGCACAAATAGATGGCCTTGCATACCCGGAGTCTGGGAGAGAACTGGTGGGCGAAGAAACGAGAATGGGGAGAGAGGGAGAATGGGCACCAGGGGGCGAGGGGCTGGCCGGGCATTGGAGCTTGATTGGGTGTCTGTTGATTTTACGTTGCAAATAACAAGGCAGCCACCCCTCTTGTCTTCCCATGATTACATTCCAGTGGAGAGGTTCAGAATAGAGGGAGGCTTAGCTTGGAACTCTTAGGGCTTGAAGATGTGATCCCCCAAAAGTTTAGTCGGCGAATGGGAGATTGAAGGGTGACGGGAAAGGGGCAGGCGCGCCTGGGATGCTCTGATGGGGCGTTCGGCGGCAGGATTTTAAATCGCTCTGCTTCAGATTGTCTGCCCTGGGTGACCTCCTGGACCTGCCCTGGCGGAATCCGGACTTGCCCCGCCGAGATGACGAGGTACCTTCATTTTGCCAATATAAAGCGAGGGATTTCCGAAGTTGGCGGCTTCTGGGATGAGTTGGGGTAACTCCCCCCCCCCCCC
>NW_026000142.1:20961972-21000720 GCF_001458135.2 Marmota marmota marmota | reverse complement strand
CCCCCCCCCCCCCCCCGCCTTCCTGAGCTTGGGCTAGATGGATGTCTAACCAGGATCTAGGGAAGATGGGGGTCGCTGGGGATGCTGGGCGGTGGGGGTCCTCGAGACCCGCATCCCCGTGCAGCGCACGCTCTGCCTTGAGTTTGCGTTCTCTGAGTTACCACGCGAGGTTGGGATTTCCGTGTTTCCCCCAGTTCCCCGCCCCGTTTTATGGCTCTCGGGGAAACACTGGAGTTCCGTGCCCTGTTAGGGGTGGGGGAAGAGGAAAGGTCTCTGGGATCTTGAGTTTCACAAGCAAACGCGCCCCGACAGCTCCTCGGCAGATCTACAGCCAGAGCAGCCCGAGTTTCGCACGGACTAGCGCAGGGTGTGGGCTCTAGGGGCGGCCAGGTGTGGAGGGGGAGGGGGCGGGGGCGGGGGCGGGGCGGGGGCGGAGGCGCTCCTGGCCGGGTTGCTATGAGAGGCAGGGTCCCCGGGCGCTCTGGGGGACAAGGACTGCCCCGGAGATGCACCAGGAAGGCAAGAAACACCAGGTACTTCCCCTCGGCCCTAGATTCTACCCAAACCGGGCTTCTATGGACCAAGGAATTGAGAAGAAAAAGGAAGATGCAGCGGGAAAGAGGGGACCCAGGGCGGGGTGAGTGGCTGCTGTCTGAGACGGAAATAGAGAAGAGATAGACCTCTCAGCTTTGCAGATGAGCAAGTCCATTTGCTCTGTCAAACAGCTCAGAGATCCCTTGAGGTTCATACAGTTAGTGAAAAATATAATAGAATCACACACACACACACACACACAGACACACACACACAAATCAACAAAGTCCCCCCTCCTCCGCACCCCTGGTCTGGCACGCTCCTTGGTGCAAATGAAATAAAGAGGAGCGTGCGAGTCACCCAATTGCGCAAGACAGCACCCCTGCGTTCCCCTGAAGAATTGCTTCCCCAGTGGCCCAAATCTGGCAACCCGGGGTCAGAGGGTGGCTGCACGCCCAGACTAGTGTGATGAAAATAGATCCACTCACAGATTCCAAAAGCCCCAAACCCTCAGTTCCTCAAGGAAGTCCCACCCCGGGAGGGAATGTCTTGTTTGCCAATTGGGGGTGATCCTTTCCCACAGACTTGATGGTGTGGGAGTCTGGTGAATGCCCATTAATACATTAGGGTCTTGGCTACTACCACGATTGAATACAAATCTTGCCCATTGACACAACTGGAAGATATGGTTTGTGGTGGTATTTACAAGAAAAATTACAAGCAGGAGAAAAGCATTCTGATGATAGCTTGTATTTTGCTTGAAAGAAAAACAAAAAGAGAAAAAGAGACACCAGCAGGTAGATCTTGGATAAACAGCTTATTACACTTGACTATAATTTCCATTTTCCATCATAAAATTGTTTGTCAATAATTGCAAATGGCTACAGAAACCACTTTAGTTTACCTTGGTCACTTGCTTGTGAATAATATCTTGGAATATTTCTGTAGGAAACAGAATCACTGTGTGATATTCATTCTCTGGTTCTTGAAAATATATGGTTTGATAATTTTGAAAAGAAAAGCTTTATTCATCAGGGAAATGATTTCTAATACAATTTTCCTATTTCAGAGTCAACTACAGGTTGTACCATTTGTAAGATAAAGACAGAATTTTTACCTTTAAATATGGGATGTGGAAACAATTCGATGAGGGGAGGCTCTCTAGGAGATGTTTGCCCAGAATAAAGAAAAAAATGCTGAGAACACAACTCAATACTGTTATGTAGGCTCAATTTGTTTTATTTGGTTTGTGCTAGCTAGTTCTGCCCTATTATGCCCCCGTTAGCAAGTTATGGCTGCCTGAATAATTCTAAAAGCATCCAAATCCAAAAGGAGTAGAAAAAAGAAAGAGCTAAGCTCCAATGAGTGCAGAAGAAAGTTAGAAGTCTGGAGAGATGTGCTCTTTTCAAACTTGGCTGGGCAGGTTGAAGCTGCTTTGGGGCTTATTTAATTGGTATTTATGCAGTAAATAACCCAGCTGACATTCACATTGGTAGCATCATGTGCCAATCTTTGTGTAAGAATGTTCCATTGTCTTTAGGGCATGATGCACAGAATGCTGTACACACACTCTTGTGACAGTGATGATGTTTTTCCTTCCAAGTTTCTTTCCTGCTGCCTGCTGCCTGTGGTTAGAATGCCCAACATGAGGAGAACTTTGCTTTAGTCTGGGAGTAGCATTGCTCTGTCTCAATGTCTTAAAAGAAGATGCTGCATGGATGAAACCCACACACAGCCCAAAGCTGGCTGCCATGCCTGTTGAACAAGCTGGCTGGCAAAACTGCTGCCGTTTTCTTGATAGAACCTGATTGGGTATCACCAGATTCACACAAGTAATTTGCCCAGTAGGAATGGTTACTCCATGTTGTTCCAGGACAGGCTGTGAGCAGAGAGCCAGCTGGACAATATTGTTTACATCTCCAGAGAGGATTTCTCTTGGCTTGAAATTTAGATTTGGGCTTTATTTTTCTCTTTTTTTCCCTTTCTTTTTAATTTTTTTTCTCAAAGATGTTTTATTTTAATTTCTTCTTGGTGATTTGACAAGTTATGACAAACCCACCCAATGACTTGAACATAGTGTTATCTCATTCCAGGACCCACCTTATGGGTACTGCTGTTGGAGTGATTTGAGGAGCACTGCTGAGAGAAAGTGCCTGACTCATTGCTCCCTTGCTTTGGTTTGTTACATTGCCATAACTACTGTTAATGGTGATCTATCATTGGTAAAGGAATTATGGCTTTCCTAGGAATTATCTTAAAACTGCAGATGTTCCAATCGGGAGGAATAGGAATGCATCTTCAAGTTTTGATAACTGCTGATGAATTCACTCCCTGGGGAGTATGCAGGTAATGAGAGAGCAAGGTCTTGAGGTCATGAACCCTGGGACATGCCAGCACTGTGGGAGGGAAGAGATTCAGCTCTGAGAAAGGCAGAGCAGGTGAGGGGAAGTGGGAAGATGTAGGAGAAGCCCCAGAGGAGTGTGTGGAGGTTGTTGAATAGGGTTGGCTGATTTCTTACTTTTCCTGGCAGGATTAGGCCTAAAGATAGAAATGGTTTATTGGCTGGCTCTTCTAGTGTAATAAACCCCAGTGGCAGAAGCATTACATTCTTCTTACACTTTACAAAGGTTTTCTATTGTCCTATTTTCGCTTCAAAAGCTACCTGATCACTAATTCCTTAAGAATAGTCCTTTGGATGCTCATAAGTGCCCATGACCTTCATTTCCCCAGATCAGATATTGTACTTCCATGCACCTTCCTTATATGTCCTTTCCTCTAGTTTTCCTTTGAGGTCTCTGCTCTCAGTATGGGCTCTCCAAGATTAATTCTTGACACATGACTGTCATTAATGTCTGACTGGCTATGCATGTGATGGGAAAGTGGTCTTCTCAGATCTTTCAAGTAATAATACACCAGAAAATACTTTATTTCTAGGGCTGATGGCTAAACTAATAGCATCCCTGTACATTCTTATAACACTTTTATAAAGTACTTTTACACACAGTATGTCATTTGATTTCTCAGCCTGAAAGATGGTCGGAAATTATTCCCCATTTTAAAACAAAGAAACCAGGATAAGTGACTTGCCCAATGCAACACAGTTGTGGGGAGTGAGACTAGAATAAGGGTCTTCTAGGACCCCGAATATCCCACTTACACCCCAAATGATCAAAGTAGGGTTAGCTCCATAACCATTAGGGTCTCCTGCACCTAGCAGGCATGGAGAGAGGCAAAGGTGAATACTGCATTTGAATCCAGCCCTGAGAATTTAGAAACAGACATATAATCTGTTTCCAGGTCCTCATATTCAGACACCAACCTCAGGTAGACTTTAGAAAGGAAATGAGATGATGTGTAAGGCTTCGGGCATACCATAGGCATTCAATAAGTATTAGTCTCAACTCCTTTCTCTTTTCTTACCTGTTGTATACTATAAAAGTGGCTTCTCATTTCTTTAAATATGATCTTTTTATGCAATAGTTGTTATTGGAAAAATAAGGGTGCAGATTGAATTCTACTACATCAGAATGCATTTCAAATACATGGGATTTAGCTATTTAAAGAAAACCTGTGGTGAATTCTTTTGTAATGCAAATAATCACCTTCTCATTTATCTGTTTAGTAAGTTGAGCTTCTTGCAGCTCAGATTTTCTTAATATGGGGACTGCTTGTCTAGAGGAGCTTTCACAGCCCCCTTTCACTGATGGGAAAAAAGACATTCAGCTTGCAAATAAAATCAGTGATTGTATTCACTTGGATAAGCCTTGCTCTGATGTTTGAGCACAATCTCATTGTCCCTTATCATTAAATAAGAGAATCTCAGAGTGGGAAGCTGGAAGACACCTTAGAAATTGTATGGTTTATCTCACTTATTTCACAGATGAGGAAATGGAAGCACCACAGAAATGAAGTGACATGTTCGGTGTCACCAGCCAGTGACTGCCAGACAAGGATTCAATTCCAGGCCTTGTTGCCAGGGGAGAACTCTGGCTGCCCTATCCTACTCTGTCCCCACCAAGGATCCACACAGTAGCAGCCTGAGAGATGGTACAGAAATGTAATGCATTTTTCAACAACCAGAAAGAGCTGCAAGTGTGGGCAGTTTCAAGTGAAACTTCTGGTTTAGCAATTTGATGAGTTGGTGACAACATTTAGCTTAACCTTTTTGTTAAAGAGCTGAATGGCATGCAGTGTAGGAATACTGCTTTGGCCTTTTTATAAGAAAAAAAATTATAATTCTTGGCTAATGACATTTCTCAGCAAGGATTTTACCATGTCATACCTTAATTGTTCTTGGAGGAATACACAAAGGCTGACCCTGATAGACCCTGTGTGTGGCTGTGGTCCTGTTCCCCTTGGCACCAACCTGGCCAGGAAGCCAGATTTGAAGTACAGATATTTGGATAAACAGAACTGGATATTTTCAACACTTTGAGAGATTAAAAAACCACTCTCTTGGAATGTCCCCAGATTCTCCCACATTGTTGTTCTTAAAGAGCTGATCACTGAAGATATATACAGTATTGAAATATTTCAGCAGAAGGGCAGGACTCTCACTTTCTCATACTGCCATGGCCAGTTTCTGCAGAACTGGGGGATTTCTCAAAGGATAGTACCCACCTTGGGGGCCTGAGGATTTTGAGGGTGCTATAACTTGCAAGTTCTAGACTTGGGGCTATAATAAACCTTTTGGAGCCTTCTTTTCTCATTTATATAAGAATTAATGATCAATGTTTGGAAATTCATTGAGATTCTATTTTAGGTCAGTATCTCAGACTTTGGAAAAGAAGATACAGAGAAAATAAAAAGAAGCAGAATTCAGGACTTTGGCTCACTTGAGCTCTCTTTACTGGTCTTTCAAGAAACAGCTGGAACACCATTAGGGAGCCACAGGCTCAAGTTCCATATAGGGGGTCTTCTCCCCAGGAGACCAGGCCCACAGGAACATCAGTGGAAGGGCTGGTGATATATAATGTATGGTGTACTTGGAGTGGATTGAAATGGGGTGAACAGGAAGGACTAGGAGGGATCATGGGTAAGCTTGCCTGCAGGGTTGCACAGCCCCTCCCTGGGGGCCCAGGGGTAGTGCTGAGTATCCCTTCCTCTCCGAGGTCATTTTCAGAAGGACAGTCTTCAAACCCCCTTGATAAAGTCCATCAGCATAGGCCAGTTCCTTCCAGCCCCAGAAAAAGGTCAGTTACTTAAAATCAAACATGGAACATGAAGCAGAGCTATTTGGGTCTATAGTGCAGAAAGGTCATTATTTCTTTAAAATTCATTGATTCCAACTGGGATGAGTTTGGATTAAAGCTCACAAGAGTGCTATAAGAGCAAGATTGGGCAATGTAAGATCGTACAGTGAAACCTCGGTTACAAGGTTTTTCATGAACTTTCATATATATTTTTTTCCTTAGAATTTAAAAGGGAAACTAAAACTTCTAGCTATCAAGCCGTCTGTGATTTTCATGGCAATGTATCAGACTGCAATAACTGCAGTATTCAAATATTTTGTAAGTAGCTCTGATTTTATTTTTAAAATGACAAGCAAAATTCAGCAAAAACCTTACCAACTCGACAAAACCACAAAAAGTTGCTCAGTTTTAGTAGAAAAGGAATTAGAAACCAGATTAGCAATGGTAAAGCTGCAGTTAACTGAGCATGTCCCCTGTCCAGGTACTGTGTTTACCATATGCTCCTTTATGGGCAAAAAAATCAAGTGCTAGAGAGCTTGCATGCAATTGATTCTATGTTGCAGAGGAGGAAACTCAAGTGAGCTGTCCAATAAACTTATAACCCAAACAGAACCTCTCGTTTTTCATTTCAATGCATTCACTCACTAAACCAAAAGATTCTTGCTTCATTGCTCTCCATTCCACGACCTTTTCCTTAAATTAAACTTCCAAACAGACATAGGAGATGCTAAAGAGACTAAACATTATTACAAACACCAATACATTTTAAAGAAATTCATTTATTACTTTCAGGACTGCATCATAGGTAAGGATTCTTTGTGATTAGAAGATAGATTGTTTATATGTTCATCTATAATTGAAAACCTCTTATTCTCTTAAGTGTTTGAGTAGGTGGGAGGTGAGGTGGCATAAGGAAGGAAAGCTGATCTTTGGAGAACAGATTCTATCTGTTCCCCTTCACCTTATTTGTTTATTCTTGATTCTATCAGAAAAGAATGTATGGGACACCATTCCAGCCATGGGGACTTGGTTTCATTTTCTAAATTAGTGGTCAGAGTTACTGAGGTTTTACCATCATAAAACTGATCTTCCCTGTGAAACTGTAAAACACAGTCTTACTTCTCTTGATGGGTTGTATATGGTCCATACCTTAAATGGTCTCATCCAGAAAGCTGAGTAGACTTTCCAAGTGTTTCCTTTGGTGGAATACTTGAGGCCAGGTTCTTGTGGAATCAGATTTTTAGAGGGAGAATGGCTGCTAGGAGAACTGAGTGGTGAGAAAAATCAGAAGAGGACTAAGTTTTGGGGGGCAGTGTAGAGACATCCAAAGCTTACCATGTGCCAGGAGACAGCAATACTTGTGGCAGGCAGCATAGAACTATCTTAGCAGAGTGGGCCCTGGTTGGCCAGGCTCCAGGTAGACACTCAGAAATACAGCTCAACGGGCCTACTAAGAACCCCTTTCAAATCTGAAAATGAAAAAAAAAAATGCCTTTCTCTGAAGGCATTTGGGCATCTGTTCAGTTGTCCCCTAGGGAAGCACCATCCTTCCTTTTGGGACAAGGAGGATGGAAAGAAAATTTTATGAACTGGAACCTGAACAAGTGAATGGAAAATACAACCAGATGTTGGTTAGCTAGGGTAGAGGGAAATGGGCCAAATTTCAGGTTTCAAACTCATATATAAAATAGGTTAGAAATGAGCATTAGATTAACCATCCTGCCAAAATAAATTGATCCTGTTTATTCCCTTAATTATCTGTACGTTTCAAATCTCCCATTCCCTATGTTAAGTCAGTTCTCATTTTCAGTTAAACCTCTTCAAAAGACTTTTGAAAGAATTTCCTGGAATTCTTTAAGGACAAAGGCCCTAGAATAAACTTTTTCTATAGATTTGCCTGTAGACTTTTTCACTCTAGGTTATTTCTAGTCTTGATGAAATAACTGTTTCCCCTACTGAGTCAGACAAAATTAAGAAGGTTTTCAATTGATCTCCAGCTCTGAAGTGCTCCTCGTGATTCTAGGATCAAGGCGTGTTTACTTCAGAACTGTAAGCATGCCCTGACAAATTAATTGGGAACTCTGACAATGGTAATAGGAAGATCTTCACATATAACCCTCCCTTTGTGTTTAATTTTCAAGTCTTTGTTTTGTTATGAGAAAATGATAAGATGGCTTACAGGAAAAAGCTGGTATTCTATGTTAAAATTTTCACAAGGTATAAAACTTACATATTTTGATATCTTTATAGGTTCTTTCTTTTTTGTGATTGAATAATCACTTTTACCCACTGGGAAATCTAGGACACTAAAAAAAAATGTCATTAACAGATGACTGGCTTGTTGAATATACCACCTTTCATTATGATTTTGTGGACAAAATTTAAATGCTGACTTCAAATAGCTGTAAAAAGTAAAAATAAAATTGCAAAGAAATAATGCCATTCATCACAGGGTATTTAGCTGCGTGGAAATAGGATTTATTGAAATAAAATGATAAATAAAAATACTTTCTGTCTTGAGAGAATCAACCTAGTTTCTGATACTTTTCTGTTTCTCTTGCTCTAAAAGTGTCATCAATCTCCCTGTTTAGATGCAGTGTGGCCAGGTGTTCAGAATCACAGGGGGACAAAAAGAATTAGTTTCTTACCGAATAGGGGAAATTAAAAAAAAAAAAAGAGGTTGGTTTAAACATGGCTTAAATATACAAAAATCAGCTCCACTAAACTGAATGCCTTTTCTTCCCTCCCCCTACCCTCAGGAATAATTCTGCTACAGGGCTGACTTCAAGGACGTGAATCGTTGACCTCATGCCAACATCAGAACCTCAGATGTTATTCTAATTTTTGCATCATTCCAGGCAAGTTGACTTTATATGGGGTAAAACTGAACCTTAAGGGTCTGATGGAATTTCACTGTGACGTTCACATCAAGACAACTTGCTGAAACCCACAGAGCCTTTCCCCCATGGGACCTGATGGTAGCCTCCAGAAGGTGCAGCCTCAGGTGGTCCCCCGTCTTCTGTGGCAAGAATAAACTTTGGGTCTTGGATTGCAACACCACTTGTGGAGAAAATGGTATGCGAGGGAAAGCGATCAGCCTCTTGCCCTTGTTTCTTCCTCTTGACCGCCAAGTTCTACTGGATCCTCACAATGATGCAAAGAACTCATAGCCAGGAGTATGCCCATTCCATACGAGTGGATGGGGACATCATTTTGGGGGGTCTCTTCCCTGTACATGCAAAGGGAGAGAGAGGGGTGCCTTGTGGGGAGTTGAAGAAGGAAAAGGGGATCCACAGACTTGAGGCCATGCTTTATGCAATCGACCAGATTAACAAGGACCCTGATCTCCTCTCCAATATCACTCTGGGCGTCCGGATCCTTGATACATGCTCCAGGGACACCTATGCTTTGGAGCAGTCACTTACCTTCGTGCAGGCATTAATAGAAAAAGACGCTTCTGATGTGAAGTGCGCTAATGGAGATCCACCCATTTTCACCAAGCCCGACAAGATTTCTGGAGTCATAGGTGCTGCCGCAAGCTCCGTGTCCATCATGGTTGCTAACATTTTAAGACTTTTTAAGGTAGGTAAAGGCATTGTCTTTCTGATCCTTGTAAATGGTTGACTCCAAGCGGAGATTAAAGAAGAAAGTGAAGATGAGGATGCCTATAGGTAGACCCTTTCTGTGTCACCAGGTTCCTCAGAAGGGGCATTCTGTGTCTGGGTTTCTACACGTGTTTTAATTCTACTATTTACAATCAATTGGATCAATCGTAACTGTTTTTCCCAAATAAAGAGAAAAATGGTAAGGTCTGTGACATATTGGGTCCTTACTATCTTGGAATGATATCCTCAGTAAGGTTCATTTTTAATTAAAGCAAGCATTTTTAGAGAATAATGAATACTTAGCACATTGATCATACAGCATGTTTCATCGGTGTTTGAGGTATGTATGAGATAATTTACTTGGTGAGACTTCTCTAAGGTGAGATGCTCTGTTGTGACAAAAGTTCCTGTGTGAAGAAACAGTATTTATTACTAAAGCGTAGATGGGAGTGACACTCTGGGAGATAAGATGGCCATAAAATTGTCAGGCTTATTATAACTACAATAGAGCAGAACCTCATTAATTCAAACTGCTCCAATGCAGACTTGGAATAATTACATATAATTCTTATTGAGTTAATAGTTCAAATTTAACAGGATAAATCAAGACACTTTGATTTAAGTTTGATGATCTATTACTTATACACTGAATTTATATGTTGATTAAAATTGGCAATATGAAATACTGTATGTAAAAACAGTTTGAAAAGTACAAAGTGCTATAAAAATAGTTATTGTAACTCACCATTTTCATTAACTTTCTCATCTTATTTATTAATATCCATTTTGTAGTCTTTTGTAACAGGCATATTTTTAAAAAATTGAAAATACTTTTCACTCTGATTTCTTACTCAGTGGGACTTGATTTTTTCCAACTTAACCTGAATTAATGAGGCTTCATTTTTTTATTGTGAGAAATGATTCCCATGAATATTAAATTTAAAGTTGGATAGATGACAGACATAGTGACAAAAATGAACAAAGTGATAGAAAACTTCACAAAAAAGATGAAAGAGATTGAATCAAAGGCTTTCTGGTTTGGAAGATATCTTGGGGGCCCCATCTAGTTTGGTCCACGTCTCATGCTGGATCCTCTCCAACATCCCCTGAGAGGCTGCGCAGCCGCTATATGAATTCCCTTAGTTTAGAGGAAAGAATGCTAAGAGGCAGCTTTCATCAATTTCAGTTTGATGAAATTTCCTCAAATGAGGAGGCTATTGAGTAGAAGCTCTCTGTGTCTGAGGCATACTGGAGAGGCACACACAGGCCCCAGGGAGCACACAGACATTTGAGCAAGACATTAGGCTCAGTCTCCTGGTAGTGAGGACATTAGGCTCAGTCTCCTGGTAGTGAGAGGACACAGGATCAAATAGGCAGCCAAAGGTGCCCTCATCCTCTGTCTTCTGAAACCCTCAAAGGAAGCTAAGCATTTGCCAATAATCTTTCTTGGGCTGATGGACTCCTTTCCTGGAGGCAAGGTGCCCAGCCAGGATTCTCCAGGGTTCTCCCACCCTCTGGAGTCTCAGATCCTTCCCAGAGGTTCCAATTCTGTGCTGTGTGGCATTTTCTGCTGTGGGGTCTTGTCTAGCTCAGTCATTTTCCCAACTGTTCCCCCCATGCTGATTTGACCTTCCTCTTTGCCTGCTCCAAAGCATTCCTTTTCAGTTCTTAACTCAGTGACTATGACTCAGAAATACTTAGAGGAAAACTCTAATAACGATCTCCTCCTTTCTCTGACCTTCTTCTTATATGTTAATGTCCATTGCCATCAAATCCCACATTAATACCTATGAATCTGTCCCCTACCTGTAGTGTCCAGCCAAAAGTAGGCAAGGATTTGAGGAGTGGGGTGGAAGAGATAATGAGCTTATCTGAGGTTTTCAAAGCTTGTTTACATTAATTTTTACCACAGTATCGGCTTGTCTGTAAGATGGTGATAATAATACTGTAATAATAGTAATACCATGTTAGGTTGTTAGGTATATTTAATTAAGAGAAAATGCAGTTGAAGGGTTTTGTCAGAACCTTTGGTTCCTTGGGCTGCTGAAGGAAACTTCAGGCCATCTGAAGGTGAGAGGGGAGTTTTGTTTTGCATAGGCTGGACCTGGCTTCCTTCTGCTCTGTTCTTTCCTTACTCACTGGCTGATTCTGTTACTGTTTTGAATAATTCTGGAGGGACTCCATCTGACCAGGGGATAGGATTACTATTGATCCTCTGGGCAGAGTCAGTGCTCTAGGCCAACTCCTGAGCTACTGCTCAGCACTCCAGGAGGCTGCTCTGGCTACTCTTGACTGACCATAGGGAGTGGGTTATATTTGGCCAGGAGGGGGCGCTGATAATGGTAGAAGTCATAACTAACACCATCAGTACACTGGTGAGTGCACACATTTAACCCTCAGGAAATAAATCTGTTTATTAACCAAGTTACTGAATTCAAAAAATTGATCNCAAGCAATCAAATGAGACTTTTCAATAGCAATCCATTTGTGGGTGGGATAGATAATTTCTCCTTGTGTGGAACTGCGCTGGTTATAAATGGCTAAAATTGATCTTCATATGAAATAAATGAAATACAGCGAAGTATCCCACTTCCCTGGAAGTCTTTGCCTACTTTGCTGTGTTAACAAAGATATATTTTCTTTCAAGAGACTCTACCAAATGTAGCAATCACTAAAGCCAAGTTTTTGCAAGTTATTTATTCCATACAATGGATTTTATTAACTGTAAACTCTGAAGAGGTAAATCTGCCATATCCAGGCTCATCTAGTTAGATGGACAGATAAATGACCACAATCAATAAACTCAACAGGAGGTAAACATTTCATGTAAGACTTATTTAAGGGCAAATAGATAACAGAAAATTGAAAGATAGACTCCTTCAGTCATTCCTTTGGCTTTGTAGCAAGCTCTAATTTAACTATGAAAAGAGCTCATTTACTTTAGATCAGATACTCTCTTCCAGTGACCCAAAGCAGTGACATTGGATGAGAATGAGCCCAGAGAGATCTGTCAAAAGCATGCACTTGGTAATCTCTCTCTCTTAAAACTCTTTAATGATTACCATTCTGAACTCTTTATCCCACAAAGGTTCACTTCAACTTTGCCAAGGAAGTCTTTTCTCACTTTCTTCGACTAGATTAAGTTTCTTGTTACCTGTACAAAGAAGCCTCCTGTACTTCCTCTTTTTAACATGTACTGCTCACTGTTGTAGTTGTCTGTACTCATGTGTATCCCCCATTAGACCATAAGCACTTTGGGCAGGATCCATGTGTATTTCCTTTATACATGTCCAGGAAATCAGTAAATGTTGAATGGATGAGTGAACCAACCATATCCCTACACTCACTCCCTTGTCCTACTCCCAAATATTGGAAATAATATTTGGGCAGATAGGACAGAAATAGAATTTTGTGTATTCTTCTTTTATACTATTTTTTTTTTTTTTAGAAAAAGGAACAGAAGGAGGAAGAAGTGTGGAGAAAAAAGGAAACATGGTGTATTTTGGGAGTTCTATTTTCACATGCTTCCTCGTTTTCCTTCGCATTCATATTCTCTCTAAATAGATTTTTAAAGTTAAAATTTAAATAAGTAGAGTACACGAGTACATTCTCATTTTGAAAGGTTTGAGCAATAAATAATTTAATAGTGTAAAATAGAAGGGGTCTATATCCCAACACATCTATTAATAAAATTACACATGCACACATGATTTTATTAATAGCTATGTGTCTTATAACTTTCTTTTCTACTTAATAATAAATGTGGGAGAGATTTCCATGTTGGCTAATATAGGTCTGCTCAGTGATTGTTAACTCTGGCAGCACATTAGTGTTACCTGGATAGCTTTTTAAAAAATCAAAAGCCGAATGTTCTCTCTGATATCGTGGATGCTAACACACAATAAGTGGGTAGGGTGGGGAGGGAAGAATAGAAGTACTTTGGATTAGACAAAGGGAATGAAAGGAATGGGGGAATGGGAATAGGAAAAACAGTAGAATGAATTGGACATAACTTTTCTGTGCTCACATATTTCACACAACCAGTGAAACTCCTCATCATGTACAACCACAAGAATGGGAAGTTATACTCCATGTATGCATAATTTGTCAAAATACATCTTACTATATGTATAACCAAATAGAACAAATAAAAAAATTAAAAAATATGGATGCTCAACCCTGTCCAAGATCAATGAAATTGGGGTAGAGCCCTGCCTTTATACATTTTAAATAATTACCAGGAGATTCTAATATTTGTCCAGGATTGAGAATCATAAGACATTAATGGCTGCTTGATTTTTAATTATATGAATAGACCATAATTTATTTTACAAATCCCTGATAGAGAAGCAATCAAAGGTTATGTCCCTTTGATTTCTTTCTCCTTCTCCTTCTCCTTCTCCTTCTCCTCCTTCTTCTTCTTCTTCTTCTTCATCCTGAGGATTAAACCCAGAGGCATGTTACCACTGAGCTACATCCCCAGCCCTTTTTATTTATTTATTTTTAAATTTTGAGACAGGTCTTGGTCAGTTGCTTAGGACCTTGCTAAGTTGCTGAGGCTGGCCTTGAACTTGCAATCTTCCTGCTTCAGCCTCCTAAATCACTGGGATTATAGGTGTGCACCACTGTGCCCAGCTTCCCTTTGATTTCTTAAGATCTTTTATCATTTGAAAAATAGTCCTAACAATGTTAGAGCCTCATCCAAACACTGTGAGCTCTCGAATGAAATTTGGTATCAGAGGGTCATTTCTTGGACCATTGAAAGGGCTGAATTAATGAATAAATAACCACAACCATCTTGCTATAGGGCAGACTCCTGGGACACAGGCATACATCACAGGCTGTGGCCCTTCATAACTTGGAATGGGTGTAGTGGAGATGTGCTCAGACTGTGAAAGAAGCTCTGTGACTCTGGCTGGGTGGAACAGATTTAAACATGGTGAATTTAAATCTTTCTTACTTTTTTCTTTTCTGTAGCCCCAAATGGTCTGAAAATCCTACAGCAAATACAAAGGACATTTTAAGAGCTTATTTAGTGATAAATGCCTGTCTTTTGGGTACCTGAAACAATGAGTTTGTTTTAAAAGTAGCGAGAAATCTTTTCATGAGAATTGCTTGTGTTTGGATGATATATATATATATATATATATATATATATATATATTTTTTTTAAGTTGTCTAGAAACCTTTCTAGGACAAGTCAATGTAGCTGTCAATAAATAAATAGATCTATATAAGGAAAGTACTGTTCTTTCTACTAATTGACCCTAAAGATAACAGTATTTAAAATTTTATTTTATAGGTCTTATTTTTTTAGAGCAGTTTTGGGTTTACAGAAAAACTAAAGATTACAGTGATTTTATTTGATTTTAGTACAGGTGTCTGTTTCACAGGTCCCCCCCGCCCCAACCAAAGGTTATAACTTCCTCAGAAGACAAAATTTGAAGGATGTCTTATGGCTCCAGTTCAGTGGCTCTCAAACTTAGCATGCATCAGAATCACCCAGGGGGCTTGTTGAAACACAGATTGCTGAGCCCCACCTTCAGAGTTTCTGATTCAGTAGGTCCAGGGTGGGCTCTGAGAATTGGCATTTCTAACAGTTCCCAGGTGATGCTGATGTTGCTGTTTTGCAGGCCACGCTTTGAGAACCACCGCTCCATACAAATTGCTTGCTGGCTGACTTAGCAAGTCAAAGGATGCAAAGCAAAAACGAGATTTCACAATATTCTGTCTGACAGCAGCCTTTTTTCTTTCGACTCCTACCTGGTTAGACTTCTGTTCATGTTGGTCATAATCACAGCAGCTGCTGTATGCATCTATTTTTAATTGTGCGCTCCTTTGGAAGTTGTGTTCCTTATTAAATAATGCATCGCTCGGGAGTCGTGATCGGTGTAATGGTCACTGGGACACGATTCCTAAAGCAGGGTCACCCAGATCCTGCCACTTTTACTCATTTTGACTACAGAAACAGTAGAGCAAACTGATGTAAGAAACTTAAACTGCAAGATACACATTAACTGGGAATTGAAACAGTAAGAGATGAGGGAGGCTATGATTTGTCTCAGCTCCCAGCAATTTGTCTTCAGAAACCATGACAGCTGCCTCCTGGTTTCCATTATGCAATGAGATTGCAAATAACATTCCACAGCAATCTTAATCAATAGAGGGTCACAAGAGGCCCATCTTCCCCATGGTGGGGAAAGGGCCTATTTACCCATTTAATTGATATAACACACTTTCTGGCAAAAGACAGAGACATCTCTTTTAGCTATAATTGAGGACTCTTCCTATCTCTCTTAACGACATCGAAGCATACGTGTGATTTTTATGTAGTTTAAACATATAATGAACACCAGGATGGTAAGGTGGAGGAGTTTAGGAATAGTATTTATCCACAGCCACCTTTATCTATTTCCAGGATGAGGCCAATCTCTGCAGCTTTCCTTCATTAAGCCCAGCAAGCCCGTCAACATGTGTTCTCAGTGTTGGTCTTTAGTTTCCCTCCAAGATTCTTCCGGGTACCTCCTGAGCAGAGGGAGGCTGGTTTCCTTAGTATAATCTAACCCTAGATCTGCTGGTTAATTCAGAGAAGTCATGGCTTAGCCTCTGTGTATCCCCCACAGCCCCACAAAGCCCTGGGACATGCGGATGGTAACGTATCCTTGTACTAGCATCTTACTCTTGCTTTCCTTCACATGGATTGAGAGTGAACTCTAGCTTTCTTCAGTTCGTGGACTATTTCTTATACTTTAAGTATCTACGTCATGTTAATTCTATTTATTTGGGTTCTCAGAATGCTTGTATTTATATTGCTTATAGAGCAAATGCCATATCCTATTCATGCAGATTTGTTAGATATTTGTGTCTTGTAGATATTGTCTTTTTTATCAGAAGCTGTGTATTCAAACTATAGAATATTATGAAGTACTTATCTAGTTATGCTGATATTCTTAAGAGATGAATATGAATTATATGACATAGCTCAGGTTATATGGCCAGACTTGCTGGGTTTGAGTTCTGATATAATATATATTAACTGTGTGACTTTAAGCAATTCTCTCTAAATATAGCTTTATTATCTCTAAAAATGTAGACAATTGTCCCTCCTTTATAAGATTTCTAATGTAGGCTGGTAAAATGAAATGCATAGAGTCCTAAGCAAATCCCTGGTACAGAGTAAGCACCATGCATATTGGTTATGATGCTGCTGAAGAGGAAGGTATTATGTCTCCCCATCAGCTGGACATGAATTTTGAGTTGTACTTCTCCAATTTCTCAACCATTCATACTGACTTATCCTATTTTATGAATAATGACAGATTAACATTAAAGGTGTAGTCACTGGTCAAGAAACCAGAACAAAATGATAGGTCCAAATGGGTTCTGGTATAGAGCAAGGCTGTAGTGTTCTCCAAGGCCAAACTTGAGACTGAGACCTTATCAGCTCATGTGCTAGCCAGGTGAGCTAATAAGTAGGAAAGTAGGGTAGCTATTATAGTCCAAGTGTGTGTGTTCAGTAGTGAGAGTCAGTTTTATTTAAAAAACAACAAACTAAGGGAAAGACTGGGTAGAAAAGCTTTGCTAAAATTCAGTATCGCTTCTGCACCTGAACAAAAGTGTCCTTAGGATTTAGTTATGCAAACAAAACAGAACCAAACAAAACAATTCTGGCTTGACTCTGCAGGACCCCAGTTTTTGATGGTAGAATTGTGGTTGAAGGTGGGCAGCTAACTAACCCCAGGGTAGATGGCAGGGTTGGACAGACAACACGTTCACAGTCAACTAAGACTGCTACCCTCTGTTCTAGGGATGTTATGGTTTATATATGAGGTGTCCTTAAAAGCTCATGTGTGAGACAATGCAAGAAAGTTTGGAGGTGAAATGATTGGGTTATGTGAGCCTAAGCCTAATCAGTGCATTAATCTCCTGATAAGGTTAATTGGGTGATAACTGTAGGCAGTTAGAATGTGGCTACAGGAGGTGGGTCATTGGGGGTGTGCCTTTGTGGTAGATATTTTGTCCTTGGTGAGAGGAGAAGCCTCTCTCTGCTTCCTGGTCCCATATCCTGAGGCACTTTACTCCACCACACTCTTCTGCCTTGTTGTTCTGCCTCACCTCAAGCCCTGAGGACTGGAGCTTGCTGTCTGTGGACTGAGACCTTTAAAACCATGAGCCCCAAATGAACTTTTTCTACTCTAAAATTGCTCTTGTCAGGTCTTTTGGTTACAACAGCAAAAAAGCTGACTAGAACAGGGAAGATTTTTTTCTTTTTCTCCCAGGGACATCTATGTAATACCGATTTCTGTCACCTGATACAAATGTTTTCAACGAAAGCACTAGTCAGAAGTAATTGCTCTAGAAGTCACATACCTTTTATTAAGTCAAATATATCAATTCTGCCCTAGTAAATTTTCATTTTAATAAAATATGGATAATTTACTCAAAGGCAGAAGGACTTCATGGGGTAGAGAAATTATGTTTACACAATGCAGACTTATACAGGTCCTTCCTAATCAGACCACATAAGACAGAATCTTATGGTAGACTCTGAAATAATGCTGAATAGTGCTTGGAATAGCTCTTTAAACTCAGTGCTAAATTCCTTTACTCCCCCCGCCCCTCAAGAGAAGCAGAATAGTGTTAGCAGTTTACCCATTTTTTTCCTCCTTCTTTAACCTAATGGTGAAACAGATAAATGGGAAATTTGCAGTCAACTCACCAATAGGTATTTATTCAGACCCCTGTAGGTATGTGTACCATGTTTGACACTGCAGCAGATAATAGGAAAGAAATATAAGATCCTAAGCTGTCATGTTGCTTGGAATCTAGTTGAAGATAAGTTACTAACATGTAAAATAACAGTGAACACGTGAGTTGATCTCATAAGGGCTATACCATTGGGCAGCCTTCCAGGTTCAGAGCAAAGGCTGACATCATCTGAGTGAGCTGCAGTTACCAGCCAAGCTCTCTTGGTCAACTTGGGCTGCTAGAACAGGCACCATAGACTGGATGGCTTAAACAGCACACGTTTCTCATTGTTCTGGAGGCTGGAAGTCTGAGATCAGGTACCAGGATGGGTAGGTTCTTGGTAAAGGCCTTCTTCCTGTATGGATGGATCTTTTCATTGTCTCATGGCATCCTAACATGGGAAAGGGAGAGAAAGAAAGGGGGAGAGAGAAAAAGCTCTCCCTGTTTTTTTCCCCCCTATAAGATCTGTTCATATTAGTGCCTTATGAGGGTACTAGTTCATTCATGAAAACGCCACCCTCATGAGTTAATCACTTCCAAAAGGTGCTACCACCATTACATTTCAACCTACGTTTCTGGAGGGACACACATTCAGTCCACAGCACAAGGCTTTGTACAGTGATGTGGAATTGGGTTGGGCTTAGAGGTTGTGTAGGGGTTTATAAACTTAGAGTCTGGAGAAAAGAAAGAATCTTCTAAGCCCAGGAATTCCATGGACCTTTGACCTGAAACCAGATCACACTCAGCTATGATGGGGGTGGAAGTAAGTGGAAGCTTCTTTTTCTCCTCACAGCACCTGTCTGCTATGACAGACTTTTCGAGGATTATTTTAGGAGTCTCTTAGGAAGACACAAAATGAGGAAAGTTGGAAAGCTATGTCCCCAGATTCCCGTGAACACAAAGTTGGGGGCCTCCAGTTAAAATCCAAGCCGCTGGGTACGGAGTATTCAAAGGACAGAATCAGGGGTGCCTTTGTGATCAGAAGTGGAGGAATAGGTAAAGGGGTGCATTGCTGTAAGATTTAAGGAAGGAGCCCAGAAAACCCCTCCACTCCCCATCCTGGCCACTCCATTCTTTCTGTTTGAAAATCTGTATAACCTGAGATCAAAAATTATGCTTTTTCCCCTCATTTGTCCCATGGGTATCTTGACTGTTTATGCTATTATCATTAAGTATAGGTATATAATTGCCAAATGAGAAATTAAATGCATTTTCAATGAATTGATTCTAATAGCCTCATTTCCATAGGACAAACCTGTCTTTGAGGGGCTCACAGTTCCATCTTTCTGCCTTTCTGATCCTGAGTAAGCAGAGCAATCTACCTGTTCTGCTTTCTGTTTCACAAGATAGTAAACAGATCTCAGCAAGATACACATTTGGAGGAATTGACAATCATCTGAGCAGAAAGGGTTTTGAGTGATTGGGAAATAGATTTTGTATTGAAAATGGCATAAATGATAATTTTTCTGCTTAATGCTGCAGTGCTTTAGCCTTGATTTCTACTCTCCTGTCCCTATAAATTGGAATGGGAGCTCAATGGGAGGTGTTTGTCTTTGAAACCACAGGAATGGATTTTTCTTCCCCTCTGCCCGAGGAAAGAAGATACTGGAAATTCCTCTTATTTTTAAAGTCTGGATTCCTTTATTTCATTTGCATTCATGTAATTCATGCAGTTTAAGCAGCTAGTGAATTTGGCTGGGGTATAAATTAATATTTACAGGTAAAATTTGCTGAAGATAAAATAGATTAAGTGGAGAATATTTTTCCCACAGCTTCCTTCTCTAACGAAAATGAAATAACCCAGCATCACTCCTTTACTGAATGCCCCATCTGTCAGCTCCAGTCTGATCTGAATCTGTACTGTCTTGGCAGTTTTGGGACCCAGGGTCTCCACGTGAAGCAGGATGGGTTTAGCACATGCTGGGAGAATTAGGAATTTAAGATTTAGTCTTATGTTTTTTTAAAAATATTTCTCTGAATTATACTGAACTAAAATGAAAACCTTTATTTTGGAACTGCAATTATAGTTAAATGTCAGCTTCTTCTGATCAATTTTATGCATAGTATGCAATAATATATTTTTTTTAGCTATTAAATTAGTGCTCTCAAATTTCATGGTACAGGATTAATGAATAAATATTTGGCACATTATTTTAAAATTTTTCACAATGTTTAAACTAGTAGCATTGGTATTTCAATCTAGTAAAATATTGCAAGTTTAGATGTAAAATATAAAAAAAACTATAAATTATGCTTATCATATCTACTTGATGAATTACCTCTAAAGTATCTATGCCCATCTAAAAATGGTTCTTATGAAGGAAAAGTACATGGTTTTGCATTGTATTTTGTCTTAGCAACTCAGAACTAAGTTCAGTAGAATTCCACAGTTTTTAAATGGGATGGATCTTAATCAATTATGATCCATGGGCATTTGGACATTTTCAAGATGTTTTAAGAATCTTGGCACAAAATAATTTTTATTTTTTTCAAAGTGATTGTTTTCCCTGGTTCCAAGTCCTTGAAATCATGGTCTTAGAGTTGAAAAGGATTTTTGAGGTCTTCTTTTATAGCCTCTCATCCAAAGTCAAATCTATTAAGACCCTTGGCAGGAGTTATAGGTAGATAGGATCCTTTGATCTCTGTGTTAAACCTATTTCTCAACCCACTCCCTCTCCTCTAATGCATCTCTTGTCATGGGGTAGTCCTTTAGATGTCTGAAGAACCTTCTTGTCCCCAAGCCTTAAGTTTTCCAGGCTAAGTATTCCTGTTGCTCCACCTGCTTCTCCTGGTAGTAACACCAGACTTAATGTTTGCAGGCCTCCTATATGCACTATGCTAAACACTTAGCTTGCCTAATCTTATTTGATCTTCATCACAATTGTCAGATAAGGCTCATTTCCTCTGCTGAAAACCATACTTCTCTAAGGTTACCCATAAAGTGAGTAGCCAATGTGTTTTCAAAACTAGGGTCTGATGGACTCAAAAGTCTGTTTTCAACCATTGCTTTGTGCTGCCTTTAAGATGGTACACTTTCAGATTTTCTGTATGGTTTCCTTTCTTTGAACACACTCCTGCTGTTAGTTTAACACCATTCGGAGTTAAATCCATTTTTTTCTTTGCCATTCTGAAAGATTGAAAAAAGTTAAGCCTTCCACATGGAAGACTTCAGCTCTGTAAGCCTCATCTTCTCAGTGTGTGGGTGGTCAGAATGGCAGATGGCTGTTCAGCATATCCATGGTGGGGAGTAGCCTCACTACAAGGACGAGGTCTGACTGCCTATGATTCAATGTGCCTTTCTTGCCACTGGAGTGGCCACACAGCTCCCAGGAAATGTTAGGAAACTTGCAAAATTTTTAGCAGCATTGACAGGAGCTTCCTATTGTTCCAGATGTTTTCTGAGGAGGATATCTGATGGGAAGAGTTTGTATTATTACAGATGGTCAGAGCAGTTTATAGATCAGGAAGTTCTCCATGGAAGGACTAATATATCCAGAATTCATTTTTGAAGTTGACAACAGGATGTGGTGAAATTACTTGGACTTCAGGAAAACACTGAAAACATCAAAATAAATGCATGTATTTTGCGCCTACTCCTTTCCCAAACTAAAATGTGACTTATGACAGCATTTCCTCAACATGTGGGATCAAGTTCTAGATCAAATGGAGAGAAGATAAAATAAACCTATTTATATTAAGGTTTTAAAAATTTACTTCTCATTTCCATTAGAGTCTAGCTTAGAATGGTTGGGTGCACATATTGGCACCAGGGATTGTATGGTTTTATCAATATCAGAAAAGCAAACCATTCATTTTCATATTTGTAGGAAGAGGGCAGAGCCCTAGCCCTGTATCTTGGTAGAGGAAGAGAACTGAATTCTTTCAGCCACTTTTGTGGGGTGGTCTTGGCCAGTGGCCCACTGTCCCTGTGTCATTCCAACCAGAGAACTGTTTTCCCCTGTGACCCAATGGGCTCTTCCTCTCTTAAGTGTGTCTTGGGCCTCCATTCCAAGGCTGCTTTAAGCTATAATGTGTTTGGTTAGACCTTTACTTTGAAAACACTTTTGATCTTTTTAGAGTTCCTCTAGGTTTTCCAATTAGATAAAACCAGCTTTTTATACCTTTTGTTTCCATGGTAATGGATTCTGGGACTGCTTTAGAAAACCACTAGTTTCATGTGCCAGTGTAAAGTTAGGATTATGGATTATGCAGTAAATATCTGCATGTACGAGGAGTCTAGGGCTGATAAAAGCACTTGAGAACAGAGTCAAGAAGGGATATGAACCTATTTTTTTTTTTTAAGCCACATTTAGTGGAATTTGGAAAGTAAGTCCCGCATTGTAGGCAAATGACTTGGGAACATTAGCATGAAATTTAGTGTTTGCTAATCAGCTCAAGGCAGAAAGAAATAACTAACTTGAGGCATTGATTTCAAATTTAACAATATATAAGAAGCCATGGAACCCCATTCCTGTTTTTTTCCACAATCTTCCTGTGTTTTTGCAAGTGTCAGTTCTGCACTTGGGAGTCAGATGTGGGAAGAGAGAGGCTTCCTCCAGTTATTTGCCTATTAGTGAAAAGTAGGCTGTTCAAAAAACTTGGGGAAATCTACCTGGCATTGTCTGCAAATTCACCTTTTAGGAATCTGGGGTACAGATCAGAACTCAATAGAAAAATCTAATTAAGAGAGTTGGCTAAAGGCAGTACAAACATAATAAGTAGAGATTTTCTTAGAAAAATAGGACTACTTTTGTAAAAATCTTTAGGTGCTGTGTATGTGGAAGGAGGAATAATCAGAACTTTTTTGATCAACCCTGATTTTGCCCCCTACAATCTTACTGTTTGTTATATCATGGGATTGGGGCGGGGTAGTGGGGTGAGAGGCAAGAGAAAAGGCAGAGAGAAGGAGAGAGGATGAGAGATTAGACAGGAAGATTGGAAGAGTGTGCCACATGGTTTGCGCTTATTTGGAAGGGGACAATGAATCAAAGTCACCCTTTCCACTCTAATATAGATTTTAATATTTTAAGTTACCAGTGCCATTATTAAGTATATTAAGAGGCTTTTTATGTGACCTGATTATAATTCTATTTGGAATAATGAATGACATATAATTGACAAGTACCCTCCCCAGGACCCCCCCCTTTTTTTTTAAACATAAAAGTCATAAAAAAACTGTAATGAAAAGTTTTCAGAAGTATTCTTTGAAGAGATAGAAACACAAGGCCAGCACATTGTATAAAGTAATTTCCTATAAGACCTGGGGCTCCCTGCCTGCCTGGAAAGATTTAGTATTCCTATCCCTAAATAAAATTAAAGGAAGGTTCATTCATTTCAGTACTCAGTATTCTTTTCTTCTTAATATTGCTCAGACTGAAAATACCTGTTAAAATAGGTCTTTCTAGCTGGTAGGGAGAGTGTATTAAGACTGACTGATTTTTGAACCCGTGATTTGAAGTGTTGGGGCACTTCTCTAAACTTGCTCAAGCTCTAGCAGACCTTTATCAAAGTCATCTTAGCTCCATCCAGCAGTGCAGCTTGCACACAGAGCAGATGATCAGAATGTAAATGTACCCATCTTCCCAGGAGGTTGCATCCACCGTGCGGAAGGTTAGCTGAGACCCAGGCCTGGCAAGGATCCCCTATGGGTGCACTGGCTGGTCAGTCTGTGGCCATTGAGAAGAACCTTCTGTAGCTACCAGTACAAACGTTCACTCAACCACACTAATGTCCAAGGCAAAGCTCTGTGGGAAAGCCTGGTGGGATCTCCCACAGAGCTTTGCCTTGGACATTAGTGTGGTTGAGTGAACGTTTGTACTGGTAGCTACAGAAGGTTCTNACGCTCTGTGGGAAAGCCTGGCTGGGATCTCCCCCCCCCCCGCCATTCTATTCCAAATGTACCCCCAGAGCAGCAGATGGACTGTGCTCCCCTATATAAAGGCTCTAGTTAGTTGTAGAGGGACTCTGCCTAAGAGGTGGAGATGCTTCTACCCCACCTCCCCCCTCTTCAGTTTCTCCTTTGCTCCTTTCCTGATTTCCTGTGGGTTACTGGAATATTTTGTAGAATTACACATTGATTTATCTGCAGTGTTTTAAAGACTATCCCTTTATGTAGCTTTTTACCTACATCATTTATTACATTCTACTGGTGGTATCTATACTTCACTGGAAGTATAGAACTTACCTACCTTTACCTTTCCTCATAATCATAGGATTGTCTTAGATATTTCCGATGCACATCTTGAGAACTATTAGATAGTGTTATGATTTTTTTGCTTTATTCATCAACAAAATTTAGAAAATTTAAGAGGAGAAGCAAAGTCCATTGTATTTTTTATCCACTTTTTGCTCTCTGTTGTTCTTTCTTCCTTTCTAATGTTCCAAGGTTCTTTCTTTGACCTTTTCCTTTCTGCTTAGAGAACTTCTTTAGTTTCTTAGTCTTCCTTCCTGAGAATGCCATCCATGAAGAATATTTTTTCTGTATACAGAATTCTGATGAACAGTTCTTTTCTTCCAGCCGTTGAAAAATGTTATACCACTTCCTCTGAGCCTTCTTGATTTCTTTTGAGAAATTCTCTGTCATGGGATTGTTTTTCTTCTTGTACGTAATGTGTTATTTTTCTCTGGCTACTTTGGAGGTTTTTTTCCCTTTGTCTTTGGTGTGACAATGACGCACCTTGGCATGGACTTCTTTGGGTTTTTCTGTTCGGTGTTCACTCAGATTCTTGATTCTATCTTTTGAAAGTTTTAGCCTTTATTCTTTAAGAATTTGTTTTTCTCTCTCATCCCTTTTCTCCACTCCTTCTGAGAGTCAGCTGCTATAAGTCCTGTGGGTCTCCAGAGTTGTATTCTTTTTTTCCCCCTTAGTCTAATTAATCTTTAATTTAGCTTGGGTAATTTCTATTGTTCTTTTGTCAAGTGTACTGATCCTCTGTCCTTTCTGTTCTATGAAGCCCATCCATCCACTGAGGTCTCTCCCTTTGTTAAAAAAATTTTAGCTATGCTATATTTTATTTAAAAAATTTCTACTTGATTCTACTTTCTATCTTCATTTTTTTTTTCCTGATGTCCCATTGTTTTGCTAACTGTAGCTTTTTATTGTTTCAGCAATGTTTGTTCTTGCCCCCTGGGGCTGATACTACTCAGTGCAGGGGTACTAGTGCCTCATTACTGCTCCCAGGTGACCTCACTGACACCACTGGAGATCAGGCCTGTACTGTCAGTGGTGGTAGCAGAGCCCGGACTCTGCACTCACCTTCCCTGATGCCAACTGAGTGGGCATTGCTACCTAGCTGAGGTGGAAGCCTGACTCCTCACTCAATCCTCTGAAATCAAGCTGGGGTGTTGATTGTTGGGTCTGTATAGAAGCCCCACTAGGCCTTGGCCTATGTGGGAGGGGGTTGACCACAGGGTAGTTTTGTTTTTTTCTTTTCTTTCTTTTTTTTTTTTTGGTGATGGCATTTGGTTGGAGTAGAGGAATTATTGTCTACATGTTTTCTTTTTACCTAAAGGGGCTCTGCCCTTTTCTTGGTTCTTGGGTTAAAGAAATTTTTTTTGCTTGTTTTTGGTAGCTATTGGCATTTCCAGCTTGCTGGTTTCTCCATAATAGACAAGAAAAATAAATGCACTATATGGGGAAAAACTAAAATCCAAGAATTTACTACCATGTTATTCCTTGAATCCTGAGGTGCTTAACCTGCTTGATTTCATCTCTCTTCCTGAGTCTTCTTGTGTTTGTCTTGGATATGATACCCACAGTTTTAGCTACACTTATAGGAGGGATAGAGTAGCCCACATTTGCTCCATCTTCTTCCAAAGCCCCTTTGGACCCTTATATTTATCCATTACAAGTGCCTTTTATATTGCTACACTCTTTCAAGGCACAATTTTGAGAGCATCTAGTAATTCTTGCAGGAGACTTGAAACAGGAATGGCTGCAGTGTACAACTAGTCTCTGTGTAGCTCTGGAGCCATAAGCAGGACTGGTCAAATGCTTTGTGGTTGGAAAAACCTGGGTTCAAATCCTGTTTCTACTATGTATGTGTTACTTAATCTTGATCAAGTTATTTAATTTTTTTCATGTCTTATTTTCTCTACCAGTTATGAAGACAAGGAGTAACATATTTCGGGTACCTGGCATACATTAAATACTGTATAAGAAGAGTCATTATTGTTACAGTACCAGTTATAAACCCCCAGACATTTTGTCAATAATCTGACCTCTATCAGGAAAGAAACCAGTCTAAACCCATATTCTAGAATGCCGCAGTCTGGCTGGGCACAATCAGGAGCCACTTGTCAAAAGAAACTAACTTTATTTTTAGAACCACACACGCCAAACAAAACAGCCTCTCAGGAAAAACCCTCAGAGCCTCAACTGCCACAACCGGCTTTCCACAAGCCTCTCTCTCCCACACAAGCTTCTCTCCCCCTCCCACAATCCTCCTGCTCTTGAGGCCGACTGGCTGGGTCACGTGGGCGGAGCCAAAAAAGTCACACAATGAGCAGCTCCGTGGTCTGAAAGGGTAGGGAAACAGCCCAATGAGCATCACCGCAGAGGAGCCAATCAGCTAGATGTTGCTGGGGCTGCTGTGAGCCAATCATCAGCCGGCAGCTGAAAGTTTGCTGGGGCCCCTTCGGCTGTGGCTCTCAGCACTAGGGTATCATTTTAGGTAAGCAAGTTATTGTTAAGTAATAATCCCAGAAATGACAAATCACCTCTCCCAAATTCTGCCTCTGGAGAAGAACATTGGTTAGGATACACAGCAAGGATTGGTTCCTCTTAGAAAGTGGGTGGAGTGATTTCAGAAGTGAAGGGTAGCTTGTTGGTGATACTATGTTGTGATGAACCCCCATAAAAAGAGTTCATACTATAAGAAGCAAATTAAAGGATGTTGGGAATATTTCTCTGTTCTCTAAGGAGAATTGCAAGAATGAGTACTTTAGGGAACATTCTTTTGCCAATAACAGCATAATCATTCAGACTTAAGAAAATATCTTTCAACATCTAACTGTAAGCCAGGTGAGAGGTAAGAGCTGAGAGGGTGAGAAAAAGGTACTTCGTGCTTTTCCCAGGAGGAAGGGCAGACTTATAAGCTGGAAGGGAGAAGGGGACTATTTTTTATCCAGTGACTGCATTCATTGTTGAGGGACTCTTGATAGAGAAAGTTGTGGAGGCCATTTCATTTGGTCACTGTGGGGGCTGAGCCAACATATCATCTTGGAGCACTCATAGAATGTCAGGTCAGGTTTCCTAGAAGCAGAGCTGAAGACGGGGAATCTTATGCAACTGAGTTGTTGAAGAGCGTCCTCAAGATAAAGGAAATAGTTTCAGGTGAAGTCTAGTCTTAGCCTGTTCCTGTGGGATGCTCCAGAGCATCAATTATATCAGAATCTGTTTTGCATTGAGGCAAGGAAGTGTTATCTTTGCAACAATCAGTCCTGAGCTATAGACACCCTCATCCTAAGTTAGAACTCTTTCCCAGACACCTGTGGACAAGGTGGCTCTATTCAGGACCATTCTCTGGAGAAGGTGTGAGGTTAACAATAGCACTAGGAGTTGCTACAAGAGGGATCCCTGGAAAAATAGGCAGGGATTGGGCTTAATGCTCCAGGTTTTATCCGTGGAACCATGTGAAAGCCACTGGTCTGGGTAATGGAAGTCTTGGTTTATACTTCTAATTTGCTGTATGACATTGAACAGTACTTCAACCTCTCTGCCTTATAGTTGGGAAAAAAAAAGATTAGAATAGATGGACTTTTAAGGCCCGTTTGATTGAACTGAATTTACTGAAAATATTGGACTTAGTAGGATCAGGGCTTCCTGGCCTACGGACCATAGAAGACCAAATGCGGCAAGTGAAAGTGAAAGGCTACTACCATATGACCTGAGCCCAAGCAGGTACCTTATGGACCCTGAAAGTAAAGAGGCTTCCTTATACCAGGGGTCCAGGAGTGGAAGGGACTGGATAGCTTGCTGATCAAGGAGACAACAAGGAAGTTCACATCAAAAACTGAGTACAGAAAGCAGATTCTGGGAAGAACCAAAACTCTTTGTCCCTTGTGTGAGTGGTTAGAGTGGGAATCTGTTCTGGTTCAAAGTTGGATTTGATGTTTAACATCTAAACTTCAGTTTCTTCTATTTTGTCAACGTTTTTCTTTATATTCATTTTATCCATCTTATAAGAACCCTCTTTTCTAATTTGATTGCATTATTAGCAATATTTTATAATAATTCTTTGGCTCGTTACTGCAGCTTGTGCCATTAGGGGAAGAGGCGATATTTCCATACTTTGGCATGTGCCCGCGTGCAGGGACTAGAGAGCTCCAGGGAATATTGGGAGCAGGTGAAGTTGTACAGATGGAGTAAACCTTATCAATGTCAGTTCTGGGGTTCTCTGAGGACAAATGCCTTCTGGAGGATGGATGCTTCTCTTGAGAATACTTTGTTGTCATCTAACACAAGTGGTTAATGTTTTGCCCAGTTACTCTTACTGAAATCATGGCATCGATTCACTGCTAGTTCCTGAGACTTGTTTGTTTTTTCAGGACATTATAGGTCAACATCCATCAAAATAGACTCCCAGAGAGACTTCTCCTTTCATGAAGGGCTTTGGATTACAAAGCTCTTACTCTTCTCAAACTTCAGCTCCTCCTGGGCATTATCCTAGGCCAGAAACCCTGCCCTGAGAAGTTGAACCTTAGGTCAAATCGATGGGCTTCATAAGACATTATGAAAAAAATCCTGAGTAGGCTTTTCCTTTGAGCATGGTTGCTTCTGTTGGCTTTCATCAAAAGTCAAACGTTTATTGTGTGGAGTGGGATGTTTCAAAGAACTTTTCAGGATTGATTAATTTATTAATAAAAAGATTGAATCCTTATGGGACCGTTTTCCAAAGGGCTCTGTATCTATCAAGGCTTTAGGGCATTTGAAAGGAAAGAAGGTTCCAGCTTGCTGGAGCAAGAGGCAGTCTTGCCAAGGAGTGAGCTGCTTGTTTGCATGGGTTTTGCTGAGTTTGGGTGCTGCTTAGTGTGTTGAGCTTTCAAAGGGAAGAGTCAGTTTGTTGACTAGTCAGTAGATCAGTGGTCTGCAGGGGCTCACACCCCTCAGATGCTCATCCCCTGCTGGGTGAAGTTTTTAGGAAGGGTGCAGAAGCTTGTCTGCATTACTGGATTTAAATGAGGCCAGTGTGGCAATGTCACTTTTCCTGCTGACTCTCCTTTTTCTGGGTTCTTGAAATATCTGTGGTCATAAATAGGGACTTACTTAAAATTCTATTATGTACACCTCTAACAATAGTTTTATTTAGAAAGATGAACTTAATACTTTAAATACCTCCTTAAGATTTAGTAGTGTGATGGAAAGCAGTATGGAGATTCCTTGGAAAATTGGGAATGGAACCACCATTTGACCCAGCTATCCCTCTCCTTGGGCTTTAACCAAAGGACTTAAAAACAGGATACTATAGGGACATAGCCACATCAATGTTTATAGCAGCACAATTCACAATAGTTAAATTGTGGAACCAACCTAGATGCCCTTCAGTAGATAAATGGATAAAAAATGTGGCGTTTATTCACAATGGAATATTACTCAGCATTAAAAGAGAATAAAATCATGGCATTTGTAGGTAAATGGATGGAGCTGGAGGAGATAATGCTCAGTGAAGTTAGCCAATCCCAAAAAACCAAATGCCTAATGTTTTCTCTGATATAAGGAGGCTGATTCATAGTAGGGTAGGAAAGGGGAGCATGGGAGGAATAGATGAACTCTAGATAGGGCAGAGGGGTGGGAGGGGAATGGAGGGGGCATGGGGTTAGAAATGATGGTGGAATGTGATGGTCATCATTATCCAAAGTACATGTATGAAGACACAAATAAATAAATAAAATTAAATAAAAAAAATTAAAAAAAAAGATTTAGTAGTGCGACTGATGAAATAATTTTGGTCATGAAAGTAAAAAGTTCTTTACTGAATTTCTGTATCTCAGTCTTGAGGTAGCAGCTGACATTCTCAGGATGTGGCTTCCTTCCTTGGCTGAGATGTCAGCGGGACAGATATCGCCATTTGCTGCTAATGATGATTGATGTTAGTCAAAAAAGTTCTTCTATGTCAAGAGGGCACTTGGAAGCTGGCTGTAAAGAGCAGTTCTCAGCGTCCGAAAGCATTTGTTATCACTCATGCTTTGATGCGGCAACACATTGCAGTTCTTGGCATAATGAGAGGCAGGTTTCAGGAATTACTGCCGCAACCAACTCATACCTGCCAAACTATAAAGACAAACTGTATTGAGGATTAAAGGATGGAATCCCTTTGTGCTTTGTTGCGGCAGAACTGAAAGGTTCATAATGACAGACGGAACCATTAGGAGGCATGAAAGGAAAAGCAGCAGCAAGGCAGAAAGTCTTCTGGGCTATAAAGGAGTTGACGCCCTTTGAACATTTAGGTTCAAATAATGTGCCGTCCTGTCCTTTATCTCCAAAGACAACACTACTGACTCACTCTCAGTAGAGCGCGTGCTGTGGGTTGTTTTCCAGCAGAGGAGATGGATTTCCTTCAGATCCGTCTTCTCATGCTTGCCAGGGATCTCTTTTGGGACCAGTGACAGGCCCTGAGGAATCTGAAGCCTGGAGAAGAGGAAGATGGAGTGTGATGGCTATTGCTTGTTGGGTCCCCTTCTCGACACTTTACTGAGTCACTTTGATTATTCTTCATTGCTAGCCTGCCCTAGGAGTTATGAATGCTTCTTATCCCCACCTACAGATCCCCACTGAAGAGGGCGAAGAACTTGCCCGAGGTCATGCAGATCTAAATGGTGCAGTCAGGATTTGAACTCATTGAGTCTGACGGCAGATCTGAAGCTCTAAAGCCCTACATCCTGTAGCAGTCTAGTTGGCTGCTGAGAACATGGACTCTGGAGTCAGAGAAATAGGGGCTCCTGAGTCCCCCAGCTGACTGCAGTGTGAACTTGGGCAAGTTTCTTAGCACTGTAAGAGCAATAAAGGAAGTCAGAGAGGCCATTGTTGTTAGGATTTTGTTGATTATTCTATTTTTGTCCCAGGAGTGAAGCTAAGAAGTGGTAGTTCTTGAGGGTATGTTAGAAAGAGCTATCTGAGTGCTAATAGTTTTAACAATGCAGTTTTCCGGGCCCCACTGAAGAAAGATTTTAATTCAGTGGCTCTGGGGGAGTGGTGGCTAAATAGATCCAGGAACCTGCATTTTAAGCAAGAGCTTTATGTGATGCACAGGAAGTAATCATCAGGTACCACATTGAGAAGCCCTCATGTATTGGAGTCATAGTTCTAAGTTGGCCTCTCCTGCCCTAGTCCAACCTACAAAACTGACTGGCCACAGGTGGCATGCATGAGGTTTTAGAATTTACCAGAATTCAGAATTGCATTTCATTATTGGCTTGTGCATTTAGCCATAATTGAGCAACAGAGTGGTACACAGATATTCTGCAGATTCTCTTAATCTTAAAAAAAAAAAATCCAAAAGGGGAAAAAAAACCCCAAACACCGAAAAGAATTGATAAATTTCAGTGCTAGCTGGTTCAGAATAAGTGATGGAGCAAATCCAAGGGTCCCTAGGGGACTCCGACAGCTGGAGGGGACTTAACAGACCCTTCATTCACACTGTGGTTTTACAGATGTTGAGCCAGAGGGCCAGGGAGCGAAAGGATCTACTTTTTTTTTTTTTTAAAAAATCACACAATTAGGTGGGGGCAAAGTCTGCAACCGAATGTTTATGTTTGACCACTTGGCCACCCCTGAACAAAAGGCCAAAACTTGAACTCTGGGACATTCTGCGTTTTCCAAATTCAGGCAATGGTGATAAGGAAGGAGGAATCTCATACCTGCTTGTGGCTGCATGAGCTGTTTTTCTGGATGCCTTTCTCTACCACGTCCAGCCCATTCTTTAGGGCTTTTAGCTGCATTTTCTGTAAAAGTCCTTTCTCTGGCTCCTGCACTTGCTCCCAATAGAGTTCATTACTTCTTCTTTGGCCACTATGGAATCTGATGGCATTTATTGCACTTCCTTGAAATTTTTGTTGCTGTCTTCGTTCCTGGGATGAACTAGGTGATATAAGTAGAGCCACCCTCTCTTTTTGGACACTTGTAGACATTATTTGCCATTTATTTATTTATTTACATATCTATGAATAGACCTCTGGGTACATTTAGAGAAAATGGAGAAAAGCAAAATATGGATATGATAAATGGGAAAATATGAAAATAATTAGATAATTTAAGAAACTGATGTGGACAATGAAAAAAGTAGAACAAGATGGTGTGATAAATGATATGGTCAGGGGAGCTCCTTTTGGCTGAGGATGAGATGTGGGATTCATGTACATATCCGAGAGAAGAGTATTCTAGATGGGAGGAAGAGCGTGTGCCAAAGAACTGAGATGAGGATGACTAGGAGGCCATTGTGGACAGGCTGAGATAGTAGGGGAAGATGGCCTCATCTCCACGGGCCCATCTGTAGACCCTAGCTTACAGTATAGGGGTAATGGGAAACTTGTAATAGTAGGTGCTTAAGTGGGGGAGTGGTATTTTTTACAGATCACTTTTATTTATTGAGCCTGGACTTGTCTCAGATTCTTAGCAAAATGCCCCAGGCACACTCTACTTGTCAGTTAGTTTGTATTTTTTTGGAAAAAATTTTTTATAGGCATTCTTGCTATATTCTTTGAGGGCCAAATCCATATTTTAATCACTTTTATATGTTTATTAGTTTGAATTTGGCAAAGAGCAGGTTCTTGGTGAATATTTGGTGCATAAATGAATGATTTCTGGACTATTTTGTCCTTTGGAATAGAGAATAGGTAAGGTTGTCTCTGTTGGGATTTTTTTTGTAAGTCCCCTAAATGGTAGGTAATAGCATATTGTGAATGGGTTGGTTGACATCCCAGCTTACCTCAGTTCATGTCAGTTTTTTTTAATAGAATATATGGGTATAGGTAAGCTGGAAGGTAACAGAGTAGGGTCTCTCCAAAGCCCCCGAAGTTACAGCAATATTCTCACCAGCCTTTAAGCAGCAGTTAGAGAAGAGCTGGTGATGTCTGCCTCTGGCATCATAGTAGACTGAATAATGAGAAATTCTCCCAGTAGTGCACACACACAGAAATGTCAGGTATCATACAAACATCAACCTTTTAAATGCATATCTAAGCTCATAAAATAGAAAATAAATCCACAAGGGCTAAAAATGAAGAGGGAGCTGACACCAGAGTGGTGAGTAAGCCACCAAGCAGGGGGCTGTTTTGGGGGTGTCTGCAGATTGCAAAAACCCAGGGCCTTGGTTTCTAACTGCCACACAACAGGGGCAAGCAGGGGAGCCTTGTGGATTGGGAGACAAAGTCTTGGATTCTACAAAGTGGGCAGAACTGATTAAGAACCTGCAAAAGCCAGAGATCTTGAAGATGTGAACTCTCAGGGAAAAGAGGGACTAGAAAATTCATCTAGCAGAGAACGTTGTTAAGAAAAAATTGTTCCAGGAGATATGGGAATAAAGGAGTCTCTCCTGAGAATTCTGGCCTCATGAGAGTTTGGGGCTCAACTTTTCATGACCTGTGTATACAGTTCCAGAAACAGCAAGTAGAGGAGTTAAGTTGATTGCTGTGTGTGAGAACCAGAAAGCCTGGGCAGAATCTGAAAAGAATCCTCTGTAGAGGCAGGCAGCCACAGCTGGGGCTCTTCAGGATTCTCAGAGGTTAAAATCAGCTACCTAGGAGTTCACAATGGAAAGTTGCCAATTACACAGGGTAAACAAACCCTAAGTGGAAACAACAAAAGACAGAACTAGACTTCCCAAGAATTCCCATGGAAGAATGAATGATCAGAGTCAGAATATAAGCTATGTCCTTAAAATGTTTACTGAAATAAAAAATGGAATTGAAAATATGAGTAAGGAACAAAAGGCAATTAAAAGGGAGGAGGCAGCATTTGAAAAAGAACGAAAGCAAAATTCTAAAAATAGAGTATTATGTTGGAAATTAAAAGCTCAAAAGGGAAGGAAAAAAAGGTTTTAACCTCCAAATGTTGTTTTGCAAAATCACTGATTGGT
Source organism: Marmota marmota marmota (assembly GCF_001458135.2). Lineage (NCBI taxonomy): Eukaryota > Metazoa > Chordata > Mammalia > Rodentia > Sciuridae > Marmota > Marmota marmota. The sequence continues at coordinate 20,966,568 of NW_026000142.1, read as the reverse complement.
AAGAGTTTGAGTGTACAATATGGCTAAAAAATCATAATCCCAGAAAAGTGTAAAATTATTAGTGTACCATGATGGATTTCCACAAATTAATGTAGCATGTAACTAGTATCCAGGTCAAGAAATAGAACACAATTGGCATCTCAAAAGCCTCTTGCATGTTCCCTTCCAGATCATCTCCCCCTGAGGGGAACCACTGTCCTGAATCCTATTATTGTATTACTTTTACCTGTTTTTTTAATAAAATATAAATAAATTTATATAGTATATGCTATTTTATGCATGACATTTGTCTCAATGTAAGAAAATGATAAAAGTATGAAATTCATTCATTTTTTCAAAATATAGATATAGTTTTCATCTTTTTTTAAGGTAGGATTCCTTTGTCTAAGTATACCCCAATTTATTCCATCTTGCAATTGATGCACATTTGGGTCATTTCCAGTTTGGGGCTATTATTTATCTATATCAAGTCTCATTTAAAGATAGCACCATGTTATAGGTTTATCTCTAGGAGTGGAATTGCTGGTCACAGAATATGCATGTGTGCAGCATTAGTAGAATTTGTCTAAACAGTTTCCACAATTTTTATAACCCAGATGAAATCTGTGTGGAAATTCAAGAAATTAAACCATTCTTAACGTGTCAAAACTCACATATAAAACCTAACACAATGGATAGATTATCAATAGATTAGACCCCGTGAAGAATCAGTGATTTGGAAGATAAATATGAGAAAATTCCCAGGATGCAGCACAGAAAGACAACAGAAACAGAAGAGTTAGGTTAAGAAAAAGGTTAAAATTAGAAGACCCAATTTATTTCTAATTGAAGAAGACTCAGTGTAACTGAGTCAGAGAGCCTAAAATTATCAACTAGGTATTATCCAACAAGATACAATATGAACCACACATGTCATTTTGAAATTTCCAATATGTTTTATTTAACCTAATATATACAAAATATTTGAACATGAAAATTATTTAAGTATTTTTACATTCTTTTTTTTTTTTCATATTAACTCTTCAAAATCCAGCAAGCAATTTTACAATGAGGTTTAGAACAGCCTCATTCCCAGAGCACAAAAGCCACATGTGGCTAGTGGCCACCATATTAGATAGCGCAGATCTAACAAAGGAAGGTATGTGAAGGTGGAGAAGTTGACTGCGGGTCATTGGGTATTAGGAGAAGTGAACCAGCTGAAGTAGAGGGCAGGAGGAATGTGGGTTAGTGTAATGCCACTGTGGCAGCACAGAGCTTTGAGTTTCTACACTCTTGTGTCCTTTTACACATTTATTATATCCTTCAACATCCAGTGAATGGTAGAATTACAGCTGCTGAGTAGTTCCAAGCCATAGTAAACAATGGCCTAGTACAAGAAGAGAAATATGTCCTATCTGTTGAATTCACAGAAGGGATTTGGAAACTGAAAATTTAATTATCCCCATGCAAATTTGACCAGAAGCCTAAAGTGAACATGTCTGACATTTACATCAAAGTTCACTGTGGGTATTAATAGAACCAGGCAGGTTGGAAGTGGTTTTCATTTCTTTGGCTCTAATAATGCGAAAACTTGACAATGAGTACAAGTAGGTCGTTACTTTAGTTTTTATGTCTCAGTTCAAAGATAGCACCATGTCCTAGTGTGCTCACACAACACAAAAGCTTTATTATTGGGATCTAGATCAAATACCATATAAATTTGACCCAAGTAACCCCAGGCTTCCTGGGAAATTCTATGTTTGGGTAAAATACGTGACTGTAGGCAGTTGGTTCACTTTTGCAACAACTTCAAAAGCGGGGAAGCAAGGCACTTGGAATCTGTCTAGCCTCTGCTATTTGAAAAGTAGTAATAGAATTGAAAATGTATTTTTGTCCTTAAAAACACCTCTAAAATCTGTGTTTATTTGTGTAATAATGCGTTTTATGCTGGCTCTGCCAGTCCAAAAATAGGGGTGTGACTATTATGCAAGGGAGACCATTATGTAAGGTTGTGATCTTTAGAATGGAAAAAAAAATCTTTCTCACACCCTAAGTAAGAAACAGATTCAGCCAAATAATTGCTGCCATTTTGTGTCTGATTGTGGAGTTAATAATGAAATTATTAGTTGAACCCAATTATCCCTGGTACTTGGATATAGCATTGTATTAGTCTAATCCCACTGCTAAAACAGAATACTTTGGGTTGAATAATTGATAAACAATAGAAACTCATTTCTCACAGTTCTGGAGGTTGGGACATTCAAGACCAAGGCATTATTAGCATGTTTGGTGAGACCTTGCTGTCGGACCCTCACATGTTGAAGGGGCCTTGTTGATGCATCCTCATGTTGGGAGGAGCCAAAGATGATTGGGCATGAGTCCCACCTAAAGTCCTCACCTCTTAATACTATCACCCTGGGGATTAAGTTCCAATCTATGAATTTTGGATGGACCCAAACATTCATACCATGCAAGCATTCCAGAAGGTTCTGCCATACCAAATCTGAGATCCTTTTTATATTGGCTCTTCAAAATTTTAATGAAACAGTCTCAGTCTGATAATACAAAGTTGGTTATCTTACAAAATATGTGGAATCAAGTCTGTCTGATGTTGAGCCTTTCATTTGGGTCTATTATCTGTGAAACCAAAAGGAGATTTATATAGCCAATGCCAGTGTTCCCTGGGGTCTTGGGATTGAGCTTATTGGTGGTGTGGAAGATCATTCAGTGGAAGGAGTACTAGACTAGATGTGTAGTGTCTGATTGTGAGACTTGGGCTAAGTCATTGATCACTTTCTGTTTGGGTGATTTTGATGTAAGAAAGATTTATCATCTACACTAGGATTAGAAGAAATCTTAGGGATTATTTATTCTCATCTCAACTCAAAGAGCTAGAACTCCTTAAAGCATCTACAGCACATAATCACTCTGTTTTAGCTTGAATAGGCCAAAGTCACTCTTTTACAATACATTAACTCTGTTGATCATTATTCCCAGGGTTAGAATCTTCTTCTTCTTCTCCTTCTCCTTCTTTTTCTTCTTCATTGGAATGTTCTTCTTTGCATTAAACCAGAACTTTTTTAGCTAGTAACCAATTCATAAGGGACTTAACAGGTAAAATATCATAAATATGAAATGTTTTTTAAAACAAAGTAAAAAATGTATATATCAGTATAGTTTACTGATGTGGACCTACGTATATGGATCATAGCCTAAATTATAAATATCAGAATTCTTGTTTTTCAAAAACTTCAGCAACTCCCCAAATTGAAAGTATCAATATCTTTGTGGTTTGGACTTATAAACCAGAGTTTTGTGTGTCTGCCTTAAAAGTAGGGGAAAGAATTCTGTTTTGACTAAAAAGGAACACTCATGGTTTTAGAAGCTGGTTTCATCCATAATTACCCTCAGTTTTTAACATTGAAAATTTTTGCATGGTTAGGAATTCTCTCACTTCTAAGGGCTTACTTTCCTAGACACTAGAGCCTTTTAGCTTTCTTTAGTGCAGGGTAGTGGGTGAATCACAGTCGTGAGGGTTCCACTGGTTCATAGGCAGTTCTAGAACTACATGCTGCCCCTGATTTGTTGCCTGTCAATAGAGAATATTCACTCATATTATTAATTCGTTCAGCTAATAATTGCTGAAAATTCAACACTGTCTTGTTAATGCTCAGCACTGTCTTGACTCAGGAAACTCTAATTATCCTCTTCAACATGATGTATCCTTTCCAGAAGATCTTCAATCAAGATGGAGCTAGTCCAGGCCAGCTGTGGTGCCAGGGGACTGTGTGTACCCAGGGGACTTGAACATAGATCTCTATGATTTCCCCTTGGGTGAATTTGAATCTATCTAAAGTACCTCCCCTCTTTACCCTGCCAGGCTTTGTCCCTGGAAGGAATTTTATGGAGGATGTGGGGAATCCCCATGGTTCACAGTCCTCTGGCTACTCTGGAAACTCCACTCCTAGCCCTAAAGGTTTGGGATTTGGGCTCGGGCAGGGAAGGGTGTGCTAAGTCACTGAGCAGCAGACCTGGCAGACTAGAGTCCCAGGATTTGTGGGGTGAGAGCCCCTCACTCACCTCAGCATTTCTCTTTCTCTGTACAGCAAACAGCTGAAATCTTGGCAGGCTGATGTATTCTTGGCTTCCAAAAATGTGGTGGGGTGTTAACCAGTTTCTTTTCTAACTTAGCACTTGGCTAATTTCTTTCTAACAGCTGCTGTATCTCCCTGTGCCTCATTGACTGAGTTTTCCAGGCGAATTTACCTCCTCAGCAATCTCTACGTGCAAATTGAAGGTGTAGTGTCTTGTTCTAGGTGCTAAACCTTGTTGAGGCAGAAAGAAAAAACTGAACTATATTTAAGCAAACACGGTAAGTAAGTCCCTCAGCTCACAGCTGGCGAGCCCTTGCTGGCTCCCAGAAGTACAGCAGCAGCAAACGGAATCTCCATTTTAGGTATTTATATATAAGACATTGAAACAAACACACAGTAGACATTCCAGAGTAAAACTTCTGTGGGAAATGGAACAGGAAACAATGTGTCCCCAAGGACAAGCCAAGCATTCAAGGCAAAAAAAAAAAAAAAAAAAAATCAAGTAACGGGAAAAAAAAGAAAT
>NW_026000142.1:20949721-20961948 GCF_001458135.2 Marmota marmota marmota | reverse complement strand
AAAAAAAAAAAAAAAAAAAAAAAAAAAAAATCAAGTAACGGGAAAAAAAGAAATTTGGGCTGCTCACATGCTAGGAAACTTGATATTGTACTCTAATGAAATGACTGAAAACAAATAGCTGCTACAATTACAGGCAGAATGAGGCGGAGTAGAAGCTGCTAATGCTAGAGGTGTCTGGTGCACTGAAGCAAGTGGTTGGAGCGGAGAAAGGGGCAGATCTGTGAGATTTGAGACGAGCAAGCTAGGTTGTAACTATAAAAGCTTTATAATGATTCATTTATGGATCTACCTCCCCAGGGAATCTTGAGTTCCTTGAGATGGAATAGCAGAGACTGGCTCTGGAGTCTCTGGATCTGTTACAAATCTTGGTTTCCTGCTCATTAGCCAAGTGACTCAACACATTGCTATATCAGTTTCATCATCTATGAAGTGGCCATTGTAGTGACAATTTCCTTGTGGTTTGTGGTGGGGACTGTCAATGATAAATCATGTTCTTAGCATGGAAGCTGGTACTCCTTACATGTTAGGTTTTGTGTTTGTTTTCTCTACTTCTGTGGTCTGTATTTGGCTTAGTATGTGGTTAATGTCCAACAAATGTTTGTTCAATAAGTGAGTGTATTTGATTAGCGGTTTAACAAAAATTTTATCTTCATTGATGGTTGATATTATTCAGTGTACCAATAAGACAGGAAACTTTGAAATAAAGGATTCTAAAAATAATGACCAAATGCATAGATATAGATACAAAGATAAATATTTTCTCTTAAGAATATAGTAAGCACTTTTCTAAAAATCAGGACTATATTCCCTACCATATGTCTCATCATTTTGCAAGTAATAAACCAGTGTGCAATTAGTCATATATCTCCCCAGGTCTGCTCCTATTAGTTTTAATAAAAATGGCTATCTCTACAATCTGTCAGTAATCTTAGTGTCATTGCTGTCTCCTATTTTCCCCATATGCACTCATAAGTTTGTGGACATTCAAGCCCTGTTCATTTCATTACCTGATTAGCTTCTGAGTCTGTCTTGTGTGTCTTTCCTTACCACCACTGCCTTAGTCCAGCTACTGTCAACTCTTGTCTACATTAATGTCATAGTGCTCTGACTGATAATTAAGGAAAAGTCTTCTAGGAATGTCTAAGGCAACCAATGATTAAACTTCCTGCTGGCAGGCTCTCTGGTATTCATGCTCATAGAACTTATGAATGATTTAAGTGGCTTGGATTTCCATGGGTTTGCAGAATGTTGGAGGTGCTTGCTTTCTCTCCTACAGAATTATGCATGGGGAGAGTGCTACTGAAGCTAGTTGGCTGTGCATCTGAAGTGCACATAACTTGAGATTGTTCTTGAAGTTTGTTGTTATCATGGAGCTATGTTAGTTGCAAGGAAGATCATGATTTATCTGTTGAGAAATCTGACATAAGAAGATAGGAAAACTACACACACACACACACACACACACAACTTAATCAAAATTTACTTAGCAAAGTCCGCATGTATATGTAGGACAGCTGATAGTGAAGAAAAGTCTCATAGGACTAAGGAATCAAACACTCAGGATTCAGATGCTGAAAGTTTCTATATTGATTAGGAAAACCCAAGTTAAATGGATTAATAGACTCAAATCAGCAGTTCTAAGAGAGGACTTTACCACATTTGGGCACCCTTATTGACAGGCTTACCAGAATGGTTAGGGAATCTGACTTAGCAAGGAACCATAAAGCATGCTGGTGGAGTGGCGTGACTCCCTGTCATCCACAAGGTCCAGTTATTCTAACTCGTAGGTAGAGGTTGAGGAAAATGCTCAGTTGCAGTGGTTGGGTGGAGAAATACATTTGTCAGGAAATAAAACTGAATGGTTTAAAGACTGGTCCTGGGACTGGTGTTCTCAATGTTCTCATCTATCTCCACCTGGGCTTCTTAATGGATTGGGCTTTTGGAACATGAGGTTAGTCAATCTGTGGTGATATAGTTGCATGAAATGAGGCTTATAAGCATTCCTGTTTCTGAAGGAAAAAGAGGGACCTATGTTGTGCCTAGGAACCCGGAGAGGTGGGTGGAGAAGAGAAGAGGATGAAGAGGAATACATGGTGTCCAGTTGGAGAAATAGGTGAAGGTCAGAGGGAAAGAAGTAGTGTTTGTGAAAAGACCCTGTGAAAGTTTGAGCATACACAGAACTGTAGGGCTCAGGGGATCAACTGTGATCCTAGCAAGTGAGTGCTCCTCCAGCTGTCTCTCCCCACCCTGCCACAGACCCCAGGCAAAGTGCAACACACTGGACCCTCCTAGTGGACCCAGCAGAGTGCAGTGGAGAGCTGCAGAACAGTAGTGGGGACGATAACTCCCAAGTTAGGGACCTCATGGTGGCCCTGGAGACATCGTGGCAGCATGCCAGGTCTCGTACTTGACTCTAGAAGCCACAACAAGCAAGAAGGGAAAAGTGGAGGAATGTGACTGGCTGGTTTTTTGCTTATTGGATGTGACATCTGATGACATTCTCAAATGGATTGGAGAAGGCTTCAGAGCAAGCCTGAGACCTAGTAATTCAGGCGTTAATGGAAATGTGACTCCGTTTATATTCATGGGCTAGTGAAACTTAGAATATTTGGAAGTATATGCATGCCTTAATTCTAAAATGCTATGATTATGCTATACTTACTAGCATTCACACATGGTGAGACAAAAAACTACTTAGCACTAATTTACAAGTGAGTCACAGAATTTTTAGCCCAGGAAGGAACTTTAGGAATCATCTACTTCAACCCCCACATTTTAGCAATTAGAGTCAGAGAGCAAAAGATGGGAAGTGACTAAGCTCTGTGATATTGGGCATGTTAGTGACAGAATTAGGACTGCATCCAAATCTCTTGGGCCCTAAATTTGGCCAGTTGAGGACAAAAGGGAGGAAGAAGTGAAGTTTAAGAGAATTCATAAAAAGATATCAAGTATAACTTGGTTTCACATAAGGTCAGAATTCAAAAAATTTCGTATTTACTGTAGTTATGTATCAAACCTGCCAGTAGTTCTCTAAGTAATAGTACGTATGTAAAGAGAAAGTTCTGAAGCTTTAGTTCTATCAGTAGGCTCCAACATAAGTTGTGTCTTTGGTCATTATCTGGTCAACTCCTCCCTGTAGGTTGATTTCACTGCAAAGGGGAACACAGGCTCACATGCTGCTCATGTCCGTCGAGCCCTGAGAGGAGCCCTCTCCTCTCTCTCAGACACTCTTTCTCTAAATCATCCTATAACTGTCTCCTTCTCATCTTTCATGCAAGAGTCACTTCCCATAGGACTGCCATTCCTCACCCTCCCCTTCCCAGACTGGTAACACTCTCTCTGTGACCTTCAGCTTTGGGTGCTTTTATCCCACAAGGGACATTTGGTAACATCTGGAGACATTTTGATTGTCACAAGTGGGATTCTAGTAGAGAGAAGCCAGGAATGGTGCTAAATAGCCTATAACCTACAGGACAGCTCCCCACCACAAGAAATTAGCTGGTCAAATTTGTCAATAACATCAAGATTGAGAAATTCCATTCTAATCCATTGCTTTAGCTTCCCCCCCCCCAAGACGGTATTACAATCTTATTTATTTGTTTACACATACATCGTTGTTTTGGTCTATTTTCCCCCATTTCCCCCTACCTCAAATGAAAGCTCTGTAAGACCAGGGAATTTGTTTTGTTTATTGTTGGATAAGCCTTCTGGAACAGAAGCTTATATGGCACCTGGTAGGTGCTACATAAATATGTATTGAATTGATTGAATGAATAAATGTCAACACTACTAGAAAAACGAATTATAGGACTAGCTGTGCTATGGTGTATTCTTCTAGCTGATGAAAGAAACTAAGGCAAAGGTACCAGGTAAAAGAGAATGCCTGAATTTTGTTGTGCTTATTCCCATATGTGTCAGCTTTTTGTTGCTGGGATAAAAATACCTAGGAAGAGCAACTTAGGAAGAACAGTATATTTTGGCTAATGGTTTCAGAGGTTCGGTCCATGATCAGCCAACTACATTGCTCTAGGCCTGAGGTGAGGCAGAACATCATGGTGGAAGGGTGTGGTGGAGAGAAGATCCTTGGTTCTTAGAAGCTAGGAAGAAGAGAGAGTGAAAGAAATGGGACAGGGACATGATATAGTCCCCAAGGGCATGCATTAGTGACCTCTTTCCTCAAGCTATGCCCCACCTGCCCACAGTTACCACCCACTAGTCCGTTCAAATTATTAATCCATCAAATGGATTAATTCACCGATGAGGTTATAGTTCTCACAATCCAATCTCTTCACCTCTGAACATTGCTTAACACATGAGCTCTTGGGGGGATATTTTTAGATCCAAATCATACTTTCCTACAATCTGAATCAGCACAGTTTTGTCATTCAGAAAAATCAACAAAAGAAAAATCTGAAGTTTATTGAAAACAAGTGGGTGACAGCTGTCGGTATAATCCCATGGCTCCCATAACTGTAGTTATCTCAGCTCCCACTGGGAAGGGGAATGGAAAGGAAGCCATTTGTACAGAAGCTACAACTGGCAAAGAGTTACAACTTATTGATTCCTGCTGTCCAGGAAGGCCATGTTTCTTCTCCATGCCTTTTCATTCCTAGTCTGTGTTGAATTGAGAACACAGATTCTACTAAAATGTAATAACAGCTTCCTAATGTAAGCTATTGCTCATGAGGAAATGAAAGGAATTATTTAAAACACTAGAGAAGGCCAGAGTTTCAAGTTGGTTTATTTCATCTGGTAAGTTATAGTTTAAAAAAAAATAAAGAGCAACCCTGTACTAGAGTCAGATTGAGATCTCCTCGGTATTGTTTTCTCAGTAGAACAAAATAATATATTAGTGAGCACATCTAACTAGCAAATGTGATCAGGAGTATTGTAGAAATAAAGATGGAAAAGTGCCTTAACAGCTTTAAAATTCACAGATGGCAAATCAAGTAAAAGATCTGTTTATCACCCTCTGAGCACTTGGTAAAATGTACATCGGAGGGCTGGGATGTTTCTAATGGCAATTGCTGCACTTTTTGAAACCTCAGTGGAACCCTTGACTCTCTGATATTTAGCTCTTTCAGTGTCTTGCAGCAGAACGGAGAAGCCACTTTCCTGACCACATGGCTCGGTGCAATCCAATTGTACAGCCATTCTGCTTTGCCAGGAGTGTCTGAAGTAAAAAAAATTAGAGAGTCAAATATGTATAATAATGCAATGGAGAGTGTTGTGCCATGTGCTATGTTTCATAATGTCTTGCACAAACAGCTTGATATAGAGCATTATGGAGTATTAAAATCTGCTTTCAAGTGTTGGGGGCTCTTTCTGTCAACAATCCAGTGACTGTTACATACATTAACTGTGTGGCTGGGGTACCACTTCTTTTTTAATGGCATGAAAATGAAAATTAATTAATGAACGCGACAGCCACCTAGAACTCTAATGCATTTGACCACAGCTCTTATATTTAGCCTATTTTATATTTTAAAAATACCTCAGCACCATCTTTCTTTATTCACATGACATATATTTAAGCATGCTATAAAATTTTAAAAAATTGTGTAGAAGCCTTTTAATTTGAGGCCATCCCATTTGTTGATTCTTTTATTTCTTGAGCTTTGGGAGTCAAGGATGTTATTGTCTGTTCCAATTTATTGCAGTGTTGACCCTTTGTTTTCTTCTAGCAGATGTAGTGTTTCTGGTCTAGTTCTTAGGTCTTTAATTCACTTTGAGTTGATTTCTATGTAGCATCAGAGGGATCTACTTTTATTTTTCTTCATATGGATATCCTGTTTTCCTACACCGTTTATTAACAAAGTTTTATTTTCTCTAAAGTATGTTTTTTGGCACCGTTGTTGAGGATCAGATGACTATCCATGTGAATCTGTCTCCATGTCTTCTATTCCATTGGTCTTCATGTATGTTTTTTTTAAAATATATTTTTTGGTTGTAGATGGTCACAATGCCTTTATTTTTATTTTTATGTGGTGCTGAAGATAGAACCCAGTGCTTTCCACATGCAAGGCAAGCAAGCACTCTACCACTGAGCTACAACCCCAGCCCTCCATATCTGTTTTTATACTAATAACCACACTGTTTTTGTTACTAAAGTTCTGTGGTATAATTTGGGTATTGTGATATCCCTAGAATCACTCTTATTGCTCAGTGTTGCTTTGGCTATTCTAGGATCTTTTATTCTTCCATATGATTTTAAGACTATTTTTTTATAGTTTTGTGAAGAATGTCTTTGATTTTTGGATGGGAATTTCATTGAATCCATAAATTGCTTTTGGTAATATATTCATTTTTACAATATTAATTCTGCTTATCCAAGAACATGGGAGGTCTTTCCATCTTCTAAGGTCTTCAATTTCTTTTTTCAGTTTTCTATAGTTTTCATTGTGGAGGTCTTTCCCTGGTTAGATTTATTCTCATGTGTTTTATTTTGTTTAAGCTACTGTGAATGAAATAGTTTTTCTGATTTCTTTCTCAGCAGATTCAGTATAGGAGTATATAAAACCTATTCAGAGCGTGAAGATAAGACCTCCAGAATGGGAGAAAATCTTTGTCAGCTACTTTTATACAGGGATATCTAAAGAATGTAAAAAACTTAACCTCAAGGAAACAAATAATATAATCAATAAACAGGTAACTGATCCAAGTAGGCACTTCTCAAAAGAGGAAATACAAATAAATGACTGACAAATATATGAAAAAATATTCAATATCCTTAGTAATCTGGGAAGTGCAAATCAAAACCAAACTGAGCTTTCATCTTATTCCAGTTAAAATGTCAATTATCAAGAATACAAATAACAATAATTGCTGGTGAGGATATGGGGAAAAATGTAACTAATGTATTGTTGGCAGGATTGCAAACTAACACAGCCACTTTGGAAAGCAGTATGGAGATTTCTTAAAATACTAGGATTGGAACCACCATATGACTCAGATATCCCACTCTTTGATATTTATCCAAGAGAACTGAAATTAACACACTATAGTGATACATGCACACCACTATATATAGTTCTGCAATTCACAGTAGCCAAGCTATGGAACCAGCGTAGGTACCCATCAACAGATGAATGGATAAAGAAAACATGGTATACATAAAAAAAATGGAGTTCTACTTAGCCATAAAGAAGGAAGGATGAATTATGGAGTTTGCTGGTAAGTCCATGGAAGTGGAGAACATCTTGCTAAGTGAAATAACCCAGACTCAGAAAAACAAGGGTTGAATGTTTTCTCTTATGCAGAGGCTAGTGAGAAATAAAGATTTTTTTAAAGGGGGAGAATCCCATGAAAATAGAAGGGAGAACAGTGGAGTAGAGGAAGGGGACCAAGGTAGAGGGAGGAGGGAGGGATGGTAAAGGGAAAGAGCTGTGGAATGAAATTGACCAAATTATGGGATGTGCGTGTATGAAGAAATCACAATGCATTCTACTTTTATGTGTAACTATGATGCACCAATCAAAAAAATAAATGGAAGGAAGTCCAGAAGAGTAGAGGAAGGGCATCAAGAGGAGAGAGGGGAGGAAAAGAGAATGAACAGGGGATTGAAATATTGTGAAACACATGTTTTTTAATATGCATCTATGGAAATGTCAAAACTCTACTGTTATGTGTAGAAATAACAAATTAAAAAAAATCTATCAAGGCATGAAAAAACACGGAGGAACCTTAATTTATATTGCTAAGTGAAAGAAACTCGTTTGAAAAGCAGCATTCTATATGATCTTAAATATATGTTATCTGCAAAAGGCAAAACTATGGAGACAGTACAAAGATTAGTGTTTGTAGGGGTTAAGAAAGAAGGATGAGTAGGGAGAGCACAAAAAAATTAGGGTAGTGAAACTATTCTGTATGATACTGCAATTGAGGATGTATGACCTTATGCATTTGTCAAAACCAGAGGTGTGTACAACACCAAGAGTGAATCCTAATGTAAAAAGTGATCTTTAGTTAATAACAATGTATCAACAGTGGTTCAAATGTGCCAACAAATGAAAGCTGTTAATAATTTGGGAGAAGGGATACAGAAGAGGGGACAGATGGGAACTCTCTGTACTTTCTGCATAATTTTTCTTTAACCCTAAAACTGCTTTAAAAAGTAGTCAAGTTTTATTGGAATCTAAAATATATTTGTAATTTTATATTTTATAAATATTACATTAAATATTTATAAAATTTTAAAAACACTATTATGTATAACTATAATATACTAATAAAAAGTAGTAAAATTAGGAAAACTGTTTTATAGTTATAGAAGGTTTCTTCTCTTTCTCTCCTTTCTCTGCCTTGTCAACTTCCCCTTTCTTCTTCCTTAAAACAATTCATGTAAGTTCAGCCTTTAAAACTTCAAATTTAATCACCACCTTTAAAAAAATACTTGTGGTCAGATACAAAAATGTGAAATTTACTTGTTAAAATTTACCTATCCATAACATAAATATGATAATTCCATTTATATCCTATATTTGATGTCTAATTATAATATGGATCAACTCATGTTCTTCTGAAACATAATTTATGGTGATTGCCTGACATAGCCTTTGGATTCTAAGAAAGGTCTTAGGTCTGTTTCCTCACCAAACATGAAGAAATTGTCTGAATGGTAGAGACTGCAGGGCTCTTGCTTCATTGAGCTAAAAAAGATGAATTTATTCTGAAGATGAAGATTCTTACCTCTGTAAAATACCTTTAGGTCATTGTAACCCTAACCCTAACCCTAACCCTAACCCTAGGGATCTCAGAAGACAAGAATGGCTGATTGATTAAAAAGTTTAATAGAACTCTTAAAAAATAAATGGCATATTTGAAGATGTTTATGATCTTATAAATAAATGAGTGAATATTTGTCTTGTGTGGAGGGGGGCTTCATAGTTACAGAAACTTGAGTCCAAATTCTGGCATATCCATTTATTAGGTCCTAAATGACTTCTCAGAGGAATGTGATACTCTGGTATCTTACACACACGATAAATTTTGTGTATTCTTTTGCCTGTCTAAAAAATAAAGCAAACGTTTTGAAGTCTATATGGTAAAATGGGGACTAGTAATAAGTACCTTGTAGGATTATTATAAAAATTAGTAATATGTATGGAAAGTGCTTCTTTATCTGATACCCAGGAGGCATTCTATAGATGGTAATTATCAGCAATATTAATTTGTAAATAAGCAAAGTAGAATACCTTGAGAATCTGGAAAGAAAGTTCTGTTTTGTGGTGATGCTGCACTGGGAACCCAGCCTTCCCCACAGGAGACTTGGGGGCACAATCCAGATGCAATCCTAAGGGACATCAGTGTTGTCAAAACATTTCTTCTGTATCTATTGGGATACTTATATATTTTTTTCTTTATCCTGTTGATATGGAATTGCATTGCTTGATCTTTGTGTGTTGAACACCTTTAATTCCTATAATAAATACCACTTGGACATGAAAAAAAAAAAGAACTTAGGGTGTTAAATATGTACACACCACACACACTCACACACAAAACACACACACAAATGTGCATATACATATACATTCTAAACCAGAGCCTGTCCTGAAACATCAGATGCAAGAGGGTATCTTTCAGCTGTGAATTTTAGCTTCTCAGTGAAACTGCAACTCCTAAAAGGCAGGATCAGAATTGTCGGTTTTCTCCAGAGCCTTGTCAGGAACACGGAAAGGTTTAGCAAGGATTGGTTGATCAGGACAATGGTTCTTCCTACTTTTATTTCCTTAATGATATGACAACTTATTTTTCTTTCTTCCTTAGGATTTGGGGTACAAAAAGAGATGAGTCTTGGTCACTCTTTGTGCACAAAATGATAGCCATTTCCTGACTTCACTTCCTTGGCCTCACAAAAAAAGAAAGCAAGTCCTATAGGGATGGCTGTGTTTGAGGCTATTCAAATAGTTCTTGGGCACCTTTTGGACTGTCCTTACTGCCATCATGCTTTTTATATTTTCAGGGTTAGGAAAGTATATGCATTTTATTGCAATATCAAGAATAACAACAACATGCCTGTAATCCCAGTGGTTCGGGAAGCTGAGGCAGGAGGATCTTGAGCTCAAAGCCAGACTTGGCAAAAGCGAGGTGCTAAGCAACTCAGTGAGACCCTGTCTCTGAATACAATACCAAATAGGACTGAGGATGTGGCTCAGTGTTTGAGTGCCACTGAGTTTAATCCCTGGTACCACCCCCAAGAAAACTACAAAAAGTAATAAAATCACCATCCCCTGTATGTGTCTTGGTGAGTGTCCCTGGATCCCTCTGGGTAGATCCTTTTGTCAGATCACTGAGTCTCTACCTTGACTGTCAAGGGTGAGAGTGAATATGACAAATTATTAAACATATTTTAGCAAATCCTGACCTGAATAAGGCTACAGACTTATTAGGAAGCATGCTTAATTGAGAAGGAAAAATGGAAATAGCAGGAACAGGTGAACTTGAGTTATCATCCCAAATCTACTGCTTATTAGCTGTGACCCTGGTAAGTGCTACTTTATTCATCTTTAGAAGAGGAATTATGCAACTTACCCTTACCTTTTGGTTTTTATATGGATCAAATGAGAACTCAAGAAGCACTAAAGACAGTATATAGCACAGAATAGGTATTTGATAAATGTCAGTCTTTCATCCTCCTCCCTAGACAGGCCTATAGACCTATCTGAGGATATTTTTATTTGTGGGTATGTGTTTTGGAGTGTCAGATGAGACAATATGAAAGCACTCTGCAAACATAGAGCACAATATCCACATAAGTGATGAAAATGACAGATTTTATGATCCCAGATATGACAAAGCTGTGCATCTGTTGAGAAGTTGGCAAAGATTCTAAATTAATTTTGACTCCCCTAGAAATTCCTTGATAATAGATGAGTAGTTTTGCACCCCATATATATTGGAATGAACATGTTTCCCCGAATTCATGTCTACCTGTAATCTTAGCATGGAATCTTACATTTGGAAATATCATCTTTACATATTAATTAAGTAAAGGTGGAATCATACTGGCTTAAGGTGGACCCTAGTTCAATGACTCATGGAAGAAGAATGACTTGTAAGAAAAGGAGGACACAGAAAGACACATGCAGGGGAGAAATCCTTGTGAAGATTGAAGAGAGACTGGAGTGATACATCTAAGAACCAAGGAATTCTAGGGATTGGCAGCAATCACGAGAAGCCAGCAGAAGCAAGGAAGCATTCTTCCCTAGAGCCTTCAGAGAGAGCATGGTCTTGCTGACTGATACCTTGATTTCAGACTTAGCTTCCAGAACAAATAGAACAGATTTCTATTCCTGTAAGCCACTCAGTTTGTGGTGTTTTGTTAGGGCAGCCTTAGGAAACTAATACACCCTCTAGGTGGCCCTGACTTGCCATGATTCAACTTAAGATTTTCTAGTTTGATGATGTACCCATGCAACCAGTTCCCTTTTCACTTTGCAGTATTTAGTTAATTGCATGAGATATTTGACACTTTATTTTAAAATAGGCTTTGTGTTAGATGACTTTGCCCAACTATAGGCTAATGTAAGTGTTCTGAACACAGGCAAGGGAGGCTAGGCCAAGCTTTGATGTTCGAGAAGTAAGGTGTATTAAGTGCATTTTTTGGGGGGAGGGTACTGGGGATTGAACTCAGGGGTACACGACCACTGAGCTACATCCTCAGCCTCATTTTGTATTTTATTTAGAGACAGGGTCTCACTGAGTTGTTTAGTGCCTCGAATTTTCTGAGGCTGGCTTTAAACTCTAGATCCTCCTGCCTAAGCCTCCAGAGCCACTGGGATTATAGGTATGCACCATCACGCCCAGCTATTAACTACATTTTTGACTGGTATTTTCAATTTATGAGCATGTAACTGCAGCATGAGTCAATAAGCATCTGTATTTCCCCTCTTTTTATTAGTTAGAATTTTTCATTGTTTAAAATTAAGTCACAGTGTTATTTTAACTTGAAAATAAAGATTAGTAAGAGGTCAAAGAAATCCTGCTAAGTAGAAATCAAATCTGATATAATCCATATGCAAGAGTTCCCAAAGTATTGGCATTTTGGTTTTGTTTTTCTTAGAAATCCACCAAAGAATGTGGGATGAAATCAAAGCTGGGGGAAAACTTTGAGTTTCTAATTAGTCCCATTTATTTTCAAAACAGGTAAATTATCTAGACCAGAAAAGGTGTGTGTGTGTGTGTGTGTGTGTGTGTGTGAGAGAGAGAGAGAGAGAGAGAGAGAG
>NW_026000142.1:20901231-20949696 GCF_001458135.2 Marmota marmota marmota | reverse complement strand
GGGAGAGGGGAGGGGTGCTAAGAATGAAATTTAATAGAATTTTTATGATGGAACTCTTTTTAATATTAAAATCATGTTGGATGTCTTGACTATGGTCAAGATATGATCTAAAAGTTCTATTTTACCTACCTCCTAAACAATTTTGGGCTTATGATGTAGTCTGCAGAAGGCAAGGAAATCAATCTAGTTTGTCCTATGGTTGGGTTCGTTCCTCCAGGGAGGGATGTTATTTTCTTCTTGATACCACCCCAAATCAAATAAATGTAGATCCTCCTTCAGGCTTATGGTAGACGTCTGTTGAATCAATATGTGGTTGAATAAAGGAAATGGCGACTGAATTGAGTTGATACTTTCTGTGGGAGTAGAACTGCACATTCACAGCTTCTCAATTACTACTGAATGTTAGCTTGCTGTAGAAGCGCAAAGAAATACACAGGGTTGGGTGAGGTTTCCATCTTCCCATCTTTCCCCACGCTCAGCCTCATTGCTTTATTGTTAGTGTATACAAAAGCAATTTATTTCTCTTCTCTAAGAAAAGCATATGAATGATAGTACTTCTACATATAATGTACAGTATTCCTGGTCATTGGACATATCCCCACTCAGCACCCCCATCCCCCAAAAAATCACTACCAATAAAAAAGCAAATCTGAAGTTAAGTATTCTAAAGATGAAAAGTATAAAGAACTGAATAGTGTTTTGTCTGAAGCCTTTTTTGTTTTTGTTTTTCCCGTTAAAAGATCTTTCAGCTTAAAATAGGTACTGCCATCGTTATTGTGTTCCTCTGGTTAATTAGGATCCTATGCAGTGCTTGGACTGGGGGAAAACAGGAATGGCTTGTGCTTTTCTAAATGGAGGTTCAATCCGTTAAAAATGAGCATCATTTGTAACAATAGGTGGTGCGGTTAGAGACAAGGCTGCTGAAAGATGAAATGAAAAGAAATCCTATCCTTACCTGCCCTGATCTCAGGATTTACCAAAAACCAGTGCCTGGAACTAGGTGTGGTGTCATCCTGAGGGTGATCCACATCCAAACCAGAAGAACCCAACTTACCACTTGCCATCTCTGCAAAAACCCACAAAGGCCTTGCTTCTTTGTTGCAGAGTTGTGCATTTGTAAAGGAAGGAACTGTCTAATCAGTGATGGTCCTTTAAAGGCACCTCATTGTATTTGTAAATTTGCCATAGGACCTTCGTCTGTGATATATGGTCTCATTTTATTTGAAAACAATTATAATTTCTACTTGATAGGCATTCACAGGTTCTTTAACAGAGTTGAGGTGAAAATCCATCATGTACTATGAAATGAACCGGTCAATATAAGCTAGAGGTCAAGTCCTAGACTAGGAAAACAAGCAAAAAACCTTCCACACGGTATCTCAGTGAGAAACTAGAAATGACAACAACTAGTATTTATAGTGGGCTCACGGTGCCCCAGGTGTTTCACAAGAATCAGCTCATTTGGCCTTCCTAACAGTTACACCAGACTTGTGTCTAGTTTGTACACATCATGTTGTGATCTATGCCTGAAATAGCATAACTATTAAGTAAGTTAATTATTTGGTATTCAAGTATCAAGGAAAGCCTTATTAGGCCCATATAAAAGAAAAACAAAACCTTCTTTAGTTGCTTCCATGTACAGAATCAAAAGATGCAATATGTGCACATGATTTGGTGTTTCATTTTCAAATGCATTTTGATAAAGAAATGACACAGGGAGGGCCTATGTGTATTATTGCCCACAGGAAGTGATTTGTAGAATATAATTTTTTGTCCACTTTCTGAGCCCCACATCTCATCTTAATATAGAAGACCTGAAATAAGAATAAGGAAGAATAATGTTCTTCCATTTACCTTTGTCAAATATAAATTCAGTTTTCTGCATTTAATATTTTGTTCTCGTGAATAAACAGGTGATATCAGAGAATTTCCTGGCATGTTTTATTGTCTTCCTTTCTATTGTTCCCTCTTTTCTCTGAGGATGTTTTATTCCTTTTCTATTTTTCTCTATTTCTAATAGATTTCCTTTCTCACTGAAAATGAGAGAAACTTTTTGTTTAATGACATCAAAACATAACAGAACAAAATACACATATAAATCAATGACTTTTGAATTGCAAAGCCTACAAGGAAAAAGTATCCTTTCTTCTATATCAACCTTCTCCATCTTGCTACCTGGGCATAGAGACGATTAATGAGCAACTCCTTTGAGACGAAAAGTTTGAAGTAAATTCCAAAGTTTTGTTTCCTTCTAATTTCTTTGATGATTACCTTTCTGCATAGGTTGTTGTGGTTTTGTGAAAATATCTTCTTAAAAGTAGATAAAAATTAGATAATTTTACATGTGAGCTAAAATTGTGATTTTGAGGTGGGGAAGTAATCTTGGATTATCTAGTGGGTCAAACCTACTCATTCAAGCCCTTAAACACAAAGAGTTTTATTATTATTATTATTATTATTATTATTATTATTATTATTATTATTTAGTTGTGTTAAGAGATTGAAGACAGAAAAAGAAGGGAAGCAATGTTGTTGGCTTTAAAAATGGAGGAAGGGGGCTGGGTGCTGAGGAATGTGGTTGGCCTCTAGGTGTCAAAGCAAGGAAATAGGTTTTCCTTTATAGCCTCCAGAAAGAAATGCAGCCCTGTGAGCACCTTGATTTTAGTCCCTTGAGACCCTCTCTGACTTCTGATTTCTAGAACTGTAAGACAGTTTTTTTTTTTATTCTTAAACTAAGTTTGTGATCATCTGTTATGGCAATACATATACTGAAAAAGTATAATGATATTACAAAGATATTTTTCCAATCCTCTGTGCTCAAGGGAGGTACCCCATTGATTACCATTGTAAGTATTTCACCATTTACAGTTAATTTTATCAATGAAGTAAATAAAAGTTTCTATTCTCATACCTTAAGAATTAATTGTAAAGTTACCATTTTGTCTTTTAACTTACATATAAAGAAGAAATCTGAACTGTGCATTATTAAGGGACTATTATTAATAAAATATAATTTAAAAAGTTAGCTAGATTTTGTTTTTGTTTTCATTTTTCTTGTTTTGTACTAGGGATTGAACCCAGGGTTCTTAACCATTGAGCTACATCCCCAGCCCACCTTTTTAAAATTTTTTGTTTTGAGACAGGGTCTCACTTAAGTTGCTTAGGGCCTTGCTAAGTTGCTGAGGCTGGCTTCGCACTTGAGATTCTCTTGCCTCAGCCTCCCAAGCCATTGGGATTATAGGCATAAGCATGTGCCACAACGTCCAGCCAATTTTCTAGTTTTTAAGTGAAGAAATTACACACTACCAATTTGGATGAGATAAAATATAATTTAAAAAGTTAGTCATCCCTTTTACTCATTTACAGGCCTAAATAAGACTAATTTTTTTTTCTTTTTAAAATTTGACTTTCTTTTTCTTTAAGAGAGTTTGCTTGCTTAGAAGTTATTTGCTTTCAGATCTATCTCAATGCATTGACCATTTCAATTTTGAGGGTAGTTACCAAGAACTTAAAATAGCATCTGCCTTTAAAGGGTACATCTTTCTTGGTGCAGGCACCTTGGGTACCACATGGTCTGTGGTGTTGGTTTTAGGACCCACTGCATCCCAGAGCCCCAGATCTCTCTCTGAAGGCCTGGGTGGTCAAGATGAAAGGGAAGCGTTGGGGTATGATACATGGTAGACTACTTTTGAGAGTCAATCAATGTAGCATGTGGACAATCATACTTGAGTTTTCCTGGAAACACTCATTAATGGAGTCTGATCTACTACAGGTCAGAATGCACCTTTGTTCAAAATAACTACACATGCTAGTATTGCAGTAGATCACAGTTGTGGTACAAGACAGACATGGATCCTGAACCCTGGTGTTAGTGCCTTAAGGGGCTTCCTTTGATTCTTTTTTTTCCCCAGAGACAATTATTTTCCTGGTTTGTTTTAGTTATTTCATGTTTTTTTTATTTATTTTGTTAGTATTATATGCTGAGAATAGTCATGGTTTTGGGGTTTGACATGCAAAATTCACAAAATGTGAATTACAAAATTGATATTTTGGGGGAGAATTGTTGTCATTATAACATCATAGTAATTGTCCATTATAAAGAAGAAAAAAGTCTTCTCATTGGATTAGTTAACATTGCTTGCTTTATTTAAGAAGAACTCAAAGGAATGTTCAAAGCATTGTAGAGGTTTCAAAGAAACATATTTTTTTATCCTGTAGAAGGCACAGTTCTATTTGGAGGAAAAACTCACATTCTAATGAAAGATAAAGGACAGATGTCTTTTAACTTACATAAAGTCAGTGAGGGAAAATTTCACTATTGTGAATGGGAATTGGGTGTCTGGGGGCAGCAGTAAAGCAGTGAGCTGGTTGGGCAGAGTCAGCAAGACAAACAAGCTTTTAGGAGGGAAAGGTCTTGTGGCAGGGCTTAAACAAGTGATGAACACGAATGAGTGGATCATACATTAAAACTCTCATTGTGGGAAGGGGAGCAGAGAGATATAGGTAAGGACCACGGTTGATGGGGTCTGTGTGCCAAAGAAAAAACTTGAAACAAGAAGACCACTTATGGATCCCATTAAATGGAAAGACTTAAAATTATGGAAGTCCAGGTAAAGCATTATTTTTACATTTTTATATTCTATCTGTTGCTTCAAGTGAGTTCTTATGTGCGGAAGGGGAAACATACAAACCACAATCCTACCTGGAAGTCCCTTCAAAACATGGATTGGCTTGTGTTTATTAATCATTTTGATATAAAGACTCTTTAAATGGTTTTCCTTGTGTAAGTGTGACTCAGGAGTAATTTATGCTGATTTCTCTGGATGTCTTGCCAAAATCAGTCTCATTACTTGGTATTCACATTTTCTATATCCTATATAGTTAGTCTATCAGAAAAGCTGGTTAAATGAGGGAGTTAATATCATTTCTGACAGATTAACCATCAAGTTTTGTTGAAATGGGGCCATAATCAAGTGTAAAGTTCCTAATTTTTAAAAAAATGCATTTGATGCCTAAACAGAAAATCCCAGAGTCACAAGTGGTGCAGGAGCAAATTAATCTCTAGAATAATGAATGTTGAAGGTCAAATGAAGATTTTCTTCCAAGTCTTCTGTTGTTATTTCATAGACCCTTAAATATAGGATGAATATTTAAAAGATAACATAATTCAACTTCTTTATAGTAACAATACTGATAATGATGATAATGGCTACTATGTGTTGCCTATCATTTATTAGCTCACCTAATTTTCATGGTAGTACCATGAGTGTTCTCCTTTTACAAATGAAGAAACCAAACTTAATTAACTTGTCCAAGTCAAGGTCAGACATGGTGTTTAATCTAGGTTTGTTGAACTCCAACTCTAAAGCCCATTATGAGGGGAAAAAAACTCCAACTCCAAAGCCCTTTATTGCTACATTATGAGGAAACTGAGGCAAAGAAAATCGAATTAAGCTATTGAAAGCCTAAAACTTATTATTTACAGAGTGGGGGTAGAAGCTACATCTTTGGACTCAGAGTCATTGGAAGAATCTGGAGCTTGTGGTTCAGCTGGTGGTAAGAGTGTGTCTTGACCTTCTCTAGATACCCTCTGACACCAGCATGGGGCTGCTTGTCTTTGAGTTTTGGGGCCTCATATGAGTTGCTCATGCTTCAGGTATAATTCATGTTATAACAGGAATTGGATGTTAATTCTCTTGGAATCTTAAATTGAATTATTTTTTTCTGCTTTTGTTTTCTGATGCTTAGAACAACAAGTGAAACTTTTTCTGAAAACAGATGTTGCAGAAAGATCTTGGATGGGTTGAGTTCTACCTTTTAGAGATTCCCAAACTTATGGGGGCAGCTCCCTAAATTATGAAAGTATTTCTTCCTTCCATTTTTCCTCTGAAAGTTGCAAGACTAATATTTCAGAAGGTGATCTAAGACTATGATCCATATCACTGTTCTTTGTCCATAGTATTAACAGTCACTCTGGAGAAGCTGATCTTTCATTCTTTAAGCCTTGGGAAGACTTGGAGCCACCTGAAATGCCCTAGGAGGTTGCTTCAAAGTGGGAATCAATCCATCTCAAATTCACTTTGAAGTTCAACTATGGAGTTGACCCACTCAGGGATCCACTCTGATAAGGAAAAGAAGGTTTTGATTAAATTTAGTCTTCTAATAAATGATATAGAAACTTTAAAACCAGAACTCAAAACACCTGCCTGGGTCAGTAATGTGGAGTCTTCTTCCATTGACTAGCACTTTGATTGGACCTTGGTGGGATTTATGAATTTTACATTCTCATTTATGCTCAAAGGCTGTTTGTATGATGATGTGTTTTTTTAAGACAATCATTAAAATAGCAATTCAAAAACATGAAAAGCATAAAAAACAAATTTGTGTTTTGTATTTACTTTGAATATGGCTCAATGATCATCATTTAGGGGCATACTTAAATATTTTTGTTTCTGTAGGACACACAATTTATTAGGGAAGACAATGATGGAATACACACACACACACACACACACTTAAATAGTGATAAATATTAAGGAGGTGAAAGAAATAGAGCAGAAAATACTTGAACATTTTTAACATGGTTTTGTCCTTACAAAATTTAACCCGCTAGGGAAACAGTGAATGCTTATGTAAGGCATATGGTAGATATAGATGGGAGAGAAAATTAACAATTGTAATTTCTGCATAGAGGTAGCACTGACTTTGTATTGAAATACTTCAGCAAGGTGAGAAGGTGGGAAATGAGTCAAATCTTAAAATATAGGTATGGGGAAACTTGAAGGTGAGAAACATGAGATGCATATAGGGAATATGTAAGTCAGTTTGGCCCAGTGGGGATCAGAGTGTCAAATATTCCTAGGGGGATGGAGCAAAAGCAGGAAATGTGCACTGGCCATGTCCAGCTTGGTACCTCCTTTCAACACAAGGCTTTAGGAAGCTTCAAGTATGATTACACATTTTATTTTAATACCACAAAGAATGTGAAGATGGCAGTTCAGTCCCTGTACTTGTTTAGAACATGACCTTCATTCTCAGCAGTTCCAGGGGTTCCTGTGCTATATACAATATAAAATGCTCCCTGGCTGGGAGACAAGTATTTTTTATGTCTCTCAGACTTCCTTTCCTTTGTGAGCCCTGATGGGCTCCTTGAGACTCGTGATAAAGCGCAAACCTAGCTGTTGAAAGCAGAGAAGCCATAAATTAATGTATAGGAGCTGAGAGAGACTTCTTTGGAACAGTCTGGAATCTAAGACCACAGTTTGCAGTATCTCCCAGAAACAGATTTGAGAGTTCAGCTCCGTAGAGAAGCTACTTCCTCCACCCCCATCACGGCCTTGGGAATTTGAAATCAAAAACTGCAAATGGACTAAAATTTAAATGTAGCTTTAGTATCTATGACACACTTCGGTTAGCTATTCAAAATAATGATGCATAATTTGGTAGCATAAAACATATGTTCCACTTTTATGCATTTGTTCTATTTACTTCCTCCAAGTTTTTATTTGAAAAGGTACTTCACATATATTCTGTGCCCCAGGTACCATTTCCTGATCAGAATATTGGGCAGATATTTCCATGTGGAGTTTACTTATGATGTGACGATACGTTAATGGGAACAGCAGTTGTTAAACACCATTTTACAAAAAGAGGGGGGGGAAATGTGTTTCATCAGTTTGCTGCCACAAATTGAGACATACATGCAAAACCATGAGTTTTAATAAATGTGACATAAGTTAACAGAGCATGGAAGACAGAAGAATGGAGAATGGTGTCCCTAAATCAATTTAATGTAGTAAGAACCCCAAATAAACAACAGATTGGTCCTCTTCAGCAAAATATACTAGAAAAACGAAGGCTGTCAGAAATTGTTCACAGTATATTCTTCATCAAATTGCAGTGGAGATGATCTGACAGAATTGAGTACAAAGTCATTTATGAGAAATTTGTCTTCTTGGTAGCTAATGTTGAGAATGTTATTTATATTAACAGATAAAATAGGATGGTAGTACACAAGCAATTATCTAAATTTTTGGATGTGGCTCTGCCTGTAAATCTGGGTAATGATGACATATCTCTTCTGGGACTACATTAACTTATGGGCTATCATAATTGTATTGAATGAAGGGAATGTCCACTTGAAGATTAAGACATCATAATGCTAACCCTAGCTGATTGATAGACAGATGACAAGGTCCTGGTCTTCAACCACAAAAGAAACTTTCCAATTAACTATAAGTGAATATAATTTTAACACTAACCCCTTTTATATTCATTATATTCCCCTATAACTGTCTCATTGCTGGAAGGTTAAAGGATGTGGAATTAAAATACTCTGCTTCTTCATATAGTAAAAATAATGCAGGTAGTTAAACTGTCAAATGCATTGAACCCAGAAATAGAGATTCTGATTTCTGCAGAGATGTAATTTCATTTCAACATACTTTCAATCTGAGGCTGCTTCTGATATTGCAGTGACTTGGCCTTGACCCTGATGTGACTTGAGTTGGTGTTTCCAAAATATAAACATATACATGAATCAGATGAGAAATAAAAATCTAGAAATCAGAGTGCACTACCTTTTTGTTTTTATTTTGTTAAAACTTACAATGAAAGCAATTACTAAATTTGAAATCATGAAACAAAAATTTAATCTGTTTAGAATCTTTGTTATAGCAGATAGGATATTTTAATTTTTCTTTTTAAACATTAGAAAATTGACTCTTGTCCTAGACTTAGAAAAAAAGTTTAAAACTTTTATTAATGAATACAAGTGTTTTACCAAGCCACTTCCGTTGACTAAAGGATACTCAGAGAGAAATCAATTCATTCTCAGTATAAATGTTATTTACTTCAAGCTCGTATTTAACTAATTATAGTAAATTCAAGACTGGAGTTTAAAAAATAATGTCTGAGCTAGACATTTATTAGAGGTGGGGGGAAAACCACCTTTTTTTCTGTTCAGTTACCTAGTTTAATACCTACAACTATGCCTGGGCTCTATCTCTGTAATGCAAACTATTGTGGATTTTTTGTTGTTGTAAATGTACAGTGGATGCGATGCATCATTGGTCTTAATTCTCCATCTGTCCCTGTGCCATGCTCTCTACAATTTAACTTTACAGTCCATTTCCACTGAGGGTGGGAGATAATTCCCTGTCCCTGAGTGCAGACACATGACTTACACTGGCCAATAGAATGAGGTGGGAGGGAGGGTATGTCAGCTCTGTGCTGAGGCCTCAAGAGCCTGTGTGTACACTGATGTCCAGCTCCTCTTCAATTGACATGACAATGGTCTGAATAGCCTGCTGGAGGGTAAGAGGCCTGTGAAACAGAGCTGAGTCATCCCAGTTGTCCTCAGCAAGGCCATCTGACGGTGAACATGTGAGCGAATCTGGCTAAGGTTAGCTGAGCATTGAACTGATCCCCACCTGACCCAGCATAAAGTCAAATGCCTCTTACTGAATGCCATGAGGTGTGTGTGGCTGTTTGTTATGTGGTACTGTTCTGGAAGTAACTCTCTGGTACGTTACTCCTGCTGGGTATCCTCAGAGGTCAAAACACATTGATTTATATTTTTCTAGCCGTGGGGATGAGTTGCTGTAAGTTGGTTGCCATCTTTCAAAAGGTTCTCCTCAGAGTATAAATTTAAGAGGGGGCTAATTGGCTGTTGGGTCATGGAATAGTGTTTAACCTGAAAGGCTCCATGGGTCATGAACCAGAGAGATGCAGTCTTTAATCTTGACTTCTTTTCACCTGCAATTACCTATTTACCTCCCTTGATTTCTTGCTTCTTTTTTTTTTCTTGTTCCTTTATTGTTCAGCACATGTTAACTAAATGTTTATTTAGTCCTTCCTATGGGTCAGATGGCCAGTATGGGACCACATGAGGCAGACCAGAATGCACTTTATTTCAACCAATTAAGAAGAAATTGTTTAGGTAAACATCAGTTTGGGGTATTTGATGAATATTTAGGAGTGCGATTCTTACCTTAGGAGAAAGAAAAAGGTAGAAACTAGGGCAAACAAGGAATTCTGCAGATCTTCTTTCAAAGTGAATATAATAATGCCCCTCCCCCTCTGGCCAATTCTAAATAAAGCTGCTTCTCTGCACTGGAGATGAATCATTGCATTCATGGTAAGGCACTTGAGAATTACTGTTGTTTACAGAGAGCATCACCAGCAGCAGGGGTTAAGAATACCCCACAGTTAAAACACAAACACATTTGCAAGGATGAGTGAAGGAAAAATAGATGAAACCCACTTAGGTCTGTAGCTCTTCCTAACATACTGCATGTGCCCCTGTTAGGTAGTAGGGGAAGAAATGTCACTGGAAAGAGAGAGCTCAGGGTAGATGTTTGACTAACATCCAAATTCCTACAAAGGCATTTTTGAAGCGTCTAACTTTTATGGCAGTTTTGGATTTACAATGGCAATATAAAAACCTGGGTGATGGAAATCACGAGACAGTAAAAGTTCCTTTCACTACTTTGGAGGCTCAGTGTTTATATTAGCACTTAACACAAGATAAAAGCCCTAGGTTAGGAGTGTGGAGAGCTGATTGGAGAATTGCTGTCAAGTCAGCCCTGGTGTATTGACAGGGGAGGCTCTGCTTGTTCAAGGTGAGTGAGTGTCCTCAGACAATTTGGATAGTTTAGATTTGACTCTCTGGATAAAGTGAATTACTTGATTTATTAACAAACCTTGCTTGCTATTTGATAAACACTCTATCAAGCTTGGCTGGAGGTGCCCTTGATAGATTGGTTGGGAAGATTAAACATGGCATGAGAACAAGTTAGAAAAAAAATGATGTCAGATATAGTATATAAACAAAGTAACAATTGTAACAGGTACAAAATAATAAAGCACAGATAGCAGTTGATTCATTAAAGGTGGTTTTGTCAAGGTGTTCATCCTTAGTGCAATGCTTCAGATGACTTGGTTGAAGCTGTGACGGATGCTCCAGATGGGGTCAGGATGTCAATGTTGGAAGCGGGTGGAAAGTATCTTGGAGCTCAGGTAGCCCCTTACCCTGGAAATCTTAGCAGAGCTAAGGTCTGCCTTTTGAGCATTTTGTTAATATCTTTAAGTTTTCACTGTTATTAGTTAAGAGGCATTATCATTTTGAGCCAATGATTCTTGGCTCAGCCACTTATTAGTTGAATGACATGTGGCAAGTTAGTGGCCTCAGGGTCTCTGTTTTCTCACTTATGAAACAGAGTCAACATTAATGCCTGTGTCATAAAGTTCTTGTGAGAATGCAGTGATCCCTGCCTAAATATCCCATGTGGACATGCTCAGAAATGACAGCTGTTACTACATATGAAGGATAAGGACAATGCTTTGTACTCCTAGAACCTAGGCACAGTGCTCTTCCCCGGGCAGTCACTCAGTGTTGCTAGGTGGATGTGTGAAGAGTGACTGATGCCAAGGGGCCAACTCTGCAGAGATTATTACATGAGATCAGAAGAGCTCAGTGGAGGAATGTTAAAATCAGAGCTAAAAGAGATCTTTGATATTGCCGAGTACCATTCTCTTGTCATTTTTACAGATGAGAAAACAAGTCTGAGTACATTCAAGTTAACCTGAGCCGTGGAAGCTGGGTGGATGGGAGAATAATGTGAAAATATTATATTGGAGAGCAGTTGTGCTTAGATGGAAAGATAAAAGGAGTCAAGGAAGGGAGAGCAGGAGCCATGGGCTCTGAGGCTTATCACAGGGAGACTCGCTGTGCCCAAGGAGTACACAGAGGAAAGGCCAGGAGTTCATGCTTCTGAGGAGAAATGATGAAAACACCAAAGGCCGATACGTGACAAAGGAGTTTGAGCCGGTTTCGGATGATTAGCTGGTGGCTTTGGAGGCCATTTGGGTACACTGCCATTTCCCATTTGCAGGGAAGCCCCCCAATTTAATGGGAGTTGGAGGCTTACTTTGATTATACAGAAGGACATGCAGTTCCTTTTTGAAACTGGATGTTAAAAAAAAAGTTTCTGCTTGTTTCAACTGGAACATTCTTTAAAGAAAAAAAGAATCCTCTCAAATTGGTTTGGTGTTGGCAATGGGGAAAGCAGAAGCATACATATATGATTCTAACATCTCCAGGTACACAGTGTTGGGGTGATTATAACTTAGATGTTTTGATATTAAAGAATATCCTTTTAAGCAGCTTGTACTTGTCTTTGTCAAGAAGTACACTTGGAAGGCAGTACTGGGTTTGTTAATAAACTCCGATTATGCTCTTATTGGTGTATTCTCCACTGGAGTGGAAGATCAACATGTGTTTATTGTGTAATCTAAGAATAAAGAAATGATGAAAATTTCCCTCTTTATCTCACTGTTTGAGGAAACAGATTTATTATGGTACAAAGGGCCTCGAAGAATTGCACAGCACTTGATATCTCTTGATTGTGCACAACTTGAGAGCCAATCATAGTTGCCCAATTTGATATACCCCCAACTTTCAGACCTCTACTTTCCTGTACTTTATAGATCCCTCACTTCATGAAACTCTTCCCAAATGGATCCCTTTGTCTAAATTCTTTCATATCAACCTCATGATATTTACATACTATCTATAAAGAGCAAGGAGAACAAAGAAGAAGCTATAGAGAACTGTACACTACTTTTGTGTAAGATCATTTCATTCAAATTGAAAACTCTTGTCATCAAATTAATACATTTTATATTCTTTCTATGAACAGATAGGAAGAAATAAACAAAAGGGGGATAATTTAAAAAATGCAGGGAGGCAAGGGAAGGCAACAAGGTTTGGTGCAAGAGGATGATATCACCCTTATGGCTGAAGGTACCTGGGGCTGGGCTTTAAGAGGTGGCTCTCTTCCAGGGGCTCTGGCTTTGAGAGAAGAATGTAGCCATTGTTTACCCACAGGACAGCAAGCAGGGAGCTAGAAAAATAAATACTCTCATCTCCTGTCTTCTGACCTCCTGCTACTTGACCTTCATGGGCAGTTAAAGTGAAGGAATCCCTTAATGAGGACCACAAGGACCAGACCCCTGGAGGTCTCTGGTGAAGAAGGTCCAAGGGTTCTCTGGAGAGGCAATGGAGAATATCTAGCACTATATCTGTTGCAATTCTTGGTTTGAACCTTCATAGTTGGTCCTGCATAATGAAGACACAGGGTCATTTCCCCCCTTCCCTCCAAGACAATCATAGTTTAATCATAAATTTTAATGATTTATGATTGATGATGATGATGATGATGATGATGATTTTTGCCTCCTGGATATCTGTCCTGGTTATCTCTTTAGCTATGGTTTATGCAATTTCTGTGTCTCTATCTTTCACATCTCCTCTTTTATCTGTCTGGTCCAGAGGTGTTTTTTTTTTAAGGTCTCAAATTGGTGAACATTCTTAATTACGACTTAAAGTACCCTAGAGGGGTACATAATAGTGCACACATAATGAGAAAGATAAGATACAGAAATTCATTAAGATGATTAAGAGTGGGAAAAATTTTATGTGTGCAGGTGTGAAAGATCAATTTATATGTGCAGGTGTGAAAGACCATACACGTTTTGTATAGTAGATATTTGTTAGAATCATCTACTCCTGAGATAATATATTGCCAGAGATCTTGGATCCCCTTCTTGGTCCTGCAAATACAGCAAGTTCTCTTGAACAACTTGGTACCTGAATCGATGAACTTGGATGAGCCCAGTGATTGGGTGGCCATTTGGGTGAGGGAATATGATAGGAGGATGGACTTGATTAAGGCTAATTCATCATTTTTTTTTCACAGATTTTAGTATTGTACCTAAAAATTAATTGGCATGCCCAAGACCGCTTAGATTTTGCTCCTGTTTTATTCTAGAAAGTTAATAATTTTGCATTTAGATCTGTGGTCCATTTGGAATTAATTTTTGTTAAAGATAAACCTATGCCTAGTTTTTTCCTTTGTTTTTCATATAGCGTCTAAATATGCCAGTGCCATTTTTTTTTTTGGAAAGACTATCTTTCTGCATTGAATTATCTTTGCTCCTTTGGCAAAAATCAGATAATTATATTTGTGTAGGTCTATTTCTGAGTTCTTTATTCTATGCCATTGATTCTGGTCTTTTGCCTTTCCATTTAAGCTTTAACATCAGTTTATATTGCAAAATTGCTTGCTGGGATTTTGATTGGGTTTGCTTTGTATCTATAGACCTATGGGGAGAACTGGCATCTTAACACTAGCGAGGATTCTTGTCCAGGAACATGGAATTTTCTCCATTTATTTATTTCTCTGATTTCTTTAATCAATTTTATAGTTTTCTTCATATACATATTGTATGTATTTTGTTACATTTATACTTAGCTATTTCATTTTGGGGGTGCTATTGCAATTTTTTAAATAATTTCAAGTTCTACTTGGTGATTGTTAGTATGTAGGAAAGCAATTCATTTCTGTGTATTATTCTTGTATCTGTATAATGGTCTTGCTATACTCATTTATTAATTCCAGAATCCTGCCCCCCACACTATTTTTTTATTTCCTACATAGACAATGATGCCATCTGTAAACAAAAAAAATTTAATATTTTCCTTCCAACTCTGTATGCCTTTTATTTTCTTTGTTGTCTTATTTCTTCAATTAGGATGATGTGCATATGGAATGGAAAGAGGTGATATCATTGTCTTGTTCATGATCTTAGAGAAAGTGACCAGTTTATCACCATTAAGCATTATGTTAAGTATAGGTTTTTGTTTTTGTTTTGGTAGATGTTCTTTATTAAATTGGGTAAGTTTCCTTGTATTCCTAGTTTGTTGGGAGCTTTTTTTTAAAAAAAATATATGAGTGGGTGTTGGATTTTGCCAAATACCTTTTCTGCACCAATTAATATAGTCATGCAGTTTTTCTTTAGCCTGTCAATGTGTTGTATCACATTGATTATCAAACTGTAAAGCAGCCTTGCATGCCTATAATAAATCCCACTTAGGCAAAACTGTGGTTTGAATGTCCCCACCAAAATTTATATTGAAATTTAATTCCCTTTGCAAGGTATTTAAAGAGTAGGAACTTAATCCAACTATATATTTGCAACCACTGGGAGATATCTAAGGTCAAATGAGGCCATAAGAGTGGGTCTCTAATCCAATGGGACTGTGACTTTATAGGAAATGGAGCTAGGATGCTTAATGCTTTTCACCATGTGGAGGCTTTCACTGCCTTTGGACTCTGCAGAGTCCCCACCAGCAAGGAGGACATTGCCAGATGTGGCTGCCTGATAGTGGAATTCCCAATCTTCAGAACCATTAATCAAAGAATTTTTTTTTTTAACAAATTACCCAGGTTCATGCATTTGGTTTTAGAAGCATAAAACTAAGACATTCTTTGTTGTCTTATTTCTTCAACTAGGATGATGTGCATGTGGAGTGGAAAGAGGCGATATCATTGTCTTGTTCATGATCTTAGAGAAGGTGACCAGTTTACCACCACTAAGCATTGTGTTAAGTATAGGTGTTGGTTTTTGTTTTGTATAATTATTTTTATACATTGTTGTGTTTGATTTGCTGATGTGTTGTTGAAGATTTTTAGATTTATGTTCATGGGAGATATTGATCTGTAGTTTTCCCATCTTATAATGTTCTTATCCGTTTTTGGCAAATTATTAAGGTAATTATGCACTTATAGAATAAACTAGGTAGTTGTTCCCTGTGCTTCTATTTTCTGAAAAAAAAGTGTGAAGAAATGTATCATTTCTTCCTTAAATGTTTAGTGGAATTCCAATGAAACTATGAAGTCATGTTGCTTTCTTTTCTGGATGGCTATTAATTATTGATTCAATTTCATTAGTAGATAAAAGTCCTACTCAAATTATCTCTTTTTATTTTTGTGAGTTTTGGTAGTTTTTGGTCTTCAAAGAATTGGTTAATTTCATATAATTTGTCAAATTTGTGTGCAGAGTTGTTTGTAGTATTTATTATCCTTTTAGTTTCCTTATGATTGACAGTGATAATCTTTCATTTCTGATATTGATAATTTGCATTTTCTATTTTTCTTGATTAGTCTGGCCAGGGATTTATAAATTTAATTGATCTTTTGGAAGAATCAGCTTTTGATTTCATTGATTTTTTTGGGGGGTGGGGAGGGGGTACCAGGGATTGAATTCAGGAACATTTGACCACTGAGCCACATCCTCAACCCTATTTTGTATTTTATTTCGAGACAGGGTCTCACTGAGTTGCTTAGCACCTTGCTGTTACTGAGGTTGGCTTTGAACTTGCAATCCTCCTGTCTCAGCTTCCTTACTACTGGGATTACAGGCATGTGCCACCATGCCCAGCTCATTGATTTTTTTTAAAAAATATTGTTTTCCTGTTTTTGATTCGTTGGTTTCTATTCTTATTTTTATTATTTTTCTTTTTTTGCTTCAGGCTTTAAATTGTTCTTTTGCTCTAGTTTCTTGTGGTAGGAACTTAGACTATTGATTTTGGCTTTCTTCTTTTCTAATGTACTCATTTAATGCTGTAAATTTCCCTGTAGAACTGTTTTATTCATCCCACAAATTTTGAAAGTTGCATTTTTATTTCCATTTAGTTAAAAATATTTTTATTTTCTCTTGAGACTTTTACTTTGAGCTACATGTTATTTAGAAATGTGTTACTTAATCTCTAAATATTTGTCAGATTTTCCAAATCTCTTTCTGTTACTGATCTCTATTCAATGCCATTGTGATCATACTTACATGATTTCTATTCCTTTACTTTTGTTAAAGTGTTTTTTTTTTTTTTTTTGTTTTTGGTC
Organism: Marmota marmota marmota; assembly: GCF_001458135.2. Classification (NCBI taxonomy): domain Eukaryota; kingdom Metazoa; phylum Chordata; class Mammalia; order Rodentia; family Sciuridae; genus Marmota; species Marmota marmota. The sequence continues at coordinate 20,932,951 of NW_026000142.1, read as the reverse complement.
AAGAACATGTTATGTTTTGGAGAATAATCCAGGCAACATGTAATTGGGCCTCATTTTTAAATTCACTCTGACAACCTTAGTCTTTTACTTTGCATATCAAAATCACTCATTAAAGTAATTATCGATATAGTTGTATGAATGTGTACTATGTTTCTAACAATTTTCTAATAGCTGCACTTGTTCTTTTTCCTTTGTTCTAACATTTTCTGCCTTCTCTGATTTTAATTGCATTTTTATGTGGTTTTTATTGTATTTCCTCTCTTAGCAATTATACTTTTAAGATATTTTAATGGTGTCCTAGAGTTTGTAGTTTATATTTGAAATTAACTTCACCCTAATGACACTGTACCACTTCATGTGCATCTCAGGGACTTATTCTAGAAGTATTCTTATTTCCTTCCTCTGTCTTCTCACATCACTGTTGTGTTCATTTCACTTACTCCTATGCTACAACCACCCAATATACTGTTATGATGACTCAGTGTTTGATTTCTAGCACTTTCTTTTCATTACTTCTCAGTTTCCATAGATGGCTTACATTACCCATCCATTCTTTCATGTCATCAAATTTTTGCATTATAGCCCTTAATATACTAATCACACATTCAAATTTGCTGTCGAAAAGTTCCAAAATCTGTGCCATATTGGAGTATGATCATAATACTTCCTTTATCTATTTAGACTAGTTTTTCTTGAATGTTAGTATAATATGCTTTTGTAGTTTTTGTTGAAAGCCAGTCATAGTGTGTCAAGAAATAGAAAATGTGTAAATACACTTCACACTTCAGTATGAAGTTTTAATGTTAATATGCCTAGAAATTGGGCTGGTTTTTGTATCTGTTGCAGGAATACCTAGATATTTAGAGATGGGTGGATCAGGAAAGGCACCAGGAAGCATTGTTGTCTTTTTGTAACTTGGGTAGAGTTTTGACCTGTTAAGTAAGGGTTAGGCAATCTCAGGTAAAGTATTATAGTGAAGGTCTGGAATTAAGAAAGGAGGAGGCTAGAATTCCCTCAAATGATGCTGTTTGAAAGTCACAAATGGACTTGGCTGGGGGGAGGCAGTAGAAGTGTCAGAGCAAAGCAACAGAGTACCAGGAGTTAAGGATGGGGTCATAGTAGATATGGCTCCTGGTATAATAAGCTCAGGACTCTGTGTGCTTTACTTTTGCTTCTTTGACCATTTACAAATGTGAATCTTATGCTTGGGTAATTGAAAACTCAAAAATCTGGGATTGGTCTAATGACAGAGAACATAGCCCAGTGACAACGATGAAAACTGAAGGGGTCTCTTCCATTGCTATGGACCCTGCATTTCCGTTCTCCACGGTTGATATGCACTGAATAGCCATTGCCTTATGTTCTTTCTCAGTGAATTTTTTCACCATTTAAGTTTTTTTGTTAAACAATTGCACTTCTGATTTCTAAATGGAAATTGGATTTGGGGTTTTTTGGGGGGAGCAATAATGAGAAATTTTTAATATAGTTGTTGCTCTAGGAATGTCCCATCCTTTTGAGAATTTGGAGGGGATGAGATGGAGGGGAGTATTCTGGAATTTAAGTGCTGGTTGTGGTGACAGAGGGCATCCTCAGGAGGTATCCTCAGGATGGTTGCTCTCTGTTTAACCTTTCCTTGTGGGCTTTAGGCCACTAGGAGCTTGAGATCTTGCCTGCTGACATTCCTCTCTTTCAGAAATCTCTATTTCCTGGGTGCTTTCTACTCTGGTCCACAGAAACCTGATATAGTGAGGAAATATGACACTGGTCATTTATACCTTAATATGTATTAGTTCTGTTCTCTGGAATATTTGCAATTATCTAAGAGTCATCTGTTATCTTTGTTCTCTTCTCAAGATGTCAGAATATCATTGTTTAAATGGGTAATCTTTGTAGATGATAGAGTCAAGACAAACTTCCTAGTGCAAGTAAAGTTATATCAAATAGGGAGTTTCCATGTTCTCATGAGACTCATTGGGTGCAAACTGTCATGTATGGAAAAAAGGGAAATCTACTACAGTCACCACAAAGTGCCCTGTGTGCCCATACCTTACTGTTTGAAGAGAAAGAAAGCAGGTATAAAATAATAGAAGTATTCAAATGTGGGCTTCAGAAGTATAGGTTGACAAATTTACCAGCTCGGAGCTGTGAGCACTGGCAAGTACTTGGTGTTAGCAAACATCAGAGAAAACTTTAAACAGCTTTTTCCACCTTGTTAGGAAATAGTCATTCTTTATTTGTTCAGTTCTAGCTTCACATTCAACCTTTAGAGGGAAGTGTGGGTAAAAACTGGTCCACTTGGATGCATTTCATCTTGCTTTTGATAGTGCTTCTCTTGGAAGAGATTTTAAAAAATAGTTGAAGTTAAAAGCTTTCCATTGTGACAAATAAACTTTCAGAATTTCATTGAAAAAATTTAAATAGAATGAATTAATTTAGTCTTAAAAAGATTTTGAGGACTTAGAAGACCAACTGGGCTACCACGAAACAGCCTTTGTCAGCTCTCCTGCAGAATGAAGGTCAGAGGCCCAGGGCAGAGCCTTTCTGTTCAGACAGTGGGTTGGTCTGAGGTATAGGCTGGCCTCGTTCAAACTTTAGGTAGACAAGCCTTCCTATGGAGGCTTGCCTCTGCATTTCCCATTTCATAGTGTGGCTGCCATGTACATCTTCTAGGATTGCCCTTCCTTTTACCCTGTCCACCAGTCATTCCTGTTTAGTACTAAAATACTAAGGGCAACACGAGTAGAAAAGTCAGATGTCAGGGCACTACGAGCATCTTATGTTTAGACCTGTTAGCATTGTATTCAAATGGGTATAGAATACGTGTGAATAATGAATATCTAAATATTGATGGGGGTGTGTGTGAGTATGTGTGTGTGTTGCTATGCTTGTTTCTGTCTTTATTCTTGCCTAATTACAGTTACCTGGTTACTTGTGATTTAGCAAGGTATAAGTTATATCAAAAGTTCATTTTCATAGGTTAAGCATCCAGGTGCCATTTTTAGTTTTATAGATGGCTCTTGGTGATATTCAGTGCAAAATCATGAATCTCAGAGGACGAAATTTTAGCATCTGGCAGTACTTCTTGACCTCTACCTGAAGAATGTGTCTCCTGAATCTAGGAGACTCGGTCAAGTTGCACCTGCAGGAGGGCATTTGGGCCTCCTGACCAGTCAAATGGGATGTCTATCTTCATGGTGAACTCAGGCACAGGTGTCTTAGTTGCATCACCCCACACTCCTCTGGGCAGCCAAGGGAGTTTCTCCACTTACACTAATGATACTCTTCAAAATCATAACTTGCATTATGTTGATCCTCTGCTTAAAGTCCTGCCAGGGTGTCCTGTTTTACCCTGAGTAAAACACAGTCCTTTTAAAGGCTTAATGAAAGTCTGTACCATCTGACCCTCCTGACCTCTCTGGCCTCACCTACTCTTTCCCTCTGACTCTGCTCCATGTCCTCCTGCTCTTCCTGGAGCAGTCCAGACATGTTCTCTCTTTTCTCAGATGTCCACAAGGCTCATTCCCACTTTTTTTTTTATTAGCTACACATGACAGGACAATGATCTTGACAATCATACATTTGAATCAAGTGGGGTATAATTTCTCATTTTTCTGATTGTACAGGTTGCAGAATCACATTGGTCATACAGTCACCTATATACATACAGCAATATAATAATGTCTGTTTTATTCTGCTGCCCTTCCTATCCCCCCTCCCCTCCCTCCCCTCCCATCACTTCTCTCTACCCAATCTAATGTGACACACTTCTTTTTTTTCCTCCTCACAACATCATACATGTCATTCTCACTTTCTTCAAGTAATCAAAAGTCATCTTCCCAAGGACCCATAACCACCTTATTTAAAAATGCATCTCCTGGCACTCATTTACCACACTGGATTTATTATTTTCTCTGTAACACTTATTATCTTCTGACATACTATATAATTTACCTGTTCATTATTTTATTACTTATTGTCTTTTTTTTAACTATAGTGAAAACATTAAAGGGCATGAAACTTAGCCATATTCTTAGTCCCTACATCATGGCTTGGCACAATGCTGGATGTCACTGGTCATCTGTTGAATGAATAAAGGAGTGAATGTATGAAAGGAGTGAGCTAACAAACGAAGGAATGTATGTGTTACTTACTTTCCATTTGTTTCTTTTCTTTCTAGGAATTTTTTCCCCCTTCTTCCCTATAATCCACCACCCTAAACCAATTCACAATCTTGGTGCAAACTTGTGTTAGACCTGAGAGGTAGGCAAGAGGTTAAAATCAGAAGGAACCTGAGGAAACTCCAGAAGGCAAGTGATGTGTAAAACATTTGCACTCAAAGAACATGATCATTTTTAACCCTCCTATCCTTTAGGTGACAGTTATCTTCAAAATGATTTCATATGAAATAAAATGCCTGGTAATAGTGGCCATAAAAGAAAGGCAGACTGTGGAAAAAATTGTATTGGGCGTCATTCTTAATTATACCAGTAAAATGCAAAAAAGAAAATTTATTACATACAAAAAAAAATAAAAAAGTAATGGATTATTACTTTTTAAAAATCTATAAATATTTTTATATTCTCTGATAATTTGTAAGATTTGAAGAATATCTTAACTTCACTAAAGTTTTAAATTACAGATCGCTAAATGTCAATAACAATAGCAACAAAATTACAGTCCCCTATACTCCCACTATGTAAGATATGTAAGACTTTCGTCTCTTATTATGTTTTCCCCTATACTTTCATGTTTTTAGTTAATATAATATATGGGTTTAATAAATTTTCAATTAAATCATTATGTTCACATTATCCATAGGACTGGATTAATATTTTTAAATTATACTAACGTAAATTTTTTTAAAAAGGAGAAACTATTTATTGGCCAGTGACAGCAATGAATAACATTACAGTTTAATGTCAGTTAAGTAAAATTATACAAAAATAACAGATGTATATCAATTTAAAAATATTGAGATTCAGTAATATAATTTATGTATAAATTAAAATTTGTACTTACATAGAAATATTACATCTTGCATTCTGCACTCCATTTCCTTATTTACATTTTTTTTACACAAATAAAAATTTCAGTGGTCATAATGAAATGATGAATTAACTCAAATTAGTTTCTTTCTTACAATTAATATCCTATCATTGTTCGAGTCTACTGTTTTATATATTTATTTTGATTAAAACAAAATTAAATTGCAATTTTAGGCTCATGTTTAAATTCCTTCCCACAAATCCATCAGAATATCATATACTTTAAAGTATTCCATATAATAGTAGTATAGAATAGCCTTAGAATTTCTAGAACAAAAAAGTCAAATATGACATGGATTATAATGTTTTATGTCTTTAGCTACAAGTTTGTATTATATGGTAACTGCAAAATTTTAACACGGAAGAAAAACAGTATCTCTTAATAAAAACACACTAGCAAATACAGGCAAATCCAAATATGCTGACCAGGCTTCAGTTGAATCTATTGCATTGAATTTGCTCTCTAAATGTGAGGATATGGAGTCCCATAAGAGTTTCCAAAGTAGACTGGAATGACTCCTGAATGTTCACACCCTTTACTTATAGAACAACTCTGTGTCTGTGATGGGATGTCCCTGGAGTCCACTGTGTCCCTGGGAGCTGTCTGAATTAATTTACTTGTAAACAACAGTGTATATTAAAGAATGCATAATAAGAATGTGTTAAAGTTTGCATGTACATTATTAACATCTACCGTAACCCAGCAATTATTAGAACTTACACAACAACAACAACAACAAAATTGGGGGGGGGGGATCAGGCAGTATTTTCTCACATGATTTAGAATCGTTGACACATGGTGATAAGAATAGGTAGTCTCATATTTAGAAGGTTTTATTTTTAAAACATTATTATTATTCATATAGAACACTAATGATATTTTTGAATTCTCTACAGATAGCGCACTGTTTTGCCTGTGTTCCTGTCAGATGGTCCTCCCCTGTCTGCCTTTGGCATGCCACTGGAGACACTACTCTTTGTAGACCTTCATTCCCCAGATCTATTAATTGATCTATCTATCTGGATGGATACAATATTTGTACAGATTTATGAGATACAGGGATATTTTGATTCATGTATACATTGGGTATTGATCAACTCATCTTAAACTTTTGCCACTTTTTTACATTTAGAATTCTCTCTGCTGACTATTTTGAGTTATATAATGCCAGTCCCCAGATTTTAAAAGGATGTTTTAGAGTTAGTGATTTCCCTCCTTTAGTAGAGAAACTTTCAATTTTGTTTAACTCATGCTTGCAGCTCATAATTTTAAATCCAGATACAAAAGGAGAATAAAAACCCTTTCCTTTGATCAGAATAAAGAATTGTCTAGAAGATTAAGATAAGTCATACCAGAGGCCACAAGAAGGTGAACCAATGATAATTTAAACATGTTATTTAAGAATAAAAATTTAAAAATTCCTTTAAAAATATTTAAAACTAGGACATTGAAGGATGTTTTTATGATAGGTATCTCTGTGAAAGGATGTGAGAGTGAGAGGCTAGAATTCTCAGGTATTTCTTCTCTCTGATATTTTAACTTGTTAGATAATGAAATGGGATTTTTATTATTTTGAGAAGAAAGGTATTTTCTTCCTGTTAATTCCTCTTTTCACATTTGAAAGCTTTGGTGTTACCATAAAGCAAGGGGCCGCCTGTGCAGTTCTATTTGTCCTTGGAAACTGGACCACTCTATGCATGGGCCAGTCTTTGGATGTTGGCTCCATCCCAGCTCTCACTGGGGACATGGAACAAGATGAGGACCTGACCAGTTATATCACAACTTCAGAAAGAAATCTCATGAATCTGAGTTGGTTGAGATCCTAGACAAGAAGGGCTCTCAATTCATGTGGTCTTAAGTGAGTTTCTTAGAAGTTGATCTTAAGGATTTTATTTCTAAGCCTTTTAAGTTTTCTAATCTTGAGTGACTTTGGGCCCTGAGTATAAAAAAGAAGGATAAAAAAAAAAATCCTCAGAGTGAGGGAGCAGAAGATCAAGCAGAATGTTCAGCTGGCCAAGATAGTTGATTGTTTATTGCTTTATGTGGGGAGAAGTCCAGGGGCTCAGGATTAAATGATCCCATGCTTTTATATTGCTAGAAATTGTGTGTGTGTGTGTGTGTTCTCAATACATTCCATTAATTCACTTCCCAAGGGCTCATTGGGTAATAATTTTCATTACTAGAATTTTTTTCCCCCATGGTGGAAATAAGCACAGAATTTATCTTTCTTTCTGAATCTCCTGACACTTTCTAAGGTAAATCCTTATTTTATTAATTCTCAGATTGTGAAATGGTCAGAAGACTGATGGCAAGGCTGTCGGATCATGTTCCCTCTGTCCCATGCCTAATTTCTCACTCCTCCCCTCCACCCATACAGCTTCTCACCCCCTCCCTCCAAGCTCACCTCTCCCAGGGGTGACAGCTCCCTTTGGAGTCTCCCCTCACCTTGGCTATAAACGGGAGTGAAGATGAGAGCTGAAGGAGGAGTAAAGAATTCTTCAGTGGTGATTCTGATATAAAAGGAAAGCAGGTGAGCAGGAGCACACAGCAGTTTAGAGGTGTAATTCAGATGGCAGGCGATGTCTGAGGAAACAATTAAGGGTGAAGAAGAAATCAAAAGGCCAAGTCTGTGAAATGGTAGAAGAACCTGTCAACAGTGTGAAGAGCTGTGATGACAAAGCAGTGTTTGTAAAATTAGGTCAGTGTGAACTAGACAATATGGGGAAGGCAGAACATTTAGACAGGCAGTGTAATACAGCTTCAGCATGGACACTGAAGGCTTAAAATGTGACCTTATCCATGGCCAAGTCCACCAGTCCTGGTTAGGATTCTACATTATCATGGGCTACTTTTTTGGGGGAAAACATATAATTCCCAAATATTTGAAAGTTTTAATATCAAAGAGTTTTTCATAGGCACTATAATTTGGTTTACAAACTAATTTCAATATGTATGTTGTCATCAAAATATTACCTACTTAAGCCATCCCAGGCCATTTTATCAAAAATAATATATTTCACTGTTTTTACTTTGTTTTAGGTTCTTCATAACACTTCGCAGTATTGAAACCCATCCATCTGTATGTGTGTATGTATGTGTCTATGTGTACATGTCTATTTGTGTGCTTACTCTCTGCCTCTCCTGTTGGAAAGAAACCTGAATGAGGTCAAGGGCTTTGTTACTGTTGTATCCCCAGAACTTAGAACAATCTAGACATGTAGTAGAAGCTCAGCTCATGTTTTTTGCATAAACAGAAATAGTCGTAGCTAGCATTTATCGAATGCTTAGTGTCAGCCAATCTCAGATAAACTCACTTGGTATTCATATAAATCTAAAAAAAAATGCATACAGTTTTATTAAACCTTATTTTACAGATGATAAAATCAAGGCTCTGAGAGGTTAAGTAACATCCCAAAGTCACTCAGGGATTGGTGGAGCTGAGATACCAATTCCTAAGGAGAGCCATTTTGGGTCAATATGGCAAAGAAACAATTTGCGAGGTAAACAAGCTGAGTTTCAGATTGAGTGAATTTTGATATGGAGAGGGAAGGCTAGATATCCCACAATAGGATGAAGGAAAGTCAGAGAGGAAGTTTTTATAAAGATTTAGAAAAGGATAAAAAAGAGGTTTGCAAAAAGGTGTACTGTAAGATAAGATTAGAGAGTGCACAAAGGCCAGTCTGAGCTAGAAGGTGAATAAATTGTTCAAAAATTAAGATATCATTTGTAATGTACATATTGCCTGAAACAAATTAAATTGTTCTTCTAATTAAGGTGAATTAGGTTTTACTCTCTAGTCCCAATTTAGAAAGGACCACAAATTCATTATTTGCCACCTTTGTCTTTTAAAAAACATATTTTAAATTGATACATAATAATGGTACACAGGGGTTGTGGTTGTGGCTCAGTGGTGGGGTACTTGCCTAGCATGTGTGAATCACTGGGTTTGATTCTCAGCACTGCACATAAATAAATAAAATAAAGGTCCATTGACAACTATAATATAAAAAAGGTTCATTTTTACGAGATAAGAGTGTGTTATTTCAATACATGTATACAATGTATAATCATCAGAGCAGGGAAATTGGTATGCCTATCACCTAAAACATTTATCATATGTTTGTGCTGGGAACATTCAAAATCCTCTCTACTAGCTATTTTAAAAATATACAATTAAGTGTTTTCAACCATAGTTACCTTACTGTGCTATGGAACACTAGAAGCTATTCCTCTTATCTGAGTGCACCCCTGAAGCCCTTGCCTCTTGAGGTAGTTCCAGGCAAAATTATGGAGTGGGCCATGTTCATTTTGTTGGTGTTCTCTACTCATTTTTTTCTCTATTCCTGTTTCAATTCTGGTTCCCAGGGGAAACAGATAACATCTCCAAAAGGAGTGTTTTTCCATAAAAAAAAAAATTAAAAAATAAGACCTTTTTAATGGAAGATTTTCAACATGTACAAAAGCAGAAAATTATAAAGATTGCCCTGTATCCATTAACAGGTCTCTTAGCTTGGATAATTATCAGCTCATGGCCAAACATATTTCATCTATTATCATTTTACCTCTAAATATTTTAGGCTGTATTTTAAAAGAAAAGAACCACTTGAGAAAGTGACCACAGTATCCTTGTCACTCCTGGGAAAATAATAATGAAGAATGTTGTTATTGAAGTGTTTTATTTATAAAGGGCTAAGGGTTGAGGGACTTCAACAAGGGATGGTGAAGCTCCCAAGGGTAAGCCACAAGAGAGAAGCTACCACAACTTTTAACTAGGCTTGAAGAGGTTGCCACAACCTATGGGGACTTGCAAGTGTCGGAGAGCTCTGCCTGGCAGAAGCTGTGCCCATCAGCTGCCAACCAGTGGGAGAGAGGGAGTGCTTTAAGTATCAGAAGTGTTCTGTCCTTCTACCTTCTTCTCCCTGGCAAGTCCTTTGCATTGACTAGGTTCAACAGGAAGCCAGAGGAAAGGTCAGGCTGATGGGGTTCACAGAAGTCAGCCCCTCGGGCACACAGAGGACGGAGAATAAGGTAGAGAATGAATTTGGAGCTGTAACTCATTCCCGCCTAGCATCACGCAGATGCTTTCTTTGTTAGGATATATTTTGAAGCACTTGTTCACCTCACTGTACCTCAGATCCTTAATCTATCACTTTGGGTCCACATAACATCATCACATAACAAAAGAAAATAATCTACTCTTGTCAACAGTGATGAGCCAGTGGATTTAGATATTTTGGTTACAAAAGCCTTTTCCCTTCCAAAGGCATTCCTATTTTCAGCTGATCTTGATGCTACAAAATAAGAACTATGTTTCAATATACTCGCATCTGACATTGATAAATCAAGGCACGAGGAAGCTACTCTAACTGCTTTTCAAACTTGCTTTGCTTTGCCGTGTTCCAATTAGGTTTAAAATATTTAGATGAGAAAAAGTAGTTCTGGTTCATTTAAGACAAGCCTCCAGTAAGAGGCAGTTTGGAATTTGCTGTTAGAAGCCAGCAGGGGTTATAAAATCCAGAGTCTAGTTAAATAAATCCTTCAACTATTAACTCTCTGGTAAGACAGGAAGGAGGAACTAGAAGAATGGTTAGTCTAGCAAAAGGAAAGAATAGGAGTTACCTGCAGTTTATCCTTGGTTACCTAGGCAACCATCCCCCAACTGCTGGAAAGCCATCCCAGAGGCTTGATTAGGTGGAAGAAAAAGACCTCCGGTCTTCCTTTCCACATCATTCTCTTCTGGTCTAGGATAAAAGGGACAAAAAGAAAAAAAATGGGAATAAAGGAGAAAACAAGTGTGGAAAATCCCGGGAAGACAAAGTTGGAGAGAAAGGGGTAACCGCTGGAGGAGGAGGGCTGCCTGGTCACTGGTACCTTCCCCTTGGGGCTGAAGTAGGGGTGCAGAAAAGGCTCAGCATCCCTGAAGACCCCCCAAAGAACAGAACCTACCTGCAGCTACTGCCTCAGGCTCCAGAATATCTTAGTTGTGGAGGAAAACCGGAGACCTGGACCCACAGAATTTTTAGAACATACAGGAATTTTACAAATCATATGCAGTCTAGTACTATATATCCAGGAGAATGGAGGGACCTTCCAAGGACAATCCATCTAATAATGGTGTGAGAGTGATGAGTAATTCAGCTTGAGTATCCCTGATCTGAAAATCTGAAATCAAAATGCTCCAAAAATCCTAAACCTTTTGAACATCAACATGATGCCACAAGTTGAAAATTCCACACTTGGCCTCATGTGACAGACAAGTCACAACACAGATCCACTAACCATTTTATAAAATTACCTTCAGGCTATGTGGATAAGGTGTATGTGAAACATAAATGAGTTTCACATTAGACTTGGGTTCCATCCTCAAGATCTCATTTTGCTTATGCATGCTTTCCAAAATCCAAAAAGTTCTGAAATCCAAAACACTTCTGGTTCCAAGCATTTCAGATAAGGGATACTGAACTTCAGTTGTATTCCATCTACTCTGACATTCCTGTGATCAGAATGTGTCTTACAATTGTAGAGGTAAGGATATAACTGAGCTAGAGTTTACTTAGCTTACATTACTTTTCCTTTCATGGTAGCACAGAAAATGGGACATTGCATAATGTTTGCCAGGGAGATTAAGGTCTAGAGTTCAATAGCACAGCAGAACAGTAATTTATTGTATATTTCAAAATAACTAGAAGTGAAGATTTTGAGTATTTCCAACACAAAGAATGATAAGTGTTTGAGATGATAGATATGCTAATTATACTGATTTGATCATTGCACATTGTATACACATGTTGAAATATCTTCTTGCACACCTTGGATATGTATAATTATTATGTTTTAATTATAAATAAAAAATAAATTAACCATCCAAAAGATAATGGTGCATTGTATCACTAGTGATCTTTAGATCCACTGAAATAGGTGAATAGAATAGTGCATCTTCTGCTGGTGTGCCCTTTAAATCCTATTTGTTGTAGTTGTTTTGTTGATTCATGACTTACAGAGATTATTTATAGATTTTTTTGATAGAAAAATTTAGTCAAGTAGAGAAATGTGTATTTTATTTCATATAGCTGCTGTTCATGGTTGGTTGTTTGGTACTGGGGATCTAACCTAGGGGTGCTTTACCACTGAGCTACATCCCCAGCCCTTTTTATTATTTTTTTAAAATTTGAGACAGGGTCTCACTAAGTGGCTGAGGGTCTTGCTAAGTTGCTAAGGCTGGCCTCCAACTGGCAATCCTCCTGTCTCAGCCTCCTGAGCCACTGGGATTACAGGTGTGTACCACTGTATATAGCTGTTCATGTTTGGGATAAATCTGTGTGTTCTACTTAGGTAGCTCCACTACTGCTACTGCTGCTACTGCTACTACTACTACTACTACTACTACTACTACTGCATACACACACAAAACACACACATGCATTTAGAAACACATGCATTATAGTAACCTATTTTCACTTAAGTCCTCTTTAGTTGCCTCTGTGTCTGCAGTTGGCTGAGACTGGGTGTCAGAGTTTGGTGGTCATTGGGTAATGGAAGAGCTGGAGTGTGAGTTAGGCATAGGGGGAAGCTAGGACCAGAAGACAGAGTCCATTTCTCTACTATTCCAGTGTTCCTAGACCTCCAGGTCTCACAAGTGGGTCTCCTTCTTTGCACTTCTTATTTTTTTAACTCAGTTTCAATATTTTCCTTTTCTCTTCCTCTTTCCCTCCTTCTCCCCCTCCTCCTCTTCCTCTTCTTTTTCCTCCTCCTTTCCAAGGTCCAAGTGTCAAGCAGATTGGATTTATTTGATGAGGATGGGAACATTTATTTGGTTCATTATCTCCTTACTCTGGATCATGGTTCTTAAAAATCTGGTGATCACATTTCTTCCAATAAATATATATATTTTTTGTTTTGTAAAAACAAAATTTCAAGTTTATGATAAAGAGTATTTAAGCAAATCAGAAAAGTATAGGGATAAAGTAAAACAATGACCTTTAATCCTAACATCCAGGAGTAACCGCTCTAGAAGTAACCCCTGGTCTTAACTTTCTTTCCCTTCAAACCTGAAACCTGCTTATTTTTACCGAGAAAAGACAGCTCTGGCTGTTTCTCTGTGTTTGATCCTCTTTCCTACTTCCTGAGAAAATGACCTGGAGCTGGAGGGCTCAGCTGAGGTGGGCGCAGTTGTGAGTTTGGACTCACCTCTGAGTGAGGTGATGCTGGGTGTCCACCTGTGGGGCATGGCCCGCATCCCCTGAGGGGTCCTCAGTGCTGCTCATCCTCCCTCAATTCATTCTGTAGCCCAGAGGCTTCTCTGGTGGCTAGAAAACTACTATTTCACTCCTGCCAGCCTTCTACAGCTCCCAGAGGAGGGGAAAAGGGCTAGGCCACTAAATTTGCCTTTCGCCTGATTTATTTTGATGTGAAGGCTTGGGATTTTGCAGTTCCCCAGTGTGACTTGTGAGGGCCCTGTGGGAGTGTGTGTGTGTGTTTCAGATGACCAAACCTCCTTACACAGTGCAACTCTGCTACACTCTGGAATGTTCTCTCTTCCCTATTTTCTGAAGTAATGAATTTAGGTTGTGGATTTTTCTTTGTTTCCCATTTTTTTTTAGTGAATTTTTAATTGCTTTTTTTTTAAAACTAGCATTTGTTTCAGTAAATGTGGGTAAAGGGACATGACAGGAGTCAGTTTATTATATCCTCCAAGACTGGAAGTCCCCCTGGCAGGTTTCCAGGTCTAGTATAGTTGAATTTGGAAAAACTCACCAATCACCCATCTATCTTCCTGCAATGGAAGCTCTCAGTGCCTGAGAATGTAGACTGTGGGCTGGGGTTTTGTCTAAGGAGGTGTATATATGCTACCTCTCTTTTGCTGTATCTTATTAGATTAGTGTTTCCTTGGAAGAGATGCATGTTAATAATCTTCAAAATACCATTTTCTAGTTTTCTCATGTTTAGGCAATGCTTTTTATAAACCTCTCTATTAGATACATTCTTTTACTTTCCATTAGAGTACTTATTTGTTAGTTTTGCTTTCCAAACTGTGGAAGTACAGTCAATTTTCAGAATCATCTTTTATTCGAGAAAATAACAAAGTAGTTGGCTTTTGAGCAGGCTTTATTTGCACTTTATATCAGATCTTTAGGGGGAAATCTAGCATTTGGATTATTTTGCTTATATTTTAGAATAGCCTAACTTAATAAGAAGACAAATCTTCTTTATCTTTGGTCTAGTTGCCATTTAAATAACATCAACCCTCACGAAAAACAGCACAGTGCTCCATAGCTCTGTACACAAGTACAGTGGGGTAAAAAATGCCTGTGACAAAATGGATACGAAGCTGATTTACCAAATGAGAAGTATGCTAAGGATTTACAAATTACTAAGAAATCTTCTAAGGTCACTTTTCAAATCCTTTCTTCTTCTTCTCCCACGGATTTAAGTGGGTTTTCGTCCTCATGCATTCACTCTGACACATCTGATAACTGATCTCAGATCATGCCTTAAGCCTCTGCAGAATGGCTTCAATGGTGTCCTATGTTTAAAGTTAGTAGTGGGTTTGTCTAAAACCTTTGCGAGTGTTTCTTTTTCCCCGTCCTCTCTGTAACAATTAATTAGGTCATCTTTAAAAATAGATGCTGGTGGCTAAGCTCAGCATACACTCAGTATTTCCTGTCTGTTAATTTGCTGTGCTCACAAACACTTTTGCTTGCATCTTATTATCAAACAGTGACTAAACGGCTTTACTTAGGTAAGTTATTTTTGCCAAGAGGACCTGTATATACATCAAATCTGTTATTATTAGTTCACAAAAAATGACTTGAAGAATATCCAGGATAGATGAAAGCAAAGCTTTCACCATACAGACCTTTCTCCTGGGGAATAGGTTTTATGGCATATTTGGGGACCAGGAGAACTTGTTGGGAGAGTTTTTATACTGCTGCTCTAGATTTTTGGCTAGGGTCCTTCAGACAACAGACACAGAGTGACAGAAGAGGGAACAATGAGTTGTTTATTGCTGCTACCTATAGCTAGGAGGTGGTGTAAAGACCAGGAGAGTATATTCAGCCATTTTTTTTTTGGTACAGATGAGGTTATGGTGAATTTTGCAGTCACCCCCTACCACACACACACACCCTAATCCACATGTTGGAGTCTAATACCCAACATTATGATATTAATAAATGGGGTCCTTGGGAAATGATTAAGTCATGAGTGCTTCATGCTCATGAATGAGAGTAGTGCCCTTATAAAAGAAAGTCAAGCCCGGTGTAGTGGCTCATGCCTATAATCCTAGCAGCTCCAGAGGCCGAGGCAGGAGGATCTCCTGTTTCTAAATAAAACACAAAAAAGGGCTGGGGACGTGGCTCAGTGGTTGAGTGACCCTGTGTTCAATTCCAGGTATCTCCCAAAAAAGATGGGTTAAGCAAGCTCCCTTGCTCCTTTCCCACTATGTGAGGCCACAGCATCAAGGCATCATCTTTGAAGCAGAGCCTGAGTCCTTAACAGATCATGAATCTATTGGTATTTTGATCTTGAAAGTCAGAGCTTCAGAACTCTGGGAAATAAATTTGTTGTTCGTAAATTATTACACCTAAGGTATTTTTTGTTATAGCAGCAGAAACAAACTAAGACAGATGGGATGCCATGACTCTATCTAAATGTCTGGATGACCATTGGATTACTGAGTTTGTGCTGGTTTTCACTGACAAGAGAGTGAGCAGTGAGAGTGTCCTTTGTCTAAACCAGGAAAAACATTCCTGAAGAGCCTTTCAGAGCAGGACATTTCTGGGTGCTATCCCATGCTCTGTCTAGGCTGTCAGGCTCTTATCACTGACATGGTCTCAATGGTGGACTCTGCTGAGATGGAGTGAATAGCAATTTGGGGGCTATTAGACGTGACCAAGTTTGTGTTTATTTGTGAAAATTCTTTAGTTGCTATCTTATAATTCTTTTTTTTTCTATCCTAACACATGCCAATAACTTCTTACACTCAGCTTCCAATCGTCTGTAGTGGTGTTGTTTGTTTCTTTTAATTAGATCTCAGGTACTAAGAGTTGAGTTAATCATTCTTAGTTCAGAGAACACTGCCATCATTGATTGGTGCAAAACCCTCTCCTGGTTTTATTTTATTTCTCTTTCATCTTGCCTGATCACTGTTCTAAATTCCCTTCTCTCCCTTAGCATTCACTCTGATGTCTTTGATGTATTGTTTTAAATATGTGCAAACCCTTGTTAAGTATGGGGCTATTTTTCTGGCATGTGAAGGTGTCTTTAACATTAGTAGTATTATATTATAAATCTTGCTCTGTTCTCTACTTTTATCCCTTAGCTCTAAGTTGGATGTGTCACAAATGCTCAGTTAGGCTGCACATTTCAACATCAGCAGCTGCATCAGTTTTCTCACTCATGCTATGTGCTTATTGTGGGTTGGCCATGGCTCCTCAAAATGACAGGAGTTATTAGACCTTCCATTAGATTTGGTGTAATTCATTGATAAAGGAGAAGGGCATATATTACTATATCAGAAATTTGTTTTCATATATTTTGGTAACTATATTTTCACATAAATGGTTTTCTTTTTCTAATGGATTGTGTTTTATGCATTTAAAACGGTATTTTAGAATGAGTCCATAGAATTTACTGGAGCCACTGCCACATGGTTCCTGGCACCAAAAGGTGAAGAGGCTCCATTCTAGAATATTTGTCCTTAGTATTTTCTGTTTGGCCTCTTTTTTCCAAGGCCTTTCCCTTCTTTCCCCTTTCTTTCTTCCTTCTCTTTCTTTCTTTGCTTTCTCTCCTATTTTTATATTCTTTGCCCTTCTTTCCTTACTTCCTCCATTTTGTTGTTCCTTTGTCCCCTCCTCCTTTAGGACCTTATCTATGACCTTTCACTTTTCTTTGATCTTTGGAAATTTTCAGTCATTATTTCTTCTACTATTTCCTTCCATTTTCCGTTTCTCTAAGACCCTTTTAAAAATATGTGGACACATGCAGAGTCCACATATCATAAATATTATCTTCATATCCTTTTCCTTTCCCAGCACCTTATGACCTTGTGGGAGAATTGCTGGATTTGCTCTTTAGTTCACGCCATTGTTCTTTGACCATATCCACTCTGTTATTTATTCTATCTGTGGATTTGTTCCAATTTTGTGGATTTGTTTTTCATATCTGGTATATCTACTTAGATCTTTTTGAGAATTCTTTCCTCCTGCTTTATGTTATAATACCCTCTCCTTGATGATATTTATTCTGATTGTTTTTACTTTTAATCATAATTGGTGCATTGTAGTTGTATATAATGGTGGGATTTGTTTTTATCTATTTGTACACACAATATATATAAAAACATAATTTGGCCAATATCATTCTTTAGTATTTACCTTTTCCTCCCCTTTTTACTATTCAAAAGTGTTTTTATCACTGCATTATAGTTATATATAATATTGGGATGAATTTTGGCAAAATCTTGAATGCATGGAATATAATTTGCTCCATTTCAGTCCCCAGTACTTCCTCTTTATTGCCCCTTGTCTATCTGTTCCCCTTCAACTTCTTTTCTGGACTTCCTTCTTCTATTTATTTATTTTTTCTCTCTCTCTCTGTGTATGTGTGTGTATATATATATATATATATATATATATATATATATATATATATATATACACACACACACACACACACACGCACACACACACACACACGCACAGAATTCACTGTTGCATATTCATATATATACATACCCTAATTTTGTCAATTTCATTCACAGTTTTTCTCTTTTCTTGTTTCTCCTCCTTCTTCCTCTATCCCTTTTGTCTACTCCACTGATCTTCCTTCTTTTTTTCATGGGATCACTCCACCTTTTTTCTCCTTATTTTTCTCTAGCTTCCACACATGAGTGAAAAAATTTAACCCTTGATTTTCTGAGCTTGGCTTATTTCACTTAGCATGATGTTCTTCATTTCCATGCACTTACCAGCACCGATCATAATTTCATTCTTCTTCTGGCTGAGTAAAACTCCATTGTGTTGTAGTCCACATTTTGTCCATCTAGTCATTTATTAAGGGACATTTGGGCTGGTGTCCCTTAGCTCTGTTTTATTGAGTATAGGTTATTCGGTGAATTGTCTTTCATTACAACTGTCAGCTCACTTCTGTCTGGTGTCCTACATACCTCACCTCTGATGCTTTTGCTAGCAGTCGTGAAAGGGAAGAGCCAAAACTAGATCCTAGCCCTTGTCATCCTTGAGGCTGGAAGGAGAGGAGGATGTTGGGGTGCCCCTTGATAGAGTTCACTGCACCAAAACCTACAATAACACTTTGCATTTGATGCTTCTTTACTAAGAATCTCTGCCCCTGGGCAGTGGGGTTGGGGGCGACTCTCAAAGCCTCTCTTCTGAGCCTGTTCATTTTTGTCTTTTCTACTTGGCTGTTAAGTCTCAAACTTGGGCTGTGGATGGGGATGAGGAGCTGCAGGGACCACTCAGGGACAGGCTAATCTTCTCCAACGCAGGTCATGTTTCTCTGCTCCAGAGTTACCTTGTGACTGTTACAGCGTGGTCTGGTGCTGCTTATTCTGTCCCAGTGGTAAGAGGACAGGTAGATTTCTATGGAGTGAAAAGAACACAACTCTTGCACATCCCCAGCCTGTACACTCACATATTGCCCTTCCTGCTTTATACTGACTTCCAATTTTCTTTTATGTTTGGTTACTGCCAATCTCTTTCTCCCCAGGGATTTTTCACAGTCTTTATATTAGTCCTTCAAATTCATGTTATTCTTCCTTTCCTTTATGGCTTCTCTATGGTTGGGCTAAAGAAGGATTTTGATAAATTCTGTATGCTGGAAGAAACATGGTTCATCTTTGGATGTGATAATCATTATATATAAACAAATATTTCAGAGAATTCCTAGAGTGTGCCAATCCATGATTTTGTCAATGAGAGGTAAAGGATCATATCAAACAGTTCTTTTTTTTTCTCAGAAATTCCTTATATGGCATGAAAAATACTGTAAACATAAGTAATTAATCCCATCTTAAATGATGGATACCAGGATTAAACATTAGCCAGTTGTCTGGAGTGTCTCAGTCCCCAGTTTTTTACCATCCTCCTGTTCTGTACCAGACAGTAGGTCAGCTTTCATTGTGTCCTATGTTATCAAGCTAGGAGACGCCTCGATAGTCTTCAAAGGGCACAGATCCCTATAGACATTAAATCAAAATGAACATAAGGAGGGTAAGAATAATTTCATTGTCTTTCTTTTTTCTTTTGTAATGGGGATTGAACCCAGGGTCACCTAACTGCTGAGCCATATCCCTAGTCCTTTTTTATATTTTATTTAGAGAGAGGGTCTCACTGAGTTTCTTAGGGCCTCACTAAGTTGCTGAGGCTGGTTTTGAACTCACAATCCTCTGCCTCAGCCTCCTGAGCTGCTGGGATTACAGGCATGCACCACTGTACCTGGTTTCATTGTCTTTCTTGACTTCCTTAGATAAGGAATGGGATTCCAGATTGTTTGGTATGCACATAAACATTACATTTACTGAGTGGAATTTTGAGCTCTCTCTGTGACAAGACTTGTGAATAAAACTTTTGTGAGCCAAACTTGACTTTTGGTTCCATATAACTTCTTAATGCTTTTCTGTGATTCAATGTTGGCTCATCATATAATAAATCTACTTCAGTTCAATTGATAACTCTGCTTTTTCCTTCCCAAACATTGGTGATTGAGAAGGACATTCATTAAGTTCATGACTGGAGTATCTTCCCCTTTGACCTCCCTTATGTACTTTTTCAGTGAAATAAGTACTTTGGAAGATATTTTATTTTAAATGATCAATGACAGGTAGGATAAAAGAACTGCATCCTGTTTCAAGAAAATAAATTTCCCCAAACGACAAAACTGATTTTACAGGTTATAAAAGCTCCAGAAATGCCATGCTGAGTTAGATCAGACCAAACTGGATATCTCGTGTTCAGTGCTACAACCATGACAAAGAAGTAAGTGGCACTTTGTGGGTAAGTGTGGGGTGGATGCGCCCTGCTGACAAGGTAAATAGCTCTAATTTCTACTCAATGACATGTTGGAACTATCATCCTAGATTATAGTTAAGTCCTTCTGGGAACCTACTTATATTTTCAAGTCTGTATCAATTCTCAGAATAAAGAGTTTCGTGTTTGCCTCCTGCTGTGTAAAGTGGCACTCCCTTTTATTTATTCCAAAGCCACCTTCTTCAGGCTTCGAGGGGTGCCTCTAATTCTAATATTCCCATATTTGGAGGAACACAGTCTTATTTCTGTAACTCCCATGTCTATTGCAATATTTTATACCTCTTTAAATCAATATCAATCCTAATGTTTCTAGACTGTTTCAGTCAAAAAACCGATAGAACAAAGCAATCCACATTCATTTAAATCATCTCTCAGAAATTTTACTCAAACTCCATAGGATGTAGTTCTGAAATCAGTAAAAAAAAAAAATAGTCCATGAGTTGGAAAAAGCAAATGTCAAAATGAATTCATACCTAAGAAATAGTATTTGTCTGCAAGGTAGAGGAACAGTAACATTCAATTCAACAGACAAGTAGTGAGTATCGATGATGCGCCAATCACTTTTCAAAAGGTTGAATTAAGTGTGGCTTCTTCCATGCCTAATGGTTCACTGAAGGACACAGTAAGGGTGGGGTGTAAGACTTCAGGAAAGGGGCAGACCAGACTTTGTAAATGAGGAGATAATCTGAGGAGGAGGAGGGGGAGTTTGTAAGGGATGGGATGGGGGGAGAAAGACCATCCCCCACATAGTGCTTTAAGGCAGGAAGTAATTGGAATAGCTGGAGCACCAGGTGCTGAGATGGAAGCAGCAAGAAGGGCTAGAGAGAGCTGTGGGTTGGGGTGGGAGCTGGGTCCTGAGAAGGAGAGGGAGGCATGCTCTATTGTTTTTCTGCCTCAGTTCCAGTGCTTTTTGCAAAACTGGAAAGTGGGATCAGCAGGCAACTGGGTTCCTGTAAAGCATTTCCCCAAATTCCAGGCTACCAAGCACAGTTTCCTTACAGAAACAGTGACATTATTTCTGCTGCTGATTCCCTTTATCTTATTTCTTGATCTCTGCTGCCCTCAAGGTGCTGTCCACAGAGGAGATGAGCAGCTTTGTGGTCTTCATCACCCGTGCTCCCCAGGTCCCCTGAAGTTGCATCTGTCCTCACCTGTCCTCCCCTCTGCCACTGTCCCACCTCAAATACACAGTCCTGGCCTCAGGTTTTCTTTGTGCATATGTTGGACTTAACTGTCAAATCAATTGTGTTTTGCAAACTTAAAATAGTATAGTATTAATATTTATATATGTTCAGATAATTTAAATAATTGCCATTTCTAATTGAGTTCAAATAACATTTATGAGCATCTACTTTGTGCTAAGTATTAATGACGCAAAATGAATTAGGCCCCTCAAGAGTCCAGTATTGCAGGAGAAATGAACAGAACTGGGTTGAGAAGTTTGATACTTCTCTGAATTTATAGTCACCAACTTCAAATTGTCCAAGAGTCCTCTGTTTCCCAACCAACTTGCTCTAACACATGCAAAGTGACTCTTTCAAATCACCCCACTCCCCACCTCTTTCTCTCTCAAAAATCTATTATGTCCCAGAGAAAATGGAAGATACCTAACTTGAGATGCATAGACTTGTAAACCTAGAAACTCAGGAGGGAGGCTGAGGCAGGAGGATCTTAAGTTCAAGGCCAGCCTGGACAATATAGCAATATAGTGAGATCCTACCTCAAAAAAAAAATGCTGGGGTGTAGCTCAGTGGTGGAGTGCCTCAGTTCAATCCCTGGTACACCTCCCCCCAAAAAAAAGAAAAGATACCTGACCCAACCATCTCAATTTCTACTCAACTTTAAGCCAGCCTATAGCCAGACTCATCAGGTGTTCCTCATATCAAGGCTGCAGCTGTGGTCAGGGTGTAATATTATCCCCTATTCTCCCAGTCTCTATGCTATCAATTTTCAAAAAAAGAGAATTTCTCTCTTCTTTATAATATTTCTGACTATAGGGACATCAGGATTGGCCTCACACTAGCTTTGCATAGCCCTTGGATTAGCTGCAACTTCTTGCCTGCGGAAGTGCTTCTAATAGCCATGAAATATGTCTTTCCCATGGACTATAAATAAAACGAGCCTCACACTTCATTAATGAATCCTTTCTCTCAACGTCCCAAGTGATCCAAATGCTAAAGATACAGTATTTCACAGCAGGTTGTACGACCTTTTATGTAATATACCCTTTAAGTAAGTGGGTTATGGTCTTGTGATTAATGTGGCCTGACGTTCACATTGAGAAAATGGAAGGGTGTTAACTGCCTTAAGAAACCCAAGAGTTTAAGGAGAATTTTGTGATCCATGCAAATAAGATTGACTAATTTGTTATTCTACAAATACAATGCCTATAATTTAATTTTGACTGACAAATGGTCCCAAACTGTCAAGAACATAAGTAGCACGCAGCAGTTGAACTCTAGTTCTGTGAAACATGTCTGAAAAGTAATTTTATTCATGATTTTCCTTTTGGGTAAATTTCCTTGGGGATCTTTTAATTGTTTTCTCCAAGTGTCATCTGATGTGCTTCCAATTGAAAGAAATAATTTCTGGCTCGTAATACCTGCATTCATTTATTAAAAAAAAAAACCTCAAAGCAGATTTGCAAAGGAAAAGCCACCTAAGGACACTTTAGGCTGACTTTTCCCTGGGAGCAGGTATTGACTACTGTGGAGTTTGAATGTGGAGATAAACTGGAGTGAGAATGGGGATCCACATGGAATTTACAATCCAGTTCAAGTGCCTTTCCAATCAGAATAGAGTTATTAATTAGCTTGGTAGAGTGTTTCCTTTGTCCTGATCATATTTTGGATTTGAAGGTAAACTCTGTCCAGTGCTTTATCTCGTTTTGTGACTTCACCCTCTCTACCCTGTCTCTACTTTCACCTGTCATCACCGCCACCAGCATCAACTTTATATATTTGGATTTTTCCACTCTGCAAGGGCTTTCCCTGTGTTGTTTCTTACTTACCCTTCGACCAGCCCCCACAAGGTGAGCATTACTTTTCAATTAGTTTATTTTCCACTCAGTAAGTGGTAAAACCCTCATGGGAACTTAGGCCTAAATGACAGAACATCAATTCTCTTCACCCTCGGCATGTCCTGCCAGTCTATCCTGTCCCTGTAGTTTTTACATTCTGTTCACTTTTCCAGGTGACAGGAAGTAGAGGAGAGATAGCAGCTCCCCTGTTTTCAAGATCAAAAATAAACTTGAAAATTCAACAATTAGTAAGTGAGAAATAGTAAGGGTAATTTTAAAGTGCCCTAGGAACATCTAACATTAAAAAAATGTTTTTGGATCTCCAGAATTTAAAAGACTTGGAATGCAAAAGAGAAACCTGTAAAGTTTCATAATATGAAATATAATCTATATTTAATACTGCCAAGAGAAGAAAAGTATAGCATTCGGCTTTCTAAAGACCTCTCCAGGTGCATAATATCCCTTCTTTAGATTTGCAATCTGTAAGCTAAATGGAAGCAGCTTTTTTCCCTATGTGCTTCCTAGGCCTCGTATCACACTGAAGAGATTTTGCTCAGAGGTACTCTATAAATATATATGCTCAACTTTTGGCAAGTCTCTGTGCATCTTTATTAAAATCTCAATAGAGAGCCATAAACTCAGGGACTCAAGGGCTACATGATAACAGTAACGAAGGGCAGACTTGCAATGTGACTGAACACCTCTCAGAAGATCACCTGATGTGTTTATTGTTCAAAATGTCTTTGATGATCCCCTGAGTTTGATGTGACTTTTCACAACCTCCAACAATTAGCTTTTGGGGTATTTTTTCTTTTATGACACAAGTGGATCTTTGGAAGAGGTGAAGAAGATCCTTAGGGAAGAGAGAGAACTGCTCCTTACTTCTTACTTGCAAGTGGGAGACTTGCTGGAGATGGTTGATATACATACCAGTGTTAAGTACCAGTTCTTTAGCAAATGCTTTCTGGAAGATGATCTATTTTCTCTCATCTGAGCCTTCCATACTATGTCTGTCATCTTTATGTTCTACTGAGGGAATGAAAAGTGAATTTTATTAATTTTAATATATTTATTTTCAAATGCATTTATGGTTTAAGATATGCAGCATGATGTTAAGGTATATGTGTAGATAGTAAAAAGAATATTTACTATAGTGAAGCAAATTAACATATCCAACATTTCACATGGTTACCTAGGTGAGAGCCCCTAAAATATACTGATTTAGCAGGAATCCCATACACAGCACCAAATTTTGACCCCTAGTTGTCTTGCTGTATTTAGGTCTGTACACTTGCTGATCCTACATATCTGCTACTTTTTGTCCTTAGACCTACATCTCTCTGTCCACCTTCTGTGCCCTTGATAATTTCTGTTTTGTTATCTATTTGTCTATTTGAATTTTTTAGGTTTCACATAAGTGAGATCATGCAATATGTGTCTTTTTGTGTCTGGCATAGTGCACTTAGTGTGATGTCCTCCAGGCTCATCTCTGTGTTGTGGCAAATGGAAAAATCTCGGGTTTTTTTGGGCTGAGTAATATTTCAATGTATATGTGTACTACACTTTCATTATCCATTTATCTGTTAATGTACACTTAGGATGTTTCCCTATCTTAGCTGTTATTCATAATGCTGTGATGAACACGAGAGTGCATTAACCCTTACTAGGTGGTGATTTCATTTCCTTTGGGTAAATGCTGGGTCATATGGTAGTTCTATTTTTAATTTCTTTAGAAACCTCCATGCTGTTTTCCATAATGACTCTATCAATCTACATTCCCACTAGCAGTGCACTAGGGTTTCCTTTTCTCCACATCATTGACTATTTCCTTATTAATTTCCTGTCTGGTTGATCTATCCATTCTTGAGTGAGGTCTCCTCTGCTATTGTATTGCTATCTCCCTTCATGTCCATTAACATTCACCTTATGTATTTAAGTGCTCCAACATTGGGTGCATATATATTTATAG
Organism: Marmota marmota marmota; assembly: GCF_001458135.2. Taxonomy (NCBI): domain Eukaryota; kingdom Metazoa; phylum Chordata; class Mammalia; order Rodentia; family Sciuridae; genus Marmota; species Marmota marmota. The sequence goes on along the minus strand of NW_026000142.1, from coordinate 20,907,873 downwards.
TGATGAATTATCTCTTAAACTCCTTTATAGAGAAAGTTTCTTTCTCATGGGTAGGTTTGATTGTGCAGAACTATGGATACTTGAATTGACTCTTGTGTTGTAGCCATTGAAGAAATATTCCTTATAGATTATTTCATACCTGGGGGAAAGGTCTGGTTTTGCAAACTTTATTGTGCATACAGATCACTTAGAGAATCTTGTTAAAGTGAAGACTGATTTGGTGGGTCTGTTACGGGTTCCAAGACTTTGCATCTTCAACAAGTGTCATATGAGGCTAGCCCACAAAGCATACTTCATATAGCAGGGGGATGGGCCTCAATGAGGTGTTGTAATTGAGTTCCATGAAGGTCAATGATAGATGCATGATGCCTTTGAGCAATAGAATATTCTGTGTTCCTCTACACTAATTTTCATTAAAGCTACATTTGGGGCACCAATAATATGTAAATCTCTGATTTTTTTTTTCAGAGTAAATAACATGAAACTGAATGCTAAAGTCTTGATACATAAGTATATGAGGACTCAGGTATTACAGATAAAAGGAAAAACCAGTAAAAATGTGTTGCGTTAGTCAATACATATGAACTTCTCAAAAGAGGTGATCTGAATCCTTGCAGATGGGAGGATGTTAGCGCCCTTGTAAGGGGGAGGGGGCATTGGGGCAGAGGGAACTTGTCTAAAGCAGAGACTTCCCCCTCAGAAAAAAACCACACACCTCATTTTAGTTAACAAAGAAGTATCCAGGAGCTAGGGACCATTTTTTAGGCCATGGAAAGTCCTCTGAAGAGATGTAGGACTGTAGAAGTGGAATGGCATGGGGAGTTCCTATAAAATGCGTGACATACAAATTTTAATGGGAGTTTTGAGTAAAACTAAAGGTGGACAGAATGATGCTTTTGAAAGGGAGGGGACCAGTAGCTCTAGATCTGTTCCACTGGAGCAGAGGCTTCTCTTTGGTGAACTATCTGGATAATTGAATGAGAATTTCAGCTTTAATTCCACAGATTAAAAGATATATTTCAAGAAGAACATATGTCCTGCTTATCACATCCCTCAGAACTCTCAGCTAGGAAGAAACACTTCCAATTCCAACAGTTGGAATTTGTCCTCCCTCTCCCATCCCTTATCCCTCTTGTCTCCTGGTTCTTTACCTCCCTGAACCCTGAGACTCCCACTCTTTCATCTGAGGCTGCCTTTGCCATGGAGAACGTTGTCTTTTCAAGCTGTGTCTCTGAGGACTGCTCTGTCTACAGAGCCACAAATCTCTCCAGCACCATCTCTGGGTGACGTGATGCCACCCTCTTGTTGCTTGTTAGGTTTCCCAAGGGCCTGTGTGCCTGTTCTGTTTCATTCTGAAAGGTAAAACATTACTGAGAGACTCGCTGTCCTCTGAGACCTATCTATTACAATTAAAAAACAATTAAATCAGAGCAGATTAAACAACAGATCAATAACATTTTAAACTCCAGATATGACTTACTAAATAGAGTGTTTGTCCTCTGAACATGCTCTCCTGCTGCTGGCTACAGACCCATCCTAGCACCCTCCGGGGGCCCTGGAAAGGCCCAGAGCACTGAAGGCCATCATATTCCTCCTTTCTGCCATAGCTCACCCTGCACCAGAGACCTCGAAAATGTTCTCAAGGTCGAAGATAAAATATAGAGTATTAGTTAAATTTCAATTTCTGATAAACAATGAGTAGTATTTTAGTATAAGTATGTTCCGTGCAATATGAGAAAAAAATCCACAATTTTTTAAGCACAGGTATCTCTTGGGTGTGTTTATTTTGCTAGATCTGATAACTCCAGCACAGGGCTTTTGGTAGTCTTTATTTTTTTGTTTGTTTGCTTTGACAACTCAGTGATTGGTAATATATTAGGCACCATTTTTCATTCCTTCACACCTTTTGGCTTCAAAGTGTTGAATGGCCAATATTTGATTTCAAAAATAAAATGAATTCTATCTAATTTTGTTTTGAGAAATTGTTAATGCCACTTGACACAATTAAGTGCTCTTGGTGTTTTGCAAAATCAGACAGGAATTATTGACCTCTGGTAATATGAAAAACTGGATGCCATGGATTGGGTTGCTCATCTTGGCAAATTGCTTGTTTGGATTTCATGACCAAGCATGAGCCTCTAATTGTAGAATTAGGCCTTTAAATATTTTAGTACTATGTTTTTGTACAAGTATATACAAGCACCTTGAAACATAGGTATTACACAACTACACTATTTCTTGCATACTACATGAAGAGAATAAGATTACTAACACTGAATAAAAGGAAAATATTTTTGATCATGGGTAATTCGAGTCACTACTTTTGCAAGGAGAAATATTTAACTCGAATCAGATTTAGCAATAATTTGCATCAGGCTATTTACAGTTGAGAAAATTAATGAAAATGTCATCTGTTTAATTACTGTTTGTTACCCTTAATTAAAATGTTAATTGAGTACATTTGTGTGTGCAACATACTTAATGTGTTTACTTTTTGACAAAGGGAATGACAGTGTTTTGTACCGTCTATATTCAAATGTTTAATTGTTCACTTAAATATTTTGAAGGAAAGATGAATATATTTGAGGAACATTGGAGCAAACCTTGAAAAATCATTTTTCTGCTGGCTGTTGATAGTAGAAATGTAGAAAATCAGCACTTTAATCAGCAGAGAGGAAATCTACCACAAGCGTGCATTTTTGTCTTATATTTGCATATGAGGAAAAGGGACAAAATTAATCAGCTGTAAAATGTCCATTTAGAATGACATTTGTAAGATTTGTAAGTAAAGAAATTGATTATAGGGAGATGTTCTTTAAATATACTCTTGCCTCACTAGCAGTCAGAATGCACGAAAGGATAATGAGAACCTTTATGTTCTCTTATATTGATGTACACTTGACCTTTTCATTTGACCAACATTTGAAATAGTTGTTTCAAATAACACGTAGACCTGTGCTGCAAAATTGGTTTGAATTCTCTCTTAACAATGGTCATGATTTCTCTTCTCCACTCACACTGACCTCTGTTCAGTAAACAAATATATGCTGGATGTGTTTTGAAAAGCAAAATACCTCATATATCAGCATAAAAACAAAATGGTTCCTTTTCAAATAATTTATGAAGTGTAATGCCTTCCAAAACCAGCATCAGTTAGGCAATAGCATCCACAGTGCAGAATCTATCAGCAAGCCAAGCAGTGGGGAATGGGGGACAGATGATGAAATAGATGTACTTATGAAGCTTCAAAGTTTAAAGGTTTCTCTTCCCCCACCTCAAACTTACTCTTTTGTTTTTCTTCATGATAAACTCTAAGACTTTAAAATCTAGTAGGAAGAGAAGCTGGTGCTTAGAAAGTAATAATCGTGAGAATAACAAAAACATAGTTTTATTTAGTGCCCATACTGTTATAGTACCTCATTTTATCATCAAGACAATCCTGTATGTAAACACCAATTATTATTATTATTCCTGTTAAACTGAGGTATAGCTTCCCAAGACCATGTAGTTGCGATGTGTCTAGGAGTTGAGATCAGACATTCTGGTCCCAGAGTTTGTCCTCTTATCTCCCCTCTATTCCTACAAGAGGTATGAGCTATTTGGAATGACTGCACACCTAAGCCTTCTACAGCAAACCTAGGAGGAAGTACTTGTGTTATCGTTTCAGTTTTAAACTCAATGATTTGTCTATTTGTGGACTTTTAATGACCTTTTAAATATTAAAAATGATTAAGAGCAAATGGGGAAGCATAGGCTTGTAAAATAAATTTTCTGAGAATAGTTTATCATGTTTTTTCATAAATAATAATAAACCTTCCGCCCCTAATGGGGCTTCAATTCAGTGACTTTGTGGAGCTACATGGCCTTTGTTAAAATTTCATCTCTGCCACTTACCAGCTGAGTGATCATGAGCAAATTATTGAACCTCTGTAAGTGTTGGCGTCTTCTTTTTACAAAAAGCAGATAATAATTCCTCCCTCACAGGGTCGTTGTGAAGATTAAAGCACAAAGCACAATGTTGGGCTCATTCTAGAGGGCCATGAAATGTGATCTACAGCTGCTACAAATTAAATAAGCAAATCATTATGTTGAGAAGCATCAAAATAGACATTAGTTAATACCTATTAGGATATCTCCGAAGAGATTTAGGGACAATATATGTGCACATGTAGCTTAACTTGCCTCAAAGAATAGGCTAGCGTGATTTCAAGCTTGCCCATTACTAACAGTGAATATTTATTATAAATAACAATGGAACTTCTCCATCTGTTACACTACTCGAAAGTATTCACCAAGAGCTGGTTCATTTTGCTTTTTTTCTTCCATTCCAACAGCCTGTCTATTAGTTCTGGGGCAAAGAGCCAAAATTAAAGGGGAAGCTTAAAACAGAGGCCAGACAGGAGGCTTTAATGAGCCAGGCTTAATCTTGAAGGTGAACGTGGAAGAGAAGGGAATGACTTGGAATGTTCTTTTCACTTTACCCCTGTCTGGGGCTTTCTGCTGTGGCCGGGCAATTATTGGTCAAGTTCTCTCCTTGATGGAGTCGTAGAGTAAATGAGTGGGTGTTTCTTTACTCTAAACACTGGCTTATTTGTTTATTTAATTATTTTGGTACTGGGGATTGAACCCAGGGGTGTTTTACCACTGAACCACATTCCCAGCCTTTCTTACCTTTTATTTTTAGATAGGTTCTCACTAAGTTGTTGAGGAGTGACTGCCTTGCCTCAGCCTCCTGAGTTGCTGGGATTTGGGGAGAGCACGACAGCACTCGGCTCTAACCATTTTTTTTTAAATGTGATTTTTGCTAAGAAATACATTTTAGATAGCTGTCTAGTCTGTTAAGTACTATGAGTGTAGGAACTTCTATATATTGCATTCATTGATGTGTCCAAGTATCTAGAAAAGTACCTGGCAACTGATAGGTGTTCAGTAAATAACTGTGTGTATGTATGCATATATCTGAATAATAGCTGTATGTATATATTTGGATAAGAGTTTCATCACACATTCTTTTTTTTGGGGGGAGGTGTACCAGGGATTGAACTGAGGGGCACTCCACCACTGAGCCATATCCCCAGCCCAATTTTGTATTTTATTTAGAGACAGGGTCTCACTGAGTTGCTTAGCACCTTGCTGTTGCTGAGGCTGGCTTTGAACTCATGATTCACCTGCCTCAGCCTCCCAAGTTGCTGGGATTATAGGCATGCACCATGATGCCAGGCTCATCACATGTTCTTAAATTTACCATTTGCTTGCAATGCATTCTGGAAAATTTCTATTTCATCCCATAAAAAGAAAAAAAAAATCTCAGTCCAGACTTACTAAATTAATTTCTGTACACTCACTGGGGAGAGAAGCTTAATATGTCATTCCTCCCCATCCTCTGGATTATGATCTGCAATTTGAAAAGCACTGCTTCTCACTGGGAGCTAGTGGCATTGTGTGTAAATTGTCTTGTGTCATTGGGACTTATCTTTCTTGCTGCCTCAGTGCCTGGGTAGGCTGGGTAGTCTCAGTCCATGTGCTGCCTGGGAACTACCATAACCATGCTGCATGGTTAGAATAAGTCAGTTTATCCTGGGGCTTCTGAAAACACGAACTGCACTTGGGTGAGTCTTGTTTTTGTGAAGTCCCAGACCAAATGGTAATTGTTGGGTAGTACCCTAGTCTAAGGAGCATCTATGCCTGACTACAATAGTTTTGGTACAGTCTTCCATGAAGGCAAAGGACTAGAAAAGCATGACTTATTAAAGTTCTTCACACATTTGCTTTTGGTCCATTCAGATAATGAATTTAAAATTAATTACAAATGGATTTTGAGAACTTAAAAGACTTTTTTGATTCTGATTTCCTTCTGAGTTATTTGTATTTAAATTGCATATTCATTGTAGGTAGGAAGAAGGAAGATGAGGTAGGGAAATTGATGCAATTAAGTGTTTTGATAGGTGTGAGAACTGCTAGTCTTTCATTTCCTAAGAAAATATGTGGGAGTAGAAAGAATAACATACTCAAATATTACATTTTTTTGTGAAGAAGAACTGGAGGTCCTATTTCTATTCGTTTCCTAATCTTTACCCGTTTGGATCATCTAACTAGAAAAAGCAATACTTAGGTTTAAGTTTTGTGTGAAATATCTAGAAGGGTTTGTGGTAAGCCATTCTTATAGACCGTGGCCGCCATTAGAAGATGGCGCCGGCTTCCACTGTGGCCTGTGATAAACAACTCCTTTTATGGAGAGTTGGCGCGCAATCCCTTACCACCCTATGAGAGAGATCCATGTGGCGGCTTGGGATTGGGACGCGGGGAGCTTTATTAAGCTGTGCTTGGGTGTGGCGGCAAGCGGGCGCTAGAAGATGATACATGACTCAAGGCCTGAATAAACTGCTGAAAGAAGAATCCTGTGTCGTGTTTTCCCTTGCCGGCGAGGGGTCGCGACAGTTGGTGGCCCGTACGGGGAATTATATTCCTCGAACCCAGGATCCAGAACTTTCAGCAGTCAGGGTGGTGCACCGGTAAGTTCCCAGGTAAAGTGGGAATCCGCAAGCTAATAGCGGGACGCTCCTCGGAAAAGAAAGAGAGAGCGAGAAAAGGGACGCTCCCCTGTAAAAGGAAGAGAGCGGGGATTTTTGTACTTTCACTTTC
>NW_026000142.1:20832876-20899073 GCF_001458135.2 Marmota marmota marmota | reverse complement strand
ACCGTGGCCGCCATTAGAAGATGGCGCCGGCTTCCACTGTGGCCTGTGATAAACAACTCCTTTTATGGAGAGTTGGCGAGCAATCCCTTACCACCCTATGAGAGAGATCCATGTGGCAGCTTAAGATTGGTATGCGGGAGGCTTTATTAGGCTGTGCTTGGGCGCTCGGCGGGGGGTCACTAGAAGATGATACATGACTCAAGGCCTGAATAAACTGCTGAAAGAAGAATCCTGTGTCGTGTTTTCCCTTGCTGGCGAGGGGTCGCGACAGGGTTAATTGAATATTAATTCCAACATTGAGTCTAGGTCAGCGGGCCATAGCCTAGCTCAGGTAACTATGATGTTGTGAGCAAAAAGACTTGTATCTGGAAACCCCTTAACTACACGGGTGAGATGAGCTCTCCAGGAGGGGGCAGGGTTACAGAATGAGATTGGCTGGCTGATGATAGCAGCCTGAGGGCTGGGGAGGAGGCAGGTGGTAGCAGCCTAATATAGCCATTTGCTTCACACAGGTGCAAAAGTGCTAATGAACAAACGTTGACAGGTTGTGGAGCTCAGTGATGGCCAACTCAGAAGCAGGTGATATCTGAAGTTCCATGAAGCAGAAAAGTAACCGTTGACTAATAATTCCACTCCTATGCAGGCAATCGCAGACTCTGAGTTGGGACTGGTAGAATGATTTAGGGTCCTAACCCTAGAAGACCATGATATCATGGGGCCCATTATTAAAGTATAGGAATAAGAAATCAATTATCACTGAGTGATAAGTTGAGGTTGTCTTCAACTCATGGAACACACCTGGTTTTCAAACAGGGTCACAAAGATGTGGTTTAATGACAAATGGCAAGATATTTGACATTGACTTTCACAGCACGGGAATAGTGTACTTCCTTGCCAAATCAATATCAGCCCTTGAGCAAAGACAAGGGTGAAGTATAAAGCTGATTTGAGTTCAAGGGCCCAAGGTGCTCAAAAGGAAGATGGAGAGATGGAAACTGTCAGAGCCTGGAATAGAAGACCTCACAGTTCATCAGGGTGTTTGAAGTACCATAATAGCTGAATAAGAAAGGCAGAGCACTTGAAGCCAGAGTAAGCATCAAGGTATGACATACCTTTAAATGATTGCACTTTAGTGCAGAAGTCTTATGTTTGCCTTTTCTTTATGATAGTTTTGCTTTTGTGGTTCCATTATTCAAGATGGTGCCACACTAATGTGACTACAGTATTGACCCATAAAGTTTGCCTCAAGGCCTGATGTGCTCAGGTTACTTTTGTAACCTTTCTATTGTGGAAGGAAGAAATAGACAGCCTTAATAGGTGTGTGAGATGCTCAAGGTACTGTCTGACTTAGTACCAAACTGATTCATGGGAGAAGTTTCCAGATAACTTATAATCAAGAAATTAGGAGAACACTTAGTTTCCCTACTTATCAAGAAATCTGGGCTCATGAGCTGGAAGTCAGCACAGCAAAGTAATTAGAATTTGTGGGCTTGGACATCAGACACAACAAAATTGGAGTCCCATCTCTACCACCTAGTATTATGTAAGAGTTAAGGCATATTTCTTAGCAACCTAGAGCCTCTGTTTCCTTATATTGAAGAGCCTTTGTCACTAGGATTAGATGATTTACGTGACTCATTTGACAAAGTGCTGGTGTCATTAAGGACAAAATAAATGCTGATTATTTTTGTTGTCATCACTCTTCTTGTTAATTGCATCAAACTATTTATATTCTCTGTTCTTATCTTCTTGTTAAAGATACAGAGGGTGAGCTAAAAGTTGAATTTCAGGCAGGTAGGGTGATTGGGCTCTCTTTCATGCTTTTCCTACTAAAGGGAGAGATTTTTGCCTTAGTGTGTATGCATTATAAATAAAATTTTAGAATTTATAATGATGTAGGCCAAATTCCAAGAGGCAAATGCTTTATTCACTCAAATATTAGTTATTATGAAATGGAAATGGGTGATTCCTTTCAGTGCCCTCTTTAAACATTAAGTCATTTAAATTTGGGTTCCAGCACCAGTCAGACGACTGGGAACCTTTAGAATGTTTATAAAACTGAAAAGAAGCATTGTAGAAAATCTGTGCTCCATAGTGAAGACCAGGAACAGTGGAATGCTTGGGAAGACACAGGTGTCTGGGCCCCATGCAGGGCATATAAAGGTTCCACAGGTTGCCAACTGATTAGTCTCCAATACATTTGTGAGGAGGATATATAAATCTCTGAATATATGGACCCAGTTATATAATAACTGAAACAAACTCAATGTAAAAAAAAGGGGGGGGAATATTTCAGAAAGAATGAAATGGGTGGAGAGGAAGATTAGATGACATGATTTGTTTGGAAAAGGTAGATGGAAGAAAGGGCTTTGTAGCTCTGCACTGAAGACATCGGGGAAGTTAAAATTAATAGTTGTGCAGTCTCATCCACACCACCTGTTTTTGTCACACTTCATGGAAAAGGCTCTGAATGTGCTGCTTATAGGTTGTCTCCATTATCCAGACTGCTTGGGAAAGAAGGGTTTCATGCTGGGTGTGGTGACTCATAGCTATAATCCCAGAGGCTCCAGAGGCTGAGGCAGGAGTATCACAAGTTCAAAGCCAGCTTCAGCAACTTAGTGAGGTCCTATCTCAAAAAATGAAAAGGGCTAGAGATGTGGCTCGGTGGCGAAGTGCCCCTGAGTTCAATCTCCAGTACAAAAAGAAAAAAAAAAAGCTTCAGATATTGGGTGATTTTGTAATATTTGCATATAGACATAACTAGATATCTCGGGGATGGGACCTGAGTCTAAATTGTGAAATTCATTTATGTTTCCTATCTACCTTATCTGCATAGCCTGAAAGTAATTTTTGTGCAGTAGTTAGTGCATCTGTGTTTTTGACTCCAACCCATTACATGAGATCAGGTGTTGAATTTTCCAATTGTGGTGTCACGTGAGTGCTCAAAAAATTTTTGTATTTTTGGAGCAATTCAGAGTTTCAGGTCTTTGAACTAAAGATGCTCAACCTGTACTTCTGATTGGGATTAGAGGACCAGTTTGGGGTGAGAGGGAAGAAGAGGGACTTGGAAATAATCTGACTTGTGTCAAACTAGGTTGCTGTACCCTTGGATGAAATTTTTGCTTTTTTTTTTTTTTTTTTGGTACTTGGGATTGAATCCAGAGATGCTTAACCATGGCTTGACATCCCCATCCCTTTTTATTTTTTATTTTGAGACAGGATCTCCCTAAATTGCTTAGGGCTTCACTAAGTTGCTGAGGCTGGCCTTGAACTTGCAATCCTCTTGCCTCAGTCTCCTTAGCTGCTAGGATTACAGGCATGTACCACTGTTCCTGATTTGGCAAATTATTAAACATCTGGATCCCCTTTTTAAAAAGGAAATGAGGAAGTAATATTAAATTGTAAACCTTCCTCCGGGTTTACAATCTGGCACAAATATTTTCATTTCTTTACTTTTTTAACAAGAATTGGAAATGGGAAAGATTTCCTATAGGCAAAACTCAGTTATGTGAATTTTTACTCAGAAAATGATTGTGTTTTGAATCAGAAAATAAACTCACCTGATTTTTAGGGCCTACAATTCTGTCATTTAAAAAAAAAAGTCAAAAGCAAATTAAAGTTTGGAAAGATGCCCAGACAAACCCAAAGATAGTAAAACATTGGGGGAATTTTAAATTTCAAACCTTAGGTAGAAAAACAACAGCTGATTGTCATAGCTAAACAAGTCTCCACCTACATAAGTTTAAACAGGGGAAAATTTAATAGTCGAATGCCACAGTCCGGCTGCAGCAAAACAACCGGGGGGTGACGAGCAACTTGTGTAGATTGATACAGCAGGAGAGGGAGCCGTTTATTGTAGGACAGGAGGGGTATATATACATTCCACACAGCTTATCTTAATTAACATAAACTAGATACAGCAGTCAACCAATAAGGAATCTCCACACTTAATGGCTCGCTGGCGTTACTTCACAAACCACTCCCTCTGCAAAATACCAGGTGCCATCTTGACTTGTTTACAGACTCTAACAGTTGAACAATAAATATTCTCCATTTTTTCTTTGATTTACTTGATAAAATACATTCACATATGGCAGAGCCAACTGCTCTTACCAAATGTAAGTTGTAATTGATACATTTGTCCTATATCCCAGGCATTGTGCTGGATCCTGGTGTTAAAGAATTGAGTATGGCATAGCTCCTGCCTATAATGACCCTCATATAAGAAGGAGGAGAAATCAGAGCAGATAACATGTATATGAGGTGGGAATTGGGGCTATAGAGAGGTCCACATATTATTAAGCCTTTATAACTACATTTCATAGCATGCCTAACCTGGGGTATTGTGCTAGAGACTTAACTTTGTCTTATGACAGAGCTACTAACTCTTATGACAGAGCTACTTTTCTCATAATTTTATAGATGAGAGAATCAAGACTTAGAAAGCTTGTTATCTAAAATCACACAGCTGTTTTTTTTTTTTTTTAATCAAACCTGAGATTGAGCTTGGAAGTCTGAATGACCTTGAAACCTATGTTCTTTACATTACAGGGCTGTAACTTTTACCCTATGATCTAGTTCTTGTCTATATTCCATCAACCTAATTATGCCAGTATTCATTTTTTTTCCAGGAAGATCTGGAAATTTCTTTAAATTGGAAGTATTTTAGAAATTGCTTACATGAGATGGGGAATTTTCTCTGGAGTCAAATGTTAAAAAGAAAGCTAGAGCTCAAGGCAGTCTCCATGTGAGCGTTACTGCTTGGTGCATGTCGTTCTGGTAGAACGAAGTGTGATGTCCAGTTCATTCTCAAATGCTGACATGTCTGCCATGTGAAATGAACAATAAATCTGCTCTTTGTAGGGATGTCCATTGCCTGTGCACACCCACATTCATGAAAATAGTGAGTTGAGTCTCAAAGTACACAGTAGAGGTTGACACATTTTTCTAGTCCTGGGTAAGTTTTGTAACTGAACTTGGGTACTAAAGTTTGAAAGATTTTGAATAAAAAATATATCCCTTTGATGGGGAGAGAGAAATATCTGGTACACCACAGCCTACTAAATTTACGTTTGAAATACATTCACATTTCACGTAATAGAAGTTCTGCTGGTTTGTGCTTTATAACACACAAGTTGAAAGGTACTATTATGAATGTTAGCTTCCTTCCTGAACAGAGAATAAATATGACATAATCCATTCTGCCATAAGATGAGCTGTTAGAAATGATGCTTCTGGCTTTTAGGGGTAAATCATATCTATGGAATGAATTAAGAGTTGGGTTGTTTGCAGTATATTGGATTTGCCAGTTTTACAACTGCATTCATTAAATCCAAATTTGATGAAAGCTATTCATATTAAATTTGATATCCCTAATTCTAGAAAGTTACATATAATATAAAACTCCTTTGAAAATTCTGTGGCATTTCTGTTCTTTAGTTATTGTCCTTTAATAGTTAAGCCATTTTTTTTTTTAAAAAAACTTAGGTACCTATGCTTATTCGTATATTAGTGAAGTACTTCATAATTTATGACTTTTATTGAATTAATTCAGAGTTCAGTGTTCTTGTTTGATTTTATCTTAATGATTTGACATTGAAGAATCTAAGATTAAGGAATGGTCTTAGTCTTTCAATTGAATTTGATGAAATTTTGAAGAACTCCTACAATGAATGCAGCATTGTACAAGAGGTAGTTGGTTTGAAAAGAAAAATAAGAAGTCCTCAATTTCTGGGAAATTACTGTGTATTGAAATAATAACAGGCAAGATCTCTGTGCTGGGTATTTCCCCTATTATTTGCCAGAGAAGGACAACCTCTTTAGATGAAGCCAAATGGGGAAAATGACCTATATTATCATATTTAAATTCTCCTTGAGACTAAGAACAATAATTCTAGATGAATGTAAGTGTTGTCTCTCTGCCCAACTGCTTCTAATAGTTTCATTATAAAAATTACTCAAAAAAGGGGCTGGTGATGTGGCTCAAGTGGTAGCGTGCTCGCCTGGCATGTGTGCAGCCCGGGTTCGATCCTTAGCACCACATACAAACAAAGATGTTGTGTCTGCCAAAAACTAAAAAATAAATATCAAAATTCTCTCTCTCTCTCTTTAAAAAAATTTACTCATAAAAAATTACTCATTAGTTTTTAATCTCTCAACTCTGACTCTCTAAATGATTTCTTCTCATCTGTACCCCTGGACCAGTCCCATCTGAATAGCAGAACAAAGTTCATATGGAGGAAAAGGTAGGGAGAGAGCAACTGGAATTAGTAAAATTGTTTTTATTATGAATAATTAAAATTTTAGCTTTATTATTTTCAAACTTTTATAATAACTCAAATAATGCCTAAAAGGTATTACATGGAATATTTTTGGTTAGAGGATTTTATAGATGTGCTTAAATAAATTGCTAAAAAATAATTTGTAATTTGTTTTATATAATGTTCACTTTTATTTATATGAAAAATGGGTATTCTTAGATGTCTCAAAAAATCTTTTTCCCCTCTTGAATGGGTTAAATATAATTTTCTGAAAATGTTTCCATTTTATTGATTTACTGAGTAAAGTTTTATTTTTAATATTTTTTTTTGGTTTTTTAAACAATTTATTTCTACTGTAGTTTGTTTTTTTGATTGGTTCTTTTTAGTTATACATGACAATAGAATCCATGTTGACATACTTATAAAAGCATGGAAAATATCTTCTTCTAATTCAGTTCCCTTCCTTTTCTCCCACACTGTTCCCTTCCCTCTACTCCACTGATCTTCGTGACATTTACCTATAATTATTTTTTTAAATAAATTTCTATAAATTTATTTTATTTATATAAATTTATTTTAATTTATTATAAATTTCTATAAAATAAATTTCTATAAATTACCTATAATTATTTTTTAAAATAAATTTCTTGTAGATGTACACAATGGTGAGATTCACTGTGATATATTCATATATGTACATAGGAAAATTATGTCAGATTCATTCCACTCTCTTTTCTTCTCCCTCTCTTCCCTTCATTCCCCTTTGTCTAATCCACTAAACTGCTAATCTCCCCCACCCCATTTGTTGGGGGCTAGCTTGCACATATCAAAGAGAACATTCAACCTTTTTGAGTTGGGAATTGGCTTATTTCACTTAGCATGATAGTCTCTAGTTCCATCCATTTACAGGCAAATGTCATTAAGTCATTCTTTTTTATGGCTTATACCCCACTGTGTATTATGCCATATTTTCCTTTATCTATTTATCTGTTGAAGGATGCCTAGGTTGGGTCCATGGTTTCTCTAATATGAATTGAGCTGCTATAAACATTGATGTGGCTGTGTCACTGTACTATGCTGATTTTAAATCCTTTGGATATATACCAAGGAGTGGGATAACTGGGTCAAATGGGTCCCATTCCTCGATTTTTGAGGAAACACCTTACTTGCTTTTTCAGAGTGGTTGCTCCAATTTGCAGTTTCACCAACAATGTATGAGTATACTCTCTTCCTCACATCTTTGCAAATATTTATTTTTACTAGTATTATTGATCATTGCCGTTCTGACTGTAGTAAGATAAAATCTCAGTGTAGTTTTAATTTGCATTTCTTTAATTGCTAGAGATGGTAAACATTTTTATATATTTGTTTAGCATTTTTATATCTTCTTTTGAGAAGTGTCTGTTTTGTTCCTTTCTTTTAAAAATTTATGATACATAAACAAATGCTGATTTAACCCAACATGTCTAATTCCAAGTTAATGAAGTCCAAATCAGTGACAAAATTCAGTACAACAGATAGGAACAATGATCTGTTAAATATACAATTCTTTTGTATTAAATTTCATTATGCTAAATGTTAGCCAAATATTTGGTATATTTTTTAAAATTGATGAATTTTACAGAAAAGTCAACCTGGTAAAAGATCTTTGTGAAAGGTCCAGACCCGTTTTTTAAAAAAAATATTTATTTTCTATTTGTAGTTGGACACAATACCTTTATTTATTTATTTTTATGTGGTGCTGGGAATCGAACCCAGGGCCTTGCATGTGCTAGGCAAGAACTCCACCACTGAGCCAAAATCCGGCTCAGCTTTTTTGCTGCTGTGATAAAAAGACTTGACAAGAACAATTAGAGAAGGAAAAGTTTATTTTGGAGCTCACAGTTTCAGAGATCTCACTCCATAGATACCTGACTACATTCTTTGGAGTCCCAGATGAGGCAGGACATAGTGGCAGAAGACTGTGGTGAAGGAAAGCAGCTCAAGTGATGGCAACAGGAAGGAGGGAGGGGGGAGAGGGGGGGAGGGGTTGGGGAGGGGGAGGAGGAGTGCTCCTGTCAACTAGGACAAAATATATACCCTAAAGGCAGGCCCCCAGTACCCACCTCTTCCAGCTGCACCCTCCCTCAATAGTCACCACTCAGTTAATCACTATGGAGATTAGTACACTGATGAGGTTAAACCTTTCATAAGCCAATCATTTCATCTCTAAATTTCTTGCATTGTCTCACACATGGGCTTTTGGGAGACACCACATGTTTACACCAAAACACCCATGTTTAGCAGCTCAAAGGAAGGCCAGCTGAAATTTGGATGGATACCTCACTGAGCTGAAATATGTTATATGTTCAGAAGATTTAAGTCTTGCCTACATTTTATAGTTAAGAGCTTAATTTATTTTCATATATAAGAACATGCCTATTAGTAAGCTGGTCGGGAATTTCACGAACATTGCTTTGATATTGATACAAATTTTAAAATATCATAGTAGCAGCAGGCTGAAAAATATTATTTTAATTTAATTTTTCTCTTCAGAATAGTTTGACTTTCCTATAATTCAAATTCCATCTTGGTCACATTTACCTTTGATAGCAAAAATGTTTTAGTTCATGCTTGAAATAACCCCATTTGGTTCTCACACTTTCTTTATTGAATCCTAGCAGTTTTTAAGAGTAAATCAGCCCCACTGGAATTTATGTAATGGTGGTTTATCAAGTTGAGGTGAGATCTGTAGCAAGTTGTGACTATGTTTTAAATTGATCTTTGAAGTGTTGAACAACTTTATTGCGGCCTTGTAGATATTTCTCACCCCTCCTTTTTATTTCACTAATCTTTATCTTTTTTTCCCTCAAGGAAGAAAACTTTCTGAGCACAAATGTACTCAGAAATGAGTTAGTGATTTTCTCATAAGTTTAATTATTAATAGAGTATATGATAATAAAATAATAACTGTAGTTGCTGATGCCTGATTAGCACTTTTATGTACCAGGCTCTCTATTAAATTCTTTTCATGTATAATTTCATTTAATCTTCCTACTTCAGCACACCTTTTGGATGGGGAAATTTAGGGGGTAATCCTGTGAGGATGCATGGAGATAATATTCAAGTCACACAGGTAATCTAAGGTGGAAGGAGGTTGCAGAAATTTGCCGGATGCCAAAGTCCATGTACCTAATGAACGTTATCCACCTCCATCAAACTATGTGTCTTAGCTAGCTAGAACTTTTAGCAAGCCCTATGTCTAATAAGTTCCCTAGTATAGATCGCAAAATAGCTTGAATTTTTTAATGTATTAGAAGGTAATGCTTACTTTTTGACAATTTATTTATTAGTGTACAGATGAATAAAACAAGAAGTATAAAACCGCAATCCCAGTTTATTTTGTTATTTGCTTCTTAAAAAGTTGATAGCAATTTATGGATTTAGTTCCATTAAAAAAAAAATTCCCAGCTATTACTCTACCAAGGGCTTTCCTTAGGAAATGTGGGGCTGGGGACAAGTCTAGGACAGATCATCTACAGATCATCTTTTCCATCCATCCACCCAGTCATAGCAGTGTCCTGGAGGATTCGGCTCCTGCTGGTGCTTAGAACCCTCTTTGTCTGCTACTTACAAAATAAGATTCCTTCCTGTCCCTCAGAACCCATCTGGAGTACCATCTCTCTAGAAAGTCCCTCACTAGCCCTGCAGCTATAGCCAGATTCCTCTCTTAATTTCTAGCATAAGTCTCCCACCAGCTGTTGTTGGTTGTTGTCTGTACCCCACCCCTACTTGTTTCTGAGCATCTTGAATCACAGGGTTTCAGGTACTGCCGTGCAACAGGTTCTCAGCACATACTTGAAGAGTGAATGATAGAAAGAATGAATAGGAGAATTTTAAGAAGGAAAATAAATAGTTGGAATGAACAGAATGCAGTAAAAGCTTGCATTTATAGCCTGAGCAGAGCTAATGGGATGAATAGCAGCAAGAGGCAGAGGAGGGCATTTTCCTCAAGCACGTGAATCCCAGACCTGCCTAACCACTTTGAAATGGAACAAAGGTGTCCCAATTTCATTCCCCGAGAAACAACTGTGTCCCTTGTCACTGCTTTGAATATGGCAAGACCCTGATCCAAACTCCAGGCCTCAGATTTGCTGTGTCCCAGAGAAGGCAATTGCACCATGCCAGAGATAATGAAGACTGGTCGGTGGTGTATAATGGCTTCTACTTTGTCCCTATTTTTCTTTTCAAGACAGCGGAATTCAAAATAAATGACATGCTTTAAAGTAATGTTCTTTATTTTGAAAAATGTTATTATTAGAGTTAAAAATTAAGTTCACACTGTTCGGATTACTCTTTTGCATTTAAGAGTTCAGAGCTGCTTAGGTTTAGGGAGGAAAACATAATTAAACATAAGTAACAGATGCCAGGAAACAAAGGATAAAGGGAGGAAGTGCTAAATTGTCACAGTAATGTGGCAAGACATGCAACAAATCTCCTTTCACCACAGACTCCACATTGGATGGGATCAATCAATTCTGTCATTAAAACCTGGGGTGGGAAAACACAGAAATGAGAATTGTGGAAAATCATTTGCCTAAATGTATGTGATGTTATGATTTAAAAGAAATTAGGAACTTGTGGTGAGGAGATACCTTTGACTAATGTCCTCATTGAAAGTTAGAGACAGGTAATAACTGAGAAATTGGCATAAGAATGAAGCCCTTCCACTTTACTTAAAATGGGAACAACATTTTCAAGGTAAATAGTAAAAAAAAAAAAATGCCCTTTTTTTTAAAAAGAAATACCCATTTATCTTAAGAAATAAAAATAAAATTATGAAGCTACTTTCTTCCAAAAGCTTTGTGTTTTCTATAGTTGCAACTTGATCTAACCATTCCTAAGATCATGTGTACATACATGGCTTTGCATGTGATTCTGGCAGGTCACCAGTACACATTTTATGACTATATACAATGCTGACTTTTACAAGTTTCCAAGATTTTCATTTTTTTTTTTTTGATACTATGGATTGAACTCAGAGGCACTCACTGAACCACATCTCCAGTCCTATTTTGCATTTTTCTGAGTTGCTTAGCACCTCACTTTTGCTGAAGCTGGCTTTGAACTCGCAATCCTCTTGCCTCTTCCTCCCAAGCTGCTGGGATTACAGGTATGTGACATCCCACCAGTATCCACCAAGGTTTTTGAGTGGAACAAAACTGAGTGTTGGGAATGGACTACTTTTCAGAGGCAAGGGGATTTGTGGATATATTTAATTATGGCAACTTGCTTTTCCATGCAACCCCCTTACTGAGAGAACTTGGCTAACACATGCTCAGACAATTAAGGATTCTTATCATCTTGCTTCCAAACAAAAACCTCTTGTGTTGCCACAAATCTTCCTACTGAGAAATGACTGGGAGATATGGGTTCCTCAAATTATCTTTATTGGTTACAACAGAGGCTCAAATTTAGAAAATTACTGTTTGATACATGTATCAGTTTGCTGGGGCAAGCTAAACTAGGAGGAGAAAAGACTGGCAATGGGAAAAATAACTACATTCATAGGGTGGGCTCCGAGGGCGATCTTTCAGATTGTTTCTCTCATTGGTTTAGTTTCCTGTGGCCTGGGAATTAAATCCCCTACTGTGTGCAATTTAGATTTATTGAGAGGTTGGTTTTTTTTTGTTGTTTTATTTTGTTTGTTTGTTTCTTTGTTTCTTTGTTTCTTTCTTTTTGAAAGCTGTTCTATGGCATGTCTGGATGAGAAGGAGCAATGACATTTTCAGCACTTTAGCACAAGGATTTGGGAATTTGAGTTTGGGTTATTTTGAATATTTAATTTACATGAGCATATATATTTTTCAGAGTATAATGAAATGAAGGTTAAAATTATACTAAAGAACAGGGAGCTTGGTTTTGTGCCCAGCACTTTAGTTTTTCAAAGATATTGAATAATTTTGCCTTGCTGTGGGGAAAGTCTTTCAAAGGAAATGAATATCTTTTCATAAAAGAAAGCTATTACTTAATAGCTGCTTCAGGGAGTGGTAAATAAAAGTGTTAATTCTTGTTTATGCCTTGACTGAAAGGATAATAACTTTTTGCTTTATACCTTTGATTCTATAGATTTATTAAAAATGTCAGAATATGAAAATGTTAACTGGGTTCTTTCTATGAAATGTATAAAATCCTGACATACTTATAGACATCCAAATACATTATTTATTTATAAGAAATAATTCCAATTTATCAGAGAAGGAGTTCTTTTGAAGTCACAGGATTAATATTGATAATACAATTATTATAGGACCTTAATTCATGTTTTTTTTTTTTGGTTAATTTTCATTCTTGTTATACTCGGATATTAGCTATTGTTCCATGCTTTGCTGGCTTTCTGCTGTGATAGTTGCTGTCTACAGCTGATGGAGGTGTGTGTGGGGGGGTGTTTTATCAGTTTTTTAGCTGCTATGACTAAAGGAGCTGACCAGCACCATTGTAGAGGAGAAAAAGTTTATTTGAGGGCTCAGGTTTTCAGAGGTTTCAGTCCACAGAAGTCTGGCACCGTACCTTAGTGCTCCAGGTGAGGCTGAACATCAGGACAGAAGAATGTGGCAGAGGGAAGCAGATCACCTGATGATCAGGAAGCAGAGAGCGAGACTCCACTGGCCAGATACAAATATATGCCCTAAAGCCACACCCCCAACGCCCCACCTCCTCTAGTTACCACTCAGTTATTCCCACTCAGTTAGTTTACTAGGGAGAAGGGGAATGATAACACACAGATTTTGAATGTGTGGCAGGGGACAGTTTTTCCTGCTTATTCCCAGGGAAGTTATATGATATCTTAGGAAGAAGGTGGTCTCTAGAATCTGACAGATTCTGATTTAAGCCTTACCCCTTCATCAAGAGTTTGCTGGGCTTCAGTTTTCTTAGAGAAGGATGCAGATATTTTACAAGATTTTTGGAAAAAAAGTTAGAGGTAATGTGCCTGAAAGTGCTTAGAAAGTTTTCCATAAATAGTAAAGATTAGAACTCTTACATTGTAGCCACATTGAAAGTTGCTTTCAGATTCAGGTAGTCAGATTGGTCAGTGTGAGTGGTCTACCTTAGGTTTGGTGGGCAGGTTTCCTGGTTATAGCTGCCAGCATGTGTAGGTGCAGTGATATCAACAAAAAGATTCAGCTCCAAGTGGGACTGGCCCTCGCCAACTTCTGTGATTCTCAGACCTGGATGATTATCAGGATAGTGGAGGAGCTCTTTGGTTGCATCCCAAAACTGGATTAAAATCTCCAGGTCCATGGCTATACTAAAGTATATGAAATTGTAAAGGCTGCCCAGGTGATTCTGATAATCACTCAGGTCTGGGAATGACTTCTTAAGATTCAAACCCGAATCTTCCACACCAACTTTAGGCACCACTGGGTGAGTACTAACAGGTTATTTTAAGATGTTTTATAATTTTTTGAAAGGGGGTAATTATTATATTTTTATATTCTGAATAAATTTAACATAATCCTTAGTATTATTTCAGTGTGATACTACATCAAATACAACCAGATAAATGAAAAGTTGTGCTGCAATTGTGTACGATGAATCAAAATGCATTCTCCTAAAAAAATAAAATAAAAAAATAAAATTGTTTTCATTTAATTAAAAAAACAATTCTTCATATTTACTTTGCCTAAATAGTCTCAAAATTTTCTATTTATAGTTGTTCATATTGATATTGAAAAGAGGTCCACACATCACATTTGCTATATACTTTAAGTCTTTTTTCTCTTATAAATATCATTGATTTGTTAGCCATACTGTAGGATTTATACTGTAGAGTGTTCTGAAACATTCTACAGTGTAAATTTTGGATTTAAAAAAACATTTTACTGGTTCTTTTAGTTATACATGACAGTAGGGTCCATTTTTATATAATTATGCAAGCATGGAATATATCATATTTGAATTAGAATACCAGTCTATGGATGTACATGATGGTGAGATTCACTGTGGTGTATTCATAAATGCACATAGGAAAGTTATGTCAGATCTATTCCACTGACTTTCCTTTTCCCATTCCCTCTCCATTCCCTTCATTCCCCTTTGTCTAATCCATTTAACTTCTATTCTTCCCCCTATCTCCCTTATTTTGTTTTAACTTCCACACATCAGAGAAAACATTCAACCTTCAGTTTTGGGGGGAATTGGCTTTTTTAACTTAGCATGATAGTCTCCAGTTCCATCAATTTACTGGCAAATACCATAAAGTCATTCTTTATGACTGAGTAATACTTTACTATGTATATATATCATGTTTTCTTTGTCCATTCATCTAGGGTACCTAGGTTGGTTCCATTGCTTAGCTATTGTGAATTGAGCAGCCATAAATATTGATGTGGCTGTGTCAATGTACTATGCTGATTTTAAATCCTTTGGATATAGATCAAGGAGTGGGATAACTGGGTCAAATGGTGGTTCCATTCCTAGTTTTTTGAGGAATATCCATACTTGCTTTCCAGAGTGGTTGCATAAATTTGCAGTCCCACCAACAATGAATGAATGTACTCTCTTCCCACATCCTTGTGAACATTAGGGCAGAAGAGTGTGGCAGGGGAAGCAGCTCACCTGATCAGAAAGCAGAAAGACTCCACTGGCCAGATACAAATATATGCCCTAAAGACATGCCCGCAATGCCCCACCTCCTCCAGTCTCAGTTTTATTTTTACTTTTCTTTTTTTTGTGTGTGTGGTGTGGGGGGATTGAACCCAGGGCCTTGTGCATGTGAGGCAAGCACTCTACCAACTGAGCTATACCCCCAGCCCTTTACTCGTATTTTTCCAGTTTTAATTTTACTTGTATTCTTGATAATTGCCATTCTGACTGTAGTCAGATGAAATATAAGTATAGTTTTAATTTGGAGTTCTCTAATTGCTAGAGATGGTAAACATTTTCTATGTATTTTTTGACAATTTTTTTAATGTATTCTTTGAGAAATGTCTGTTCAGGGTTTTTTTTGCCCATTTATTGACTAAGTTATTTACTTTTGGTGTTAAGCTGTTTTATTCAGCTTTTTTGCTGCTGTGACTAAAAGACATGATAAGAACAATTTTAGGGGAGAAAAAGTTTATTTATAGGATCATGGATTCAGAGGTCTCAGTCCATAGAAGGTTGGCTCAATTCCTTAGGGCTCAAGATAGGCAGAACTTCATGGTGGATGAGTGTGGCAGAGGGAAGCGGCTCACATGATGATCAGAGAGCAGAGACTGGACATGGTGCTAGATACAATACATATACCCTAAAGGTACATCCCCAGTGACCCACCTCCTCCAGCCACATTCTGACTGCCTTCAGTTACTACTCAGTTAATCCTATCAGGGATCAATCCACTGATTGGGTTAAGATAAGGTTCTCATAACCTAATCATTTCTGCTCTAAACCATCTTGCATTGTCTCACACATGAGCTTTTGGGGGATACCTCCCATCCAAACCATAACATAAACTTTTTGAGTTCTTTGTATATCCTGGATATTAACACCCTATTTGAGGTGCAGGTGGCAAAGATTTTCTCTCGTTCTGAAGGCTCTCTCTTCTTGATTGTTTCCTTTGCTGTGAAGAAGTTTGTACTTTAATTCCATCCCATTTATTAATTTTACATCTTGCACTTTAGGAGTCTTGTTAAGGAAGTCAGTTCCTGGGCTGACATTTGGAATGTTGGGCTGACATTTTCTTCTAGTAGGTGCGGTTTTTGGTGTAATTCCTAAGTTTTTGACTACTTTGAGTTGAGTTTTGTGCAGGGTGAGAGATGGGGGTTCAATTTTATTCAACTACATATTCAATTTTCCCAGCACCATTTGTTGAAGAAGCTATCTTTTCTCCAGTGTATGTTTATGGTTGCCTTTCTCTAGGCTGAGATGACTGTATTTATGTGTGTTTGTCTCTGACTTCTATTTTATTCCATTGGTTTTCCTGCCTGTTTTGGTGCCAGTGCCATGTTGTTTTTGTTACTGTAACTCTGTAGCATAATTTAAGGTCAGGTATTGTGATGCTTCCTGCTTTGTTTGTCTTACTAAGGATTGCTTTGGCTATTCTGGGCCTCTTACTTTTCCAGATAAATTTCATAACTAGTTTTTCTATTTCTATGAAAAATGTCATTGGAATTTTAATGGAAATTGCATTGAATCTGTATAGCACTTTTGGTAGTATGATCATTTAGGCAATATTAATTCTGCCTATTCAAGAACATAAGAGATCTTTTCATTTTCTAAGATCTTTTTCAATTTGTTTCTTTAGTGTTCTGTAGTTTTTATTGTAGATGTCCTTCACTTCTTTTGTTAGATTGCCTCTCAAGAATTTCTTTTGAGGCTACTGTAAATGGAATAATTTTCTTAATTTTTTCAGCTGAACACAATTGATTTATGGATGTTAATTTTTGTTTCCTGCTACTTTGATGAATTCATTTATGAGTTCTAAAAGTTTTCTGGTGGATTTCTTTGATATTCTAAATATGGGATCATGTCCTCTGCAAACAGAGATAGTTTGAGCTCTTCTTTTCTTATTTGTATTCCTTTATTTCTTTCATTTGCCCAGTTGCTCTAGCTAGAGTTTTAAGGACTATGTTGAATCAAGTGGTGAAAGTGGGAATTTCTGTCATTTTCCTGTTTTTAAAGGGAATGCTTTCAGTTTTTCTCCTTTTAGAATGATGTTGGCCTTGGGTTTTCATATATAGCTTTTATAATGTTGAGGTATTTTCCTTCTATTCCTAGTTTTTCTAGTGTTTTAAACATGAATTGGGGCTGTATTTTGTCAAATGCCTTTTCTACGTTGACTGAGATAATCATGCGATTCTTGTATTTAAGTCTATTTGTGTGATGAATTACATTTATTGATTTCTGTATGTTGAACCAACCTTGTATTCTTGAGATGAAACCTACTTGATCATGGTGCACTAAATTTTTAATCTATTTTTGTATGAAATTTGACAGTATTTTAGTAAGAATTTTTGCATGTATGTTCATCAAGGATATTGGTCTGAAGTTTTCTTTCCTTGATGTGTCTTTGGTTTTGTTATCAGGTTGATACTAGCTTCATAGAATGAAGTTAGAAGGGTTCCCTTCTTTTCTATTTCATTGGATAATTTGAGGAGGATTGGTGTCAGTTCCTTAAAGGTCTTGTAGAACTCAGCAGAGAATCCATCAAATCCTGAGCTTTTCTTTCTTGGTAGGCTTTTGATGGCATCATTAATTTCATTATTTGAAATAGATCTGCTTAAATTTGCTATATGCTCCTGGTTCAATTTGGGTAGGTCCTATGTCTCTAGGAATCTTTCAATGTCTTCAAGATTTTCTAGCTTATTAGAGCATAAATTTTCACAATAGTTTCTGATAATCCTCTCTAATTCACTAGTATCTATGGTGATATTTCCTTTTTTATCATGGATTTTAATAACTTGAATTTTCTTAGCCATGCTAATGAAGAGAAGAAGAGAGAGAACTCAAATTACTAACATACGGGATGAAAAAGGCAATATCACAACGGACACTATAGAGATACAGAAGATAATTAGAAATTATTTTGAAACCCTATATTCCAATAAAATAGAAGATAGTGAACATATCGATAAATTTCTTAAGTCATATGATTTGCCCAGATTGAGTCAGGAAGATACACACAATTTAAATAGACCAATAACAAAGGAGGAAATAGAAGAAGCCATCAAAAGACTACCAACCAAGAAAAGCCCTGGACCGGATGGGTATACAGCGGAGTTTTACAAAACCTTCAAAGAAGAATTAATACCAATACTTTTAAAGTTGTTTCAAGAAATAGAAAAAGAAGGAGCTCTTCCAAATTCATTCTATGAGGCGAACTTCACCCTGATCCCGAAACCAGGCAAAGACACTTCAAAGAAAGAAAACTACAGACCAATATCTCTAATGAACTTAGATGCAAAAATCCTCAATAAAATCCTGGTGAATCGAATACAAAAGCATATAAAAAAAATTGTGCACCATGATCAAGTAGGATTCATCCCTGGGATGCAAGGCTGGTTCAATATACGGAAATCAAAAAATGTTATTCACCACATCAATAGACTTAACGATAAGAACCACATGATCATCTCGATAGATGCAGAAAAAGCATTCGACAAAGTACAGCATCCCTTTATGTTCAAAACACTAGAAAAACTAGGGATAACAGGAACTTACCTCAACATTGTAAAAGCTATATATGCTAAGCCTCAGGCTAGCTTCATTCTAAATGGAGAAAAACTGAAGGCATTCCCTTTAAAACCTGGAACAAGACAGGGATGCCTTCTATCACCACTTCTATTCAATTTAGTTCTCGAAATACTAGCCAGAGCAATTAGACAGACAAAAGAAATTAAAAGCATAAAAATAGGGAAAGAAGAACTTAAATTATCACTATTTGCGGATGATATGATTCTATATCTAACAGACCCAAAAGGGTCTACAAAGAAACTACTAGAGCTAATAAATGAATTCAGCAAAGTGGCAGGATACAAAATCAACATGCATAAATCAAAGGCATTCCTGTATATCAGGGACAAATCTTCTGAAATGGAAATGAGGAAAACCACCCCATTCACAATCTCCTCAAAAAAATAAAAAATAAAATACTTGGGAATCAACCTAATAAAAGAGGTGAAATATTTATACAATGAAAACTACAGAAATCTAAAGAGAGAAATAGAAGAAGATCTTANGCTAGCCAATCCCTAAAAAACAAATGCCAAATGTTTTCTTTGATATAAGGAAAGCAACTAAGAACAGAGCAGGGAGGAAGAGCATGAGGAAACGATTAACATTAAACAGGGACGAGAGGTGGGAGGGAAAGGGAGAGAGAAGGGAAATTGCATGGAAATGGAAGGAGACCCTCATTGTTATATAAATTACATATATGAGGTTGTAAGGAGAAAGGGAAAAAAAGACAAGGGAGAGAATTGAATTACAGCAGATGGGGTAGAGAGAGAAGATGGGAGGGGAGGGGAGGGGGGATAGTAGAGGATAGGAAAGGTAGCAGAATACAACACTCACTAATATGGCATTATGTAAAAACGTGGATGTGTAACCGATGTGATTCTGCAATCTGTATTTGGGGTAAAAATGGGATTTCATAAACCACTTGAATCAAATGTATGAAATATGATATGTCAAGAGCTTTGTAATGTTTTGAACAACCAATAAAAAAATAATAACTTGAATTTTTTTCTCTTTCTTTTGGTTAGCTTGGCTGAGGGTTTATCAGTTTTGTTTCTTCTTTCAAAGAATCAGTATTTGTTTTGTTGATTTTTTTCAAATTGGTTTTTAAATCTCAGTTTCAAGGTGGGGTTGTGGCTCAGAGGTAGAGCACTCACCTAGCATGTGTGAGGCACCAGGTTGGATCCTCAGCAACACATAAACATAAAATAAAGATATTGTGTCCACCTATAACTAAAAAATAAATATTAAAAACTCAGTTTCATTCATTTCAGCCCTGATTTTAATTATTTCCTGTCTTCTACTGCTTTTGGTGTTAATGTGTTCTCCCTTCTGCCCCTGGACCTTGAGATGTAATGTTAGATTATTTATTTGGTATCTTTCTATTCTTTTATTGTATGAGCTCAATGTTATGAACTTTTCTCTTATAGTTGCCTTCATAGTGTCCCAGAGATTTTGATAGGTTATATCACTATTCTTATTTGCCTCAAATTATTTTCTTTTATTTCACCCCTGATTTCTTCTGCTATCCATTCCTTATTCAGCAGTATATTATATAGTCTCCAGGTATTACAGGAGCTCCTATTTTTATCTTATCATTAATTATTAATTTCATCCCATTATGATCTGACAGAATTGAAGGTATTATCTCTATTTTTTTTGTATTTGCTAGGAGTTTCCTTGTGGCCTAAGATTTCATCTATTGTAGAGAAGAATCCATGTATTACTGAGAAGAAAGTGTACTCAGTCCTTGATGATTGAAATATTTTCTGTATGTCTGTTAAGTCTGAATTTCTTATTGTACTTTCTAGTTCCACAGATTTTTGATGTAGTTTTTGTTTTGTAGCCCTATCCAGTGATAAGCATGTTAAAGTCACTTGGTATTATTGTGTTGTGATCTATCTGATTCTTGATATTGAGAAGGTTTTGTTTGATGTATGTAGGTGCTCCACTTTTGGGGGCATAAACATTTACAATTGTCATTTCTTGTTTGAATCCCTTAAGAAGTATGAAATGACCTTGTCTCTTCTGATTAACTTTGGCTTCAAGTTCACTTTATCTGGTATGAGAATAGTAACCCCTTTGTTTATGAGATCTATGTGAATGATATATTTTTTGCTCATCCTTTTACCTTCAGTTTGTGAATGTCTTGGCCCATGAGGTGAGTCTCTTAGAGACAGGATAATTTTGGGTCTTGTTTTTAAATCCAACCTGTCAGCCTGTGTCTTTTGATTGATGAGTTTAGACCATTTACATTCAATGTTATTATTGAAAGATGATTTTTACTCTGTCATTTTGATTTATTTCTTGTTTTTAAGTTGAATTAGAGTCTGCTTTGATAGACTATTCCTCTAGTGTAGTCCCTTATTGGATGATTTTCCTTTTTATTTTTCATTTCTTCTTCATGGAATATTTTATTTAGTGTTTTGTAGTGCAGGCTTGCTAGTTGTGAATTTTTTAAAAACTTTTGTTTATTGTGGAAATTTTTATTTCATTTTCAAATGTGAAGCTTAATTTTGATGGGTATAGTATTCTTGGTTGGCTTCCATTTTATTTCAGAGTTTGGTGTAGATTATTCCAAGGCATTCTACCTTTTAGGGTCTGGGTTGAGAAATCATCTGAGATTTTAATTGGTTTACCTCAAATTTGACCAATCACTTGTCTTTAGCAGCTTTTAAAATTCTATCCTTATTCTTTATATTAGGTATTAATGTGCCTTGGAGTGGGTCTGTTTCAGTGTTTTATATTTGGAATCCTATATGCCTCCTGTATTTGATTTTCCATTTTATTATTAAGGTTTGAAAAATTTTCTGATATTATGTCATTAAAAAGATTGTGTATTCCTTTAGTTTGTATTTCAGAGCTTTCGTGTATCCCAATGAATCTTAAATTTGTCCTTTTAATGTTATCCCATATTTCTTGAAAATTCTGTTCATGGTCTCTTGACATCTTTTCTGCATTGTCAACTTTATTGTCCAGATTATACACTTCATCTTCTTTGCCTGAAACTCTATCTTCCAAGTGGTCTAGTCTATTGTTGATGATTTCCATTGGATTTTTATCTAGAATTATTGATTCCTTTATTTTGAGGATTTCTGCAATCAGAAATCTTTTTTAGACTCTCTATATCCTTCTTGAAGTGATCTTTCACTTGTATTTTCTCTCTGGTTTTTCTCCTTAGAAGTCTTTTACTTTATAGATCAGGTTAACTATGAACTTTCTAAATTCCTTGTGATGTTTCCTACACTTTGATGGCAATGGATTCTGTTTTGAAGTATTTTCGTTTGTTTGGGATGGATTGTTCCCTTGCTTTTTCATATTGTTTGTTTATCCACCTATCTGTATGGATCTGCAGCAGGAAAGTTTCTGCCCTATGAATTTATAGTATCCTTATAGGTTTCTATTTCCTCACAGAAAAAGGAGACAAATAATAACAATAACTGATGCAAACAATATACAGCATTAAACTAAATACTTAGTTCCTACTGTGAAATCTACAGTGTGAATTGGCACAATAAACAGAAATGGTAAGATCAGCAATTGCCATCAGTAAAAATAGTAAGTAATATATTATTTTTGACATAAAATCAAAGAACTGGTGTCATCTAGGACTTCCACAGCATTAAAAATTGCTACAGCATTAGTGTTAGAGGAAGGTGTTATGTAAGTCAATCACTGCTAAGAGATGTCAAGAATGCAGTTCATTAAGAGGAAAGAATAATAGATACAGGGGTAGAAAAGGGTTTGCAATTTTGAAAGGTGAACAGGGAATGCAGAAGAGATGTAGGATATGATGGATATGAGGGATGAGGAGAAAAATAGAAGTACAACATTAAAGGTAGAGTGAAAGAGAAAACAATAAAATTTGTTAGCAAAAGAAAAGAGAGAATGAGAAATAAGTGAGAGAATGAGAAATAAGTGATACAGACAAGTGAAAAACAATACAAAATCAAACCAAAATATACTAATGCAAAACCCTAATCCTCAACAGAGCAAGGAAAAATAACTACCTTTAAAAATGTTAGAAATTTGAAAAAAGAAACAAATATGTGTATGTGTAAATATCCTTGAACCATTCAGCATGCACACACACACACACACACGGAAAAAAGATAGATTCCTGATGAAAAATTAAGTGATCATTTCCATTATGGTGATCAAAATTGTCAATAAGAATATATGTTTGCTGTCTCTGCCCAACTGTCTTTCTTTCGCTTTCTTCTTGAGGTATGTACCAAGCATGAGAGTAGTGGTCACAGGCTGTCAAGACCTTCCTCTTTTTTCTATAGCACCCCAAGTTGCCATTTGGAGTTCAAAAATTTTCAGCTTCTCTTCTCAGCAGGATGGGGTGGAAAGTACTGTCTGCTGGGGTTTTGTCTGCATAGAGCAGATTGATGTGCACCCATAGTAGAGTTGCTACAGAGTTCTGTGAGAGGCATTCCCATAGGTGGCAATCCTGAAGGCGGGACTTAGGTGTAGTCAGGCCTCAGGTGCTTTGTTGAGTGGCACCTGTAGGGGCTGGCAGTTGCCTACCTGCACCAGGAGACTGTACCCCAGGAGTCGTCCCAATGTTCCACTCATGAGGCAGAGGAGCCAATTCTTCACCCTTTCTGCTACCCAAGGACCCTGCCTTTCCCAGCTTCTCAAGCTTAGTCCCTGAAAACAGGGACTAAACCTGCCTATTTAAATACCCAACCTACCCCAGCTGGTCCTTGGATCCACCAGACTCAAAGTGGGTGAGGGGCCAGGTTCTCCCCAGCCTCTCTGACCTGTATTCCCCTAGGTAGAAATACTCTCTGTGCTTGTTTTTCTCTCAATTTGTTACACACAGTCTAGGTCCTGCGGCAGGTGTCTGCCAGGACCCTGTATTGGACCCAGCTCAGATTTCCTGGATTCTGTTCCCAGTTCCTGTAGCTACTGGCTGAAGTGGTGCATTCATCTCAGCACGGCTCCTGCTCCAGCTCGCTGGGGACTTTGGGAAACACAAGGCATCTTTCATGCACTGGTATATTGTACAGTACAGCTTCTGGAGCAGCCTATTGTCCCTTTTCCTTTTTTTAATGTATTGTAAGTTTTTGAGTCTCCAAGGCACTTTGGCTGTCTAATGATTTTAATGAAATTTCTCTTCCACCCATCTCGCAGAGAAGCAGTGTTACTTAATATAATATAGCTTTCCTCTAGTCTACCATCTTGTGGTCTGTATTTGGGATTTGATTGATTGCTTTCTCATGATGTCATTTAATGTGTTGCTTTATTTTTATATTTTATGTAAACTGGTAATTTGATGTAGAGGCATACTTAGATACAAAGTTTATTTCATTTTCAGATTATTATATTTCTAATGTGTTCCAATTAATTGTGAATATTCTTTTCAACGCAAATCGTCCGATCTTAGTTAAGTAGAAACTCCTTCATATTGGCTCTGAGGTCCTTTGACACAACTTAGTGTCTTTGATAGTGCCCTTGCTTTCCAACATAAGATGTTCCAGCTCATTTTGTTTGCTATCTAGGAGAGGTTCCCAGAAGGAGACTTGCTTCATTTCTGTGTATGGGGAGTGGTATTTAGAGACCATAATCTGAATTGTAGGAGAGCTCATTGGTTCTGCATGTAAATCTCATTTAACTTTTTCAGAAGAGTTAGAAGATACATATATAAGAGTAAAAGAAATTGTGAGTTTGAGATTTCCAATTCAAATGTAAGATTAGAAAATTTTTTCTTGCTTCATTTTATACTTGTATCTCTCTCTCTTTTGAGGGGTGGTTGGGGAGTACTGGGATTTGAACCTAGGATTGTTCTACTAAGCTACATGCCAACACTTTTTATTTTTTAGTTTGAGATAGATCTCACTAAGTTGCCCAGGCTGGCCTAAAATTTGCAATACTCCTGTCTCAATCTCCCAAGTCTCAGGGATTATAGGCAAACACCTTCTGGTATCTCTTTAGTCTTAATACTGAAAATTTGAAGCCTTTCATCCCAACTCTTATAGTCATGCTGGCTATTGGACTAATTGCTCTCATATTTGTTTTCTTCTCATCCCTTGATTTGTCCTGTATTGCAGGGGGAATGACCCTTGAAGTTTGTATTTTTTTGGTTCTACCATCAACTGGCTTCCAGTTGGTCTTTCTCAATGGGGGATCCTATTAGAGATTGGAATATGGGAAGGAGAGAGATTTCAAGTTCTTTATTTCTTTTCATCTGTCTTGGAAACAATCTGTGGCAGTAGCTGTGTCTCTTCTGAAACCTTTGCTTCCAAATGTACTGGCTTGTCATGGTTTCAACTTTCACTAGATGATACTGTCCCTGGCTCTAGTTATACGACCTCCCTCCCTTCCCCCACTTAGGCATGGTAGTAGTCTCTTTTTGTGCTAATTTTTGTGTTATTTGTGTTACCAGCTCTAAGGTCACTGGTATGTTACAGTTTTTTATTTTAAGTATACAAGTGGTATCTAATATTTTGTTAGGCCCTGATACAGTTGTGTTGTGTAATCCTTTAACATTTAATTTTGCCAACAGAATGTGAATTTTTAATTACTTAGAGCTTGCGAACTGAGTCCTGGCAGTCACTGTTATCATTATCACAAATCATTTATTGATCATCACAGTAAGGATATCATTCCATACATTTATGCATTTCCACTTTAATTTTTACTGTTATCCTTTGTCTAATTATACTTCCTCTTTGGCTTCTGAAGCTGCCATTCCCTCTGCTATCACCTCACTTTGGACCATTATGACAGTTCCTTAAATATTGCAATAACTTCACAACTCTTTCCCCACCTCCAGTCCCTCTGATCCACAGTCTATTTTAGTGTATGTTGCCAGATTTATTTTTACAAAGTATAGCTCTGGTAATGTAACACCACCACTAAGAGAAAAAAAAAAGTCTGTGGCTCTCCCCCACCTACCAAATTGAGCACAAACTCTTTATGCTGGCCTTCAGCATTCTCCACAGAATATCCCCAGACTTGCCACTGGGTTAAGTCTCTCTTCATACAACCACATTTTAGCCTTTTGATACATTTACATAGAAAATTTTTGTAAGTCAGAAATATTTCCCTAAGTTGGACATAGAGGATATGTTGTTTGAAAAGTCTTGTGGAAAGACCAAATCAAACTAGACTTAAATGTAGTAAGCAAATTTCAGTGTTACTATCATATAAATGATTCTGCATTTATTAGAGAACTCCTTCTGTAAAAAACTTTTTTTTCATTACTATTTGATTTCTCTGAATCACTGAAAAGGTGTGATAAATATTTAGTTTTCCCCTCTTTATTATCAATCTCAGGGTAACAGATTGACACCTAAGCAATTTCCAGTGGTGAACAATGAATTTTTAGTATTGCTATGAAGTAATAAATCATTTTATATTTTATATATTTATATTCATTGAAGTTATTATTCTTTTAGATATGCATCATCCCATTGCAGCTAATGAATCTATTTTAGATTTGAAACATAGAGATTACAGTGAATAAGTCCTTAAAGATAAAATGACATTCACATTTTATAGGCTTGTTTATTCAACTTTGAGTTCTAGGTCCCTCTGGACTCATTTTAGAAGTAAAATGTCAGTGATTAAAGGAGCTACTTACTCTCAGAGAAGGTCACTGTTGACACTCTATTTTATGGTCACTGTGAGATCATGTGAGATCACTTCATTCTTTGTCGTAGGCTACATTAATTCATTTATTCATGTTTGTTGAACCTTTTAATAGTAGATACTGGGGATATTGCTGATGACTAAGATAGACAGGGCTACGATTCTCATGAAGCTTAAATCCAATAGGAGATATAGACATTAAACAATAAATTACACAAATAATGGAGTTGTATTATGAGAGCCTGTGTGAGGGGCTCGGACTTGTGGGAGTAATGGGACAGGGAAAGTTTCCCTGATGAAGTCTTACTCAGAGATCTAAAGGATGAGCAAGGATTTAGGTGAGGTGGGTATATGGGCAGAGAACACAGAAAGTGAGAAGGACTTACAGAGGGAAGAATAGACTCCTCAGGTACTGAACAAACACCACTCTGGCTGGTGTGTGGAGACCTAAAAGATGACTGGGATGAACTGGAGAGGTATACAGAGGCCAGGCCATACCAAGCCTTCCAGATGATGCAAAAGACTGCACAGTGTTTAGAGGGTTGTCATAACCAAGCATACATTCGTTTGAAGCATGGGAAATTTATTGGAGGGGCACAAGAGTACCTGGTGAGATGTCACAGGAAATGTGGGTGAGAAATGATGGGATGCAGGATGAGAGAGGTGACAATAGTGAAGACACCAAGACATTTTGAAGGGGAGCACAACATAGTGATTATTTGAATGAGTGTGGAGGGATAAGGATGTGGAAAAGCATGATACCAAGCCTTCACATAACTTGAAAGATTTGATTTTGGAGGGTATAGGCTGGAGTAGAAGGAGAGATGAGACATCAGTTATTTTAAAAATTAATTTGTTGAAGAATAACTTACATATAATCATAAGTACCTATTATAAGTATATAGGTTGATGAGTTCTGACAAATGTATAAACCTGTATATCCCCAGCAAAATCAGGGTACAGTATTTCTCATCATCTAAAGTTTCTTTGTGCCCTTTGCTGTCCCTGCATCCTGCCCTGGTCCCAGAAAATCACTGATTTGTTATCTCATTAGAGATAAGATTTGCCTTTTCTGGAATGTAAATAAATAGAATCAAACTCTATGTAGATTTTGGGGGATCGACTCCTTTTCTCAGTGTAATAATTTTGAGATTCATTCAAATTATCGTGTGTATAAGTAATAGTTATAATTTAGCTGTGGGGTCCCCCAAAAGCTCGCATGTGAGACAATGCAAGAAGGGTCAGAGGAGAAATGATTAGATTGTAAGAGTCTTAACCCAATCAGTGATTTAATCCCCTGATAGGGATTAACTGAGTGGTAACTGAAGTCGTGGGGTGTGGCTGAAGGCCTGGGAATTAGGGTGTGGCTTTGGTGTATATATATTTGTATCTGGAGAGTGGAGTCTCTCTCTCTCTCTGGTCTTGATCACCATGATGTGAGCTGTTTCCCTCTGCCTCATCTCAAGCCCTAAGAAATGGAGCCAGACTTCTATGGACTAAGACCTGTGAAACCATGAGCCTTCAAATAAACTCTTTCCCCTCCATAATTGTGCTGGTCAGAGCCTTTAGTCACAGCAGCGAAAAACCTGACTAGAACAGTAGTTTGTTTCTTTTTGGTGTGAGGTCATACTTCATTCTATTG
Organism: Marmota marmota marmota; assembly: GCF_001458135.2. Taxonomy (NCBI): domain Eukaryota; kingdom Metazoa; phylum Chordata; class Mammalia; order Rodentia; family Sciuridae; genus Marmota; species Marmota marmota. The sequence continues at coordinate 20,871,377 of NW_026000142.1, read as the reverse complement.
ATATGCCAAAAAAACCTGACTAAAACAGTAATTTGTTTCTTTTTTGTGTTTCTTTTTTCATTCTATTGCTATTCCACAATTGATTTATCCATTTACCTGTTGATGATATTTAGGCTGGTTTCAATTTGGGACCATTAGAAATAATCTACAGTGAACATTTGAGCATAAGCTTTTGGACCTATAGTTTTATATCTCTAGAGTAAATATACCTAGTGGTGGAACTTTTATGAATTCCCTTTCTCTCTCTTTCTCTCTCTTCCCTCATCCTATGTATAGTATACATTTGTATGTGTATAAAAACTGTCAAATTATTATCAGAGGTGATTGTGCCAATTTACACTCTGGCCGGCAGCGTATGAGAGCTTCAGTTGTTTTATATCACCATCCACACTTGGTATAGTCAGTTTCTAACTTTGGCCACTCTGGTGGGTTTGATTGATTGGTTGGGTTTTTAATGTTTATTTCCCTGAAGATTAATGTGTTTGAGCATCTTTTCATTTATTCATTTGTATATCTTTTCTGAACTTCCTTTCAAATCTTATGCCATTTTAATATTTGTAGTATTATTGAGTTGTAAGAGTTCTTTAAAAATTCTTTAAAAATTTAGTAGGGTAAATGTCCTTTGTCAGTTATATGTTGTAAATAACAACCCCCTCTATCTGTGGCTTGCCTCATATTTTATTAATGAAGTTTTTTGAAGAGTAGAGGTTTATAATTTTGGTGATGTCCAATTTATTTAATTTTTTAAGAACTGTGCTTTTTGTATCCTAGCTAAAAACTTTGCTTATCCCAATTTTATGAATGTTTTCTATCTTTTCTTCTGGTAGTCTTAAAGTTTTATCATTTACTTGTGGCCAACTATACACTTTGAGTTAACTTTTAAGAACATTATTCATTGTTTTACCCATATGTATATTCAATGGTTCCTGTTCCATTTGTTGAGACAGTTATCCTTTCCTTGTGAATTGTTTATGCACCTTTATGGAAAGTCACCTATTTCTGAACTCTTTATTCCATTGAGCTGTATGTCTAGTTTTATGCAATATTTTGTTTTTCTCTCCACTGTAAGTTTTATAATAAGTTGATATCAGATTGTAAATTTTCCAATTTTGTTTTTATTTTTCAAAATTATTTAGCTTTTATAAATCCATTTAATTTCCATAAAAAATTTACAATCAGATTGTCAATTCCTGAAAAAAAACCCAAAAAACAACAATAAAAAATTAATCTTCTGGAATTTTGATTGCGATTGCATTGAATTTGTATTGATTTGGGAATAATTGATATCACAATATAAGTTCCCCGATCAATGAACATATCATATCTCTTTATTGATTTATATCTTCTTTAAATTTTCTGAGCAATATTTTGTATTTTTAATGTACATTTTTGTATGTATTTTGTTCAATCTATCCCTAAGCAGTTATTTTTTAATTCTACCAGAAGTGACATTTTAAAAAATATAATTTAAATAGTACCATTTGTTGATAACATATAGAAATATAATTAATTTTCTTCTAATGACTTTATATCTGTGACACTGGTAAACTTACTGCCTTATTTTAGTAGCTTTGTTATAGATTCTTCTCTGTAGAAGATTATGTCATCTGTAAGTAAATGCAAGTTTTACTTCTTTCTTTCCAATATATGTGTCATTTATTGATTAACTAGCTGATCAATTAATCTATTTATCTACCTACCTACCTCTCTAACTATATATTTATTGATTTTTTTGCTTGCCCTATTGCACTGACTAGACTGTCTATTTAACAGTCTAGTTAAATAAACAAATAGAAATGGTGAGATATATCCTTGACTTGTACCTGCTCAAGGGAAAGCATTGATCCCTTCTGTACTAGGTTTGATTTAAGATACTGTTTCAGTCAATTATTTGTCACTGTAACCACAGTGTCTGATAAGAAAAATGTAGAGGAAGTTTATTTGGGCTCGTAGTTTCAGGTTCTTATTTCATAGCAGCTAACTCCACAGCTCTGGGCCCAAGGTAAGGCAGAACATCATGGCAGAAGGGTGTGGCAGAGGAAAGCAGCTCAGGACATGGAAGAGGAAGCAGAGAGAGCTCTGCTCACCAGGGACAAAATATAAATCTCATAGGCACCTCCTCAGTCACACCTTATCTATCTATAGTTACCACCCAGTCAATCCATATCAGTTGATTAAACAACTGATTAGGTTACAACTCATAATCCAGTGATTTTACCTCAGAACATTTTTATATTGCCTTGTCTCATCTGTGAACTTTTGGGGGGCACCACGTATCTAAACTATAGCAGATATATTTTTCTAAGAATACTTCATTATATTAAGGAGGTTCCCGCACAGCCCTAATCTGCTGGGAATTTGTTTATTTAATCAATAAATATTTAATTTTTAAAATTACTTTCTTTACATCATTTGAGATGATTATATGGTTTTGTATGAATCTTGTTAAATATAGTGAATTGATTGAATTTCTACAATAAACCCTGTTTATCATTATTTATTATCCATTTTATAAACTTCTAAATTTAATTTGCATATATAATAGGGATGGATATACCTGATCCCAGTTATTTCATTATAGCCAGAAGCACAAGTCTTAACATTCATTTGGTTATGTTGAATTTAAAGAAAAATTGAAATTTCAAAGTGAAGGTTTATTATCCAGATTTTCACTTTAGGAAGAAATTTAGGGTAAAAAGAGAAATTTGGGAATTATATGAATGGTTTAGTCATTAGCATGATTGGATGTTATTATCTTGCAAGAATGAAAGAATGTCAAGAAAATCGAGCCATTGGTCAGGCCTTAAGGAACTTAAATTTTTTAAATTTGTTCTAATTAGTAATATATGATAGCAGAATGTATTTCAATTCATTGTACACAAATGGAGCACAACTTTTTCATTTCTCTGGTTATATATGATGTAGAGTTGTATCACATGAGCAATCATATATATACCTAGGGTAATGATGTTCATCTTATTCTGCCATCATTTCTGTCCCCAGGCCCCCTCCACTACTCTCACTCCCCTTTGCCCAAAGTTCCTCCATTCTCCCCATGCCCCACCCCCCATCATGGATCAGCATCTACATATCAGAGAGAACATTTGGCCTTTGGTTTTTTGGGATTAGCTTACTTTGTTTAGCATGATATTCTCTGACTCCATCCACTTACCTGCAAATGCAATAATTTTATTCTCTTTTAATGCTGAGTAATATTCCATTGTGTGTGTATATATATATACACACACACCACAGTTTCTTTATCCATTCATCCAGAGTTCCACAGTTTCTGTGAACATTGATGTGGCTGTGTCACTATAGTATGCTGATTTTTAAGTCCTTTGTATATAAACTGAGAAGTGGGAGAGCTGGGTCAAATGGTGGTTCCATTACAGGTTTTTTGATAACTCTCCATACTGCTTTCCACAGTGGTTGCCCCAATTTTCAGTGCCTTAAGAAATGTCTTTTCTCCATATCCTTGCCAACACTTATTATTGCTTGTATTATTGATAATTGCCATTCTGACTGGAGTGAGATGAAATCTTAGAGTCGTTTCAATTTGCATTTTTCTAATTATTAGATAAGTTGAATATTTTTTCATATATTTGTTGATTGTATATCTTCTTCTGAGAAGTGTCTGTTCAGTTCCTTAGCCCATTTATTGATTGGGTTATTTATTTATTTATTTATTGGTATTATTTTTTGGCTTTTTGAGTTCTTTATATATCCTGGAGATTAGAGCTCTATCTGATGTGCATGTAGTAAAGATGGAACTTAAATTTTTTAATTTTAAATTCCAGACATGGAAAGAAGAATTAAAGGAGGGGATAAAGAAGGAATATCTAGAAAGCTAGGAGCAAAACAGGAGAATGTGTATAGAAGTCAGAGCAGATATTTTTAGGATTTTAATTCTGCTGACTCAAGTGAATTGAGGAGTAGAAATTGGCCCACTGGATCTTGGGACATGAGAAGTTTTAGTGACTTCACTGAGCAATTTAAGTAGACCACTGGGACAGACACCAGATATAGTGTGAGGAGTATGTGGGAGTTGAGACAACAGAAGGATAAATTTAGATACTTAAAAAAAATTGGTTGTAAAGGGGAAGATAAAAGTAAGCCTGAGAGCTGGCTTGATAAGGGTTTCAGTTATGGTTTCTTTTATTGTTCTTAAAAATATTTTCTTGCAGGGAGCCATGACTCAAGTTATAATCCCAGATACTCTAGAGCCCGAGAAAGGAGGATGACAAATTTAAGGTCAACTTGGGAAACTTAAAAGAGACCCTGTCTCAAAAATAAAAGATGAAAATGGCTGGGGGCAGGTAGCTGTCTCCCCAATACTGCCAAAAATAAAAATATAATTTTTCTTTATAAATATGAGATACTTGAATGTATAGAAGTACCAAAATTAAGACTCAATTAAGAGTAGAAGGTTAACGATCTATGAGAGAGAGGGAATAAGCTATAGAGTCTTCTCTAAAAAGGCTGCTACACATGTAAATTTAGAGCACCAAATGGGGCTTGACCCATAGCAAAGCAGCATTTCTTTTTTCAATGGAAGGAAGAGATAAAAGTGCCCAGGAAGTTAGGTTTGCTGGCGAGAAATTTAGAACTATCATTAACTGATGGCTTCTAGTTCTTTTGGGGAAGAAAATGATACATTCTGCAAAATGTCAAAAAAAAAATTGACCTATATTGAAATAGATCCAAAGAATTTTTAAAGACTATTACATAATGGTTTATAAGAAACCATAGAGGAGATAGTTCAACTAGGGCTGCATGAGCACAGACCTGTTTGAGTACATCTGGTTGGCTATGGCAGTCCAGCAAGACGGCAGACAGATGATTAGCACAGTGGCAGCCCCTTAGCAAGGATGGAACACAGAAAGGAAACAGTGGTTTCTCCGTCTTCTCCAACTCCTGCAAATGGGAATTAAAAGCCTTCCTCTCTCTAGAGTCTCCTTTCCCTGCTCCTGATGTTCCATCTGGACTCAAGCCGTGCTGCTTTCTCCACTTCTCCTCTACTCAGTCTCCAAACTTATTTCTCTAATTCTGTGTATTTATCTACCTCTACCTATTGAAAATCTTTTCCAAATTTTTCAGTATTTCCATTTCCTCCTCTTCTCATGTGTTTGTCCTCCTTTATTTTTTAGTTACCTTGAATTAAGTTCAATCCTAATTTGTGGTAGATTATTTCTTGAATGCCATCTGAAGTGGCTTTATATTTTCTCAAATTTTTATTCCTTAAAATTAAAAGCATTAAAGGGTATTTAAAATGTAGTATGCACACGTCTTCAAGTTTGAGGTTAAAATAGTATTTTTTTCCAGACAGAAATGCCTGAAAGTTTTTTTGCTTTTTTTTTTTTTTTAAAGGATAGAGAATCCAATGATATTTACATACAGTCTCTGGCAAACCATTATGAAGACATTTACATATTTAGATTATTTAGAAAATTAGAGAGAATTGGAAAGACAATAAATGTCTTCATATATCTAAGTTATGGTCTGTGAAAAATGAGTCAGCTACTCATAAAAGCAGAAAAGTGTATTTTCACTTAAGCACCCAAAATGTGGGAAGCTTTTAAGTAGCAGTTTTACTCTGTGGATGGTAAAAACTAAAAATCAGGAATCCTGAGTTGTTTTACTGTCATTAGTAGACAGTTAATCACCAACACATGTATTATCAACTATGTATGAGGTACTTTCCTAGAATCTAGGGAAGAATACAGTATATCCCAGCGCCTCTGCTCACATGCCTACTTGCTAAAGGGAGTTGGAATAAGAGCTGAATTTGTTCTTCAAAACTCAAGTACAAGAGACTTTTTTTTTTATGAAATAATTCTGGCACTGAATCATGTACACTTGGGTGTTAGGAAATTCAATTGTCGCCATATTTGAGGACCCAGGCAGCAGTATTCAAAGTTACAAAGATGTTCATTGTGGAGATGCTCATTGTACCCTTAGTGGGTTATTGAATGGAGGGTGATTCCATTTGTTCCATGGCAGGCACAGGAAATGGGCTGCTTTGATGTGTGAGGATCTCCATCACCCCCATGTCCATGGTGAAGCACCTCTCTACCCTTCTATTTCTAATTCTTTCTTCTCAATCTTTGGGAGATACTTCTAGTAATTTAGCTCTACAACCTATAGGCCATGATTTCTGAAAATCAGCTAATTCTCCAGGGCTTATAGGCTTGACTTTTTTTGTGCTCAGTACAAAGGAAAAGTCTTTCATGCATCTCCTAAAGCAGCAAGAACCAGACAGAAGTAAATGCCACTAAATTATCCTGCTGCATGTGAATGCTATGGAAAAGTTATTGGTGATAAACTATATTGCATCTTGTATGTGACATTGAATCATGTAGCCTTTGTTAAATTTTTATTTTTTCAGAAACTCATCTGTTAGTTTCAAATAAGTAAGAAATATATTTTAAAACCTCTTACTGACTCAACACTTCATTTGATATATTCACTAGTCTATACATTTGCCATGACACTAAAAATAAACTCCATGCCAGCATTCGATGCAAGAATTGAAACATAATGCTCTTAAAAATATAACTTTGGAAGCAGGATATTTCTAAAAAGAAATGTCTAGTTATCAGGAGGTGTTGTTCACCATAGGGGAAGTAAACATCATGTTCAAGGCATCAGTTCCCTCATAAAGTGAAACAGAGGGAGCTTTTATATCTCCTCATGATGATACCATCCAGAGATACCAAAATAATCCTCACAATGAATGCATTTAAATCCCTTTTAGCATGATAGGGAAAATTTTCAAAAGAAGATATGGAGCTCTTGAGTATGCATTCATTTTTTTCCCCTTATACGACAGCAATGCTTCTCCAACATTATTGTGTACATGAATCACCTGGAAATCTTGTTAGAATGCGGATTCTCATTCAGTAGGTCTGGGATGAGGCCTGAGATTCTGCATTTATAACCAGCTCCCAGGTGATGCTGATACTGTGGTTTTGCTGATAGCTCTGAGCAGCAAAGTTATAGAGAAAACTGAAGTCAGTGCTACAGCTACCATAGTTAATGTGGTAAGTTGATCTTTGCAATGTAATACACCTTTCATACCCAAACATTAGTATATATTTTCCTCTTAAGGAAACATGGACCTAAATTTAATTTTTAAAAAATCTTTATTTCTGAGGTCTACACTGTAGTCATGGTTTGCATGATATAGGAGGAAAACACAGGACAGCTGCATAGTTGGAATATTCATGTATTTTAGAGCATGTGGTCCTTATATTGATTTGGAACCAGACTGGTTGGCAGTTATTACTTGAGGCCTGAGTGTACCAGCTGACCTCCAGTTCCTGCAGGGGCTGGATATGCTGTTTTGAGCTACCTGGTGAACACTCAAGAGGAGATGTCACATGAGTAGGATATGGGTCTGCAATTTAATAAAGAGAAGTAGACTGGATGTATAGAATGAGTATGAAGTGAAAAGAGAAATGTTAAAGGATACTAGCATTTAAATAAGAAACGAAGGAAGAATAGCCCACAAAGGAGACAGAGACTTAAGAGGAAATTGGAGAGTTATCATAGAAGCCAAGTAAGGAAGTGTTGGTATACAGTAAGTACTTAAAACAAGAAGAAGGATGGACTGGTTTCAAGATGGCAGAATAGAGAAAGTCACTTCTGGCTGCTCCATGGCATGAAACCAAGAAAACAGGCAGCTTCTCAGCAAGGTGGGTGAACAACAACAACAAAAATAAGGGGGTGACTTTACTGGAATTTAATACTGGACACTCAAAGCAGATAGGGGGTTCACAAGGTTAAACATAATAAGGAAAAAATCTGTAGTGCTACAGCTGCTGCTGTGGTGGGAAACACCAGCCAAAGTGTCCCTCTGTGAGCAAAGTGTAGGGATAAGGGAATTAAAGGAACCCACATTTTTAAGAGGATTGAGGTATCTCTGGGTACAGAGAGTTTAGAGATCAAAGAAACTGCCTGACTAAACTGAATGGGGGTGCAGCACAATATCCTTATGTGGGAAAGAAACCACATCTTTCCTGGTGGCAGACAAAGGAAGAAACCATTTTGCAGTTGCAGCATGGGGGTTGGCAGCCACAGGATCCAATTCCTGGCAAACTCACCCTGCACAACATCTAGTGTGCCTAAGTGACGAGGAGAAAATCAAACATGGAGAGAGGTTTACACAGGGGAGTAATGGTCATGGAAACCCACCCAACTCTCCCCGTCCCCCTCCAATTTGGCAGTTTGCAGGACTGGCTGGGAGAGACTAGCCTAGCCAGGAATTCAAAAGAGTGGGGGCAGGAGAGATTGAGTTTGGAGACTAAACCCAAGACCAGGAAATGTGGTGACCTACTGGACTAAGAATTGGCTGCTCCACTACATGAGTGGAACCCAGGGGATATCCCTGGGATGTAGTCTTCCAGCATGGACTGGCAATTGCTGGGCTCTGGGAATGCACTGATTTGAAATCTCCAGACCAAATGGCATTCAGCAAAGAGCCTGGAACCTACCTAACCTAAACCCCACCTCTAGGAGTTCCTTCTATGGAATTACCTCTCTCACTCTAGGAACCCTACCATGAGAGAGGAGCAAGTATCACCCTCCAGACCACCCCACCTGACACTGCTGAAAAGGGAAGCTGGGAATTTTTGAACACCAATGGAAAATAATTCAACTTTTCATCAAGATCTTTTTTCTTTACTCTGTTTAATTGTGACCCTAATGATTTCATGCATATTTAAGTAATGTATGTTCATATTTGTTTTTTCTCATTTCTAGTATTTTAGAAACCAGTTATTTTTCATGGATCATTTTTTTTTGAGGACTAAGATGCTAAGATGATTAACTAGTAAGTTTCAATCCTGTTTGGTATTATTTTATTTTTAATTTTTAAAATTTTTACTTTACATATATTTTTCTTTCACTTATCTCTTTCCCTTGATTCTCTTTCTTTTGCTAACAGCCAATCTCTATTATTCTCTCTTTCACTCTTCCTTTAATTTTTTATCTCCTCCTCCCTCATAATCACCACATCCTACATAACTTCTGTTCTCTCCTTGTTTACCATTTGAAATTGTAAATCCCTTTGCAAACTCACTGTTCTTATTGTAGGCAGTAACTGATCATATCATTTCTGTTTATTGTGACAACATTGTAGACATCAAAGTAGGAACTATTTGGTTTAATTCTGTATATTTTTTGCATTGGTTGTTGTTGTTACTTGTCTCCCCTAAATGGTGAGGTACTGGAAACTTTAGTTTGTCTACAGGGTAGAAATTCTACTCCCTCAGATTCATATTATTATATGGGTAGACTCACAAACAACATGAAAAAGCAAGGGAAAATTTGCTCCAGACAAACCAAGATACTTTAATAACAGAATCCACTGACTCCACAGTGGAAGAAATGTCAGCGAAAGAGTTTAGAATATACATGGTTAAACTGATCTGTAAGGTAAAGATTATGTAAGGAGTGAAATCAGAGAAAAAATATAAGAAGTGAAAGATCACTTCTGTAAGGATATAGAGATTCTGAAAAACAAGGTCAAACTGAAATCCTCAAAATGAAGGAATCAATAAACCAAATTAAAAATTCAATGGAAAGCATCACTAACAGACTAGACCACTTGCAGTACAGAGGCTTAGGCAATGAAGATAAAATATATAATCTCAAAAATAAAGTTGACCATGGAAAAAGGATGTTAAAAGACCATTAACAGAACTTCCAAGAAATATGAGATAACCTGAAAAGATGCAGGATCAAATATTACAAATCAAAACAATGCACCATCCTTTCAATGAAATAATATCAGAAAATTTCCCAAATCTAAAGAATGTAATGGAAAATCATATATAGGAAGCTTACAGGACCTCAAATATACAAAATTACAACAGACCCACCTCAAGGCACATTATTATGAAAATACCTAACTTACAAAATAAGGATAGAATTTTAAAGGCTGCCAGAGAAAACAAAAAGGTTGCATTCAGAAGGAAATCAATCAGGATCTCAGTGGATTTCTCAACCCAGACCCTCACAGCTAGGAGGTCTTAAAATTATATATACAAAGCTCCAAAAGAAAATGGATGTCAGCCAAGAATCCTATATCCAGTAAAATTAAACTTCAGATTTGAAGATGAAATAAAAACCTTCTCTGATAAACAAAAGTTAAAGGAAGTCACTACTAGAAAGCCTGTACCACAAAACATAATAAAATATTTTATGAAGAAGAAATGAAAAATGAAAGTGAAAACCAGCAAATGGAGGAATTACACTAGAAGAATATTCAGTTAAAGGAGAAACTAATTCAAAGTAAAAACCAGACATAAATCAAAATGTCAGGAAATAAAAATCATTTCTCATAATAACATTGAATGTAAATGGCCTAAACTTACCCACCAAAAGACATAAACTTGCAGATTAAAATTTAAGACCCAACAATATGCTGTCTCCAAGAGACTGACCTCATAAGCACAGACATCCACAGACTGAAGGCAAAAGGACAGGAAAAAGCATCATTCACATGGATCTCATAACCCAGCAGATAAAGTAGATTTCAAGCCAAAGTTAATCAGAAGGGATAAAGAAAGACATTTTATACTACTTAAGGGAATTATACATCAACAAGACATAATAAGCAGCCTGGCATGGTGGCGTGCACCTGTAATCCCAGAGGCTCCGGAGGCTGAGATAGGAGGATCACGATTTCAAAGCCAGCCTCACCAACAGCAAGGTACTAAGCAACTCAATGAGATCCCATCTCTAAATAAAAATACAAAATAGGGCTGGTGATGTGGCTCAGTGGTTGAGTGTCCCTAAATTCAATCCACAGTACTCTTGCAAAAAAAGAGGCATAACAATCATAAATATTTATGCACAAACAATGGAGCATCTACATACATCAAACAAATCCTTCTCAATTTCAAGAATCAAGTAGACACACAATAACACTGGGTGACTTTAACACAATTCTCTCACCACTGATTTTGTTTGATTCCCTCAAACAAAACTAAATAAAGAGCTATAGAACTTAAAAATAAAATTAATGTGGGCTGAGGTTGTGGCTCAGTGGTAGAGCATTTGCCTAGCACATTCGAAGTCCTAGGTTTGATCCTCAGCACCACATAAAAATAAATAAATAAAATAAAAGTATTGTGTCCAACTACAACTAAAAAAATAAATATTTAAAAAATAAAGATAAAATTAATAATTTAGACTTAACACATATATGTAGAATATTTCATTCATTAATGATTGAATACACGTTCTTCTCAGCAGCCCACCTATCCTTCTCTCAAATAGACCATATCTTTGACCACAAAGCAACTCTTAGCAAATTCAAAAAAATTAGAGATAATACTTTGTATTCTATAAGATCATAATGAAATAAAATTAGAAATCAAGATAAAATAAAAAATAGAAGGCACTCTAATACCTGGAGACTAAATAATATGCTAATGCATTAAAGGATGCAGGAGAAATTGGATGAAATAAAAAAAATACTTAGGAATAAATGAAAATAGTGATACAACATATCAAAATCTCTGGTACACCATGAAGGCAGTTCTAAGAGGAAAGTTCATTGTTTTGAACTCATTTATTAAAAGAATAGAAGGTTACCAAAGAAATAACCAAACTTTACATCTCAAAGCCCTAAAAATAGAAGAACAAACCAACACCAAAAGCAGAAGACATAAAATAATTAAAATCAGAGCTGGAATCAATGAATTTGAATGAAAAAAGTCCAAACATCATTTAATTTTATCTTTCAATTCTTGAAACAGACCGTCTTCGAGAGTGTCCAATCAATTGCCACATACTTATGGATTTTTGAACTTCCCTTCCACTTTTGACTTCTAATTTTATTCTATGATGTTTATAAAATAATTTTTTAAAAAAATTTTTATTGTTGATTGCTCAAAACATTACATAGTTCTTGATATATCATATTTCACACTTTGATTCAAGTGGGTTATGAACTCCCATTTTTACCCCGTATACAGATTGCAGAATCACATCGGTTACACATTCACTGTTTTACATATTGCCATACTAGTGTCTGTTGTATTCTGCTGCCTTTCCTATCCTCTACTATTCCCGCTCCCCTCCCCTCCCCTCCCATCTTCTCTCTCTACCCCCTCTACTGTAATTCATTTCTCCCCCTTGTTTTTTTTTCCCTTTCCCCTCACTTCCTCTTGTATGTAATTTTGTATAACCATGAGGGTCTCCTTCCATTTCCATGCAATTTCCCTTCTCTCTCCCTTTCCCTCCCACCTCTCGTTATAAAATAATTTTAACATTTTCATATCTATTAACATTTTTTTTTCATTCTCTACGAGTTGGTATATCCAGTATCATATTCCTTTTGCTATTTAGATTGTTGAGTTTATATCTAATTGGTTTAAAGTATTTTTCAAAGTTTTCTGTTTTGAGATTACCATTTTGTATGACTTTATTTTTCTTTATAGTAAGTGGAGATTGGCGTCTCTTAGAATGGAAGTGCTGCTTTCTATTTCTTTATTCAATTTTCTCCATTTTACCTTTTTATATTTTGGAAATATGATGTGAGTTGCAAGTGTACCTAGTCTTGTTGCAGGATCCTAGGGAAAGGTCTCTTTTATCTTTATATAATATTCTGTTTCCTCTTTTCAAAGTGTTTTTATTTTTTCTATTCAGAAACTTTTTTGTTTTATCTATTCAGAAACATTTTTGTTTTAAAATGTAATTTAAAATTTTAATTTTTCCATCCCAGGTTTCTTTGCTGACTTTTGTATGTAACATTCTTATGTACTTTTGCTTTCAGTTTACTTGTGTCCTTAGTTTTAGAGTCACCTGTAGATTATATACAGTTGTATTTTTTTTTTAGATTTAATTCTGTTAAACTTTATTTTTTGTTTTGATTGATGTTTTATAATAATGCATTTATAACAAAATAGATTCTTAGAAGTGAAATAAAAAGAAAAACAAAAACAAGTAAACAGAAAACAGACTGAACTGGGTTCATAACCTTGTGCCTAACTCACTGAGTTGTTTGCTTGACTAAACAATACACATTCTTTCTTATGTGTGTTTCAATCAAATGCTGTCTCCTCTGACTGGGATAATATCTTTCTGTTTTTTTCCCACCTTTTCCTAATTTCTGCCTCTATCTCTCATCTTTGTGTTTATATTTGCTCTCTGGGCTTTGAACCTTTGGTATCCCTTTTTACAGCAGGCTTTTTCTGTAGACTGGCTTTGGTGCACTATCTTGCCCAGGCTCATCTCTGGCCATTTTGCAGGTACCCAGTTGGGCCAGGAAGCCTCCTTTCACATAATGAAGAACTCTAGTTATTACAGTTGATAGAAACCAAAGGAGGCAGGTCCTACCTGGGTGTGGTAGATGTTAGTATCTCCTCTTCACTGTGATTCCAGATATGTCGAGGGTTGGTAATGTCCAAACTCATTAAGCTATGACCTGTAGCACTGAGGGAGTCATGTATGTGACCAGAAAAATTAGGAACAGGGAATGGTGGTTACTTCCTCAGGAACCTGAGCATACGTGGAAAGCAAAGCTACTGAGGAATGGAACAGCAGACTTTAAAATGGAGCAATGAGGGCTGGGGTTGTGGCTTAGCGGTAGAGCACTTGCCTAGCATGTGCGAGGCCCTAGGTTTGATCCTCAGCACCATATAAAAAATTTAAAAATAAATAGTAAATAAATAAAATAAAGGTATTGTGTTCAACTACAACTAAAAAATAAGTATTTTTTTTTTTAAAAATGGAGTGGAGATATCGGAGGATAAGCTGTTCAAGAGCTGAATCTAGAGTCAGAAGGCCTAGGTTTCAATGCCACTTTGCCAATTGCATATTATTTACTCTTAGAAAAATTACTTTTCCAGATCTCAGTTTTCTTCTCTATAAAATGAAGATAGAACACTCAGCACAATTCTTGGCCAATAAAACATATTAAATAAATGTTGGTGAAACCAGCATGTGTGTCTGTGTGTGCATGTGTATCCACACGTACATATACACAATTTCATGGATTAGGTATACAGATGGAATGTGATACATAAAAGTGGGTTATGAAGAAGAGTGAGACATTCTTCTCAAAAAGAGATTGTAGATGTGCATAAAGGATGAATCAGTTCATTTTGGGGACACTTAATATGCTGCCCTTTAGATACTATTGACGTTTGTCAGAGGAACATGTCCTTGGAGCATTCTCCAGTACATCATAGAATAATGGAATCTGAATCTTCCACTCTTTGATCTACTTATCCCATCATTCCATGATGGCCTTTATTAAATCAACTATTCATTCTTTGGAGATGGAGAAGGTTTTCCCTGTGTAAGTAGAGCTCTAATTAAGACCTTCAACCTCATATGGACCTCCTTCTAATTACAGAGTTTGGCCAACATGGGTAACATAAAGCAAATGAAAATTTCCAGTGGTATTAAGGTGTTAAGAACAGTACCTGAATACCAGCTGGAAGATAAATAATGACTTGAAGACCAGGATATCAGTGAATGTGAATAATCACTGAAAATCCAAGAAATTGTCAATCAGGAAACTTATTTGCATAGACAAATGTCCTTATCAACATTCTTCCTTATTTGCAGGATTCAAATCATGTATTATTGAGCGTCAATAATGCCAGTCTAAATGGAATATTTGCCAGATTAAGGCTTATTGACTCCTATTTGTTGGTTATAATGACTAACTTTTTATGTTTAAATGTTCTAGTGCTGACATGCTTGGGGGGAAAATTGAATCACAGCAGTGATTGCACAGCAAGGAAATCAGCAGAAGAGGAAAATTAAATGCTAGGTGATGGTTTGAAGTCAGCAGTGATGGGAATGAGTGGGTGGAAGAGTTAAATTTTTAAGTGATTTAGCAAATGATGCTAAGAAAGTGCCACAACATCACTTTGGTTTTTCTATTATAACAAATTATAATTGATCATTTTGGGGGACTCATGTACAAAAACCACTTTATAGAAAATTTTCTCTGCCCTAAGCAACTCATACAAAAAAATTCTCTACCTTTGGTTTAAAATAATATTCATAAACAGATTTCATTTTGAAATTCCAAACTACTCTTCAAATTTGTCAAGAAGTTATTGAAGAAGTGTCTCTTACTCTGGGATGCACTAGAATCCTGGCAGTAATAGTTAGAAATAATGAAACCAGGGAATGATCTTTTCTTTGCCTCTCTAGGATGTTAGGTCACTGAACAAAGTGTTCAGAGGAGAACAGATTCATTTGTTTCTCTTTCCTTTTTCTGAGAAAATGTGTATTATCCTGTTTAAAAAAAAAGAAAAAAGAATGGCAGATTATCTTCTAGGATTGGTTCTAACCTGATTCTCATGCATTTTGAAATCCTGTTGCAAAGTCTTCCTTTGAGCAAAATGAAGAGAGCATTTCCTTCCAATTCTTTTTACTTTCCAAGGAATTCAATATTAGAGCTTTTAAGTAACATAGTACATTTTTCCTCTGTTTTCTCCTCTTAAAGTTGTTTCTCACTTATGGGCTTAGTTTCTGCTCTATTCTTTCTTCTGTTCACATTCCATCTCTCCATCCATTTGTTCCTTGATTTCTCACCCATACAAGCCTCAAAACTCAAGAGATCTACATAAATCCAAGTTGGTTCCTAGTGATAATTTTATACTTATTTTCTTTATAGTTTTGGTATAAACCCCAAATGAAGTGCATGCTACTTGAAAATATATATTTCAGGGTGATTATAGTTAATAATGATGTATATTTTCAAATACCTAAAAGAGAAGATTTTAAATGCTCTCACTACAAAGAAATGATACATGTTCAAGGTGATAGATAGGCTAATTACTCAGATTGGAACCTTACACAATGTACTAAATGCATTACACATGTACTAAAACATCATGCCGTACCCCATATATGTATCATTATTATCTGTCAGTCAAAAATAAAATAAACCTAAAAGAAAGAAAATAAATTTGTAAGAAGCATGGTGGTCTTTGGTTTAATATTATTTGGCCTGGGGCAAGTTTTCTAAAATTAAGTGCCTGTCAGCCATCAGCCTCTCCTCTTCGCTTCTGCAAACTGGGTGGTTTATATATATGAAAGAAGTCTGAAGTGAGAAGTCGTCTATGGCTGGTGTTTAGAGTGCCTTTCTTTTCCCCCCTCATTTTTCATGTGTCAGCTTAATGTCACTTCATCCAGAAAGCCTGCCTCGTCCCCCAGATCAGGTGAGTGACCCCGAACTCTTGGCAGTCTGTGCGCTACTTTTATAGCACTTGTTACAGATGCTGCTAAGTGTCTATTTGGCTCTATTTGTTTATGTAATACCTGTCTTTCCCATTTCACCACGGGCTCTATAGGGGTGGGAGGACCATGTGTTGTTTACTGTCCTATTTCTAGGGCCTGTCACAGTGGCTGGCACCTAGTGTGAGCAAATTTGTTGAATAAATTATTAAAACATTTGAAGTCACCATTCAAAAGACATTGAATTTAATTTAATCACTGATCAGAAAAAGGGCGTGTATTGAATTAACCTTTTAAATTGTGTGTAATATTACATATGCAATGGTTATAATTTTCTGGAAATCACAGAGTAGTGAAATGGAGAGAAATTAGGGGAAAAAAAACCTCACAGTGTTCATTTCTTTTTAAAGGAAAATTGAAGATCAGGAGAAGCTTTAAACTAGAGAAGCTCTAAAATTAATTGGAATAGTAAAGTCCTTTTCAATAGTGAAGATTTTAATCTAACTTGCTATTCAAACTTTTGGTGAATATACACATGGAGTAGTAGACTTAAAACTCAAACTAATAGTGGCTTGATAGATCATAGCAACTCTTTCCCTTAGGAGCAGTTGTGGCTTCTCATTGTAAAATGTAATTAGCAGATGTAAAAAAAAAAAAAAGGTTTATTAATCTTATAGGGTATAATTGTGGTTGTTTATATGTAAATACGTTCATGGATTGCTCATCTTTCATATTAAGTAAACAGGTTAGCTGTCAAATGACAATACCAATTTGATTAAAATCATTACACTTAAAAAAAAGGCACTATTTTATTTTCCAAAAGAAATTCCAATGTCATTGGTTTCATTTTGGGATTTTCAAAACCAAACTAAAATGTCTTAGTGTAGCTTCTCTGCCAAAAGTGTTTGGAAGCATCAAGTTATAAAAAAGCAATGTAGCCTAACAACCCCAAATTTGCACAGCCTTCATACATTTATTTAAAGTGTACAATGACTGACGTCCAGCAGTACCTGGGCCAGTGGCTCCTGCTTGCCATATCCTCATTCTCTCTTTCCTTCAGCTCACTGTCTCTTGCCCCTGGGCTTCCATCGGGTTCTGTTGAAGACTGGTAGGAGGTTTAAGTGGGGAGGTCAGGATGTAATTTCCTGGTGGGTCGTGCTGTGTCCCTTCAGGAAGATTGCTGCTTCTGTCACCATGGCTCCTGTGTTCACGACTCCTGTTCTCTCCAACTGCTTCCTCCCACCCTTAGGGCTCACGTGCAGCACCTGCTGTACTCCCACTCCTAATGGACTGTGGCTTTCCACTGCCCCTGCCTTGAAAATAGTAGTGCCTTTATTTAGACTCGTGTTACTCTAATTCTAGTGCACAGTTTATTTCCCTCACTTCTCTCAGACAGTACCCTAGAAAAAGAGGTAAGGACTCTATTTCAACAGACCATCTAAGTGGATTATCAGAAACCAACAAATGCCATTGAATGTGTAATATATATTTACATTTTCAGGCACACATAGAAGCAAGAATGCACTCTGTTTTAAAGAAAGCATGCCTCCTATGACTTGATCTTCATGTTCATTGCTAACATTTCAGGTTCACCATCAATAGCAAACCATCTTTGAATTATTTATTCATTGAGGCTGGATTGGACTTGTCTATGCCCTCTCTGGTTGACTTTCTTGGTGATGCTGTACATATTTTAAGAGGTTAAAGTTCTGGTGAGGGGTATAGTCTGTATCCAGGTTCATAATGGAAACAAACTGGTGCCCTTAAACCTGCTAACACCATGTTATACTTGGCTGTGTTAACTAACATAGGCCTGTTCGGTGTGAGTGTGTATATAAAGCTTTGCTGGGTCTGAGAGAGTACAATGACTAGATCTCTCTCGCTGTTCTTAACTTCCACAGTTTCCCTTTTCAGTAGTCGTCCCCTCCTAAGATCCATCATGCATCAAAAACCAAACGCTTAGCTGGGCACAGTGGCTCACGCCTGTAATCCCAGTGACTTGAGAGGCCGAGGCAGGAGGATCACAAGTTCAAAGCCAGCCTCAGCAACTTAGTGGGGTCCTAAGCAACTTAGCAAGAAGACCCTGTCTCAAAATAAAAAATGAAAAGGGCTGGAGATGTGACTCAGTGGTTAAGCACCCCTGGGTTCAATCCTTAGTACCAAGAGAACAAAAACCAAAAAACAAAGGCTCAAATCTTCTTCTGAGTCAACTGACTCAACTGAGGAGAAAAGCAGGGATGGATATGTCACATTTAGCATGAATTTGTACAATGGGAAGCTGAATAATTTTCCACTGTGTGGCAGGGTTGTTTAGAGCAGGAAAGGGAATCACACTTCTTCATGTGTTAGGATTTAAAGGTTGGGCAGGCATATTCTTCTTTATTATTTATCTCTTGAGCTCTATATTTTGGTCTCCTTTTTCCTCTCTTTATTCTGTTTTCATGAAGTTGGGAAGAGCCTGAAAGCTGTAGGCAATGTTGGCAGAGAAGGGCCAGTGCTGGGTATTAACTTCTAGCCTGTGTCCTCATTTTTATCTAATTTCTTTTTTATGTTCTCATATTTTGCTACAAGCAACTAGTAGTTCTAATACTACAGAGCAGTGAAGTCTGAAGAGACAAAGTTAATGGCTATAATCATTATGCTTTTCTGGTCCTGTGTTTTGTAGCCATAACAAATCCATCCCAAGCCTGGATGGCAGGACGCAATTGTGATGGATGCTGTTGCTAAGGCCATCATCACTGGAGAAGGGCTCAGGCAAGGACTGCCTCTGGAAGGAGGAGCATAGTTTCACGCTGATCTTTCCTTGGAGAAAACCAATGGGCAGCACAAAGAACCCACCTGGCCAATCTGCCCCACCAAGTTCAATAATGAATGAACAAGGTTGTTTATAGAGAAAAAGAACAAAAGTCATTTTTTGGTAGGAACTGATCATGAAGATGTATGTGACTCAGGTCTTCTGTCTGAAAACCTGTATTCAAATGTGCAAGTTTCTTGTGAGAAGACAAATTTACTACAATTCCAAGGGCTGTGCTTCAGGTGGCTTATTGCTAGGCTTGTCAGGGGTATCTTAGATTTCTTGGGATCTCTGGCAAATCAGAAATTGTTGAGAACAGTTGTAGAACTCATGCCATTCTGAGCAGGCAAGGCGAACCACAATATTTTGATATGCAAACAGTGGGAAACCCTTTTTAAAAAAAGCAGCTTAAGCAGAATTGTAACCTTCTTGGACCACAAAAGAGCCCCTTTGAGTCTTAATAACCCCTAGTCTCACCCCTCGGTTATGTACAGTTAGACTCAGGGAAGGCAATATGGAGAGACACAGTCAGTTTGAGGGAGATGTTAGTACTTTTCCCTGTCTAGAATAATCAGTCTACAGATAAAGATAAGCAAGAAGGCACAAATCATTAATTAATCTATGACTTTGACCTTTGATTCGAATATAATTTTAATTCTTCTTCAAGGATAAATTGATATTCACAGGCTTTCAACGTGTTTGCCAAAGTCGTTCTGAAGTTTTCATGTCCAGTTTTAGAATTCCAGAGAGCTTTCTGGCAATTGGTCTGCTCCCTGTGATGAGTCTGTACAACTGAAATGGCCCTTGGTTGATTTACGTTGGAATTCTGTCACCTCGGTTTAGCAAACACAGATTCATTAATAAGAAGCTTTAGCAGCTAAGTAGATCTTTGATTAATAAATAATATGGGAAATGGGCAATCAGGTGGTTGTAGGAACCTGGCTATCACAAAGGCTTTGACTAGAGTGTGGCTGTCTACTCCATCTTGGCAAAGATATTGCCTGAGATGGCTCCTGGAATCTAGACATTATGTCCAAATTCTAGTCATCAAGAAAGAGGGAGGCACATGAGAAAGGCATATGCTTTCTTCAAGGACCCTTTAGAAGTTATGCTCACCACTGCAAGGAAGTGCTGAGAAATGTAGCCTAGTGGTGAGTGGCCAAACGCCTAGGTAAAAGTGAGAGCTTCTATCTAGAAGTGGAGAACAGTCATCAGAGGATAAGAGTCTCTGCTAACTTCTATTAAAAAATTATATGTGTATAATTATATGTGTATGCATATGTATATACATATATGCATAGATAAATTTCTTTTGAAATAGAACTTTAACTTGATCTCTAAGTCCAATTTTTGAATCCCTTCTTAGAGTTTATAAGTCCAAGATTCACAGAATAGCTAGTTAAGTGTAGATCCAGTAATTAGCTTCATAACAGCTAGGCAAGCACCAAATAGCTCCCTAGATACACAGCTGTCTGTGAAGAACTGGATTGGAGGGAATTCAGCTTGGACCTGAGGACAAAATAGTACCTCCTCCTGCTATACCACATCTCAACCTTGGGACCCTCTTCTGCCTGCCTAGAATACTTGAAGTCCTCTTATTCAACCAGCAGCCTGGGATTCAGTCCTCTCTCATGTTCTTTGTTGCTACAGGAACATGGAGCAAAGGATAGTGGGCTTCTACTTCAAGAAGAGGGGTCCTGGCTATGTAAGGAAAAGAAGTCTGGGATGTGTGTAGGCAGGTCAGAGAATAAAGGGAAAGCTTGTATATACTCTCACTTAATATAAGTAGAACTCTGGCTTCTGGTTTAGGGTTTAGTTTCTTCTCCCTGTTAGGAAGAATAAGTAGGGAAAGCTAGCTAGAAAATTTTGTTCTGGAATAACCCAAGAAGGATAGGGCTGGGGGCAGAAACCTCTTCTTCTGTGGACAAAAGTGAGAATGTAATGGGAAAAATAACTATCAGAAAAATGGAAGCAAAAGGATTATTTTAGGGAGGGCATGATGAGTGTCCTGAGTTCTGTAATTAATTGCCTCAAATATGCTTTATTTGGATATTGGAAATATGGCCTCATTTTAAGCACACATCGTATTCTTATGAAACCTCAGAACAAAGAAAATGAGAATCAAAGAAAAGCAAAATGACAGTTGTTTTCAAATAGGCAATTTGATGTCTTTGGGAACTGAAAGAGAAGAAAAAAGAAAAGTCATGCAAGGACAGTGGTAGACAATGCTGGAAGGGAAAGTGGATGGAGGAGGACTAAGAGGTTAGGGTAGGGCTGGCTGGGGCAGGACACAGAGGTCTGTTATAGGGGGGTGCATTGGTCAGGCTGCTGGCACCTTCAGGCATCATGGAAAAGAGGCTAACAAAAGGATTTTATAAGGTGTGGGTGCAGTTAAAGTAACCACCACAGGAAGCTGAAGTACTCAGGAATCAGCAACAGTGCAAGGGTAGAGGGCGGTCACTAGAGCCTGGCAAGAGCTTTAACCATGGTGAAGGCTCAGACAGAGAAACACCGCACCAGTGGGGGAGGAAGCTGGAGAAATCATTTCTAACTTCTGTCTTCTCTTTCCCTGCCATGTTCTGTTGGTGTTTCCCATTGGCCAAACTCAACTGCAAGCCAGAAGCAAGAAAGCTTGGTGGTACAGTAGTTAAGGAGCAACCCCCCGAAGACATGCAGCAGGGTGGAGGGGCCAGTGGAGAAGACCATGACCCATATTTTAATGGAATGCAGGGAAGGCAACAGGATCATATTTCCTGCCATGGTTTAATTGGCGAATTGCCTCCAAACATCCATTGAGCACTTGCTGTCAGATATTGGGGATACGAAATAAGTTAACAGAGGGCCATAAGCAGACAGTAAAGATTCTAATATCAGAGGGCAGGAATAGCAAAAGACAATTCTACCTGATAGAGCTGGGGGAAGCTTCCCAGGGAGGTATGCAGAAGATCACCAGGTAGAGAGTGGAGTCTCCCTGTATCTGGAACAGTGTAGGTAAGGTTACTGGTGCGGTCAGAGTATGGAGAGAAGACACCAGGCAGGGAGAGAAGATGGCACAGTGTGCCGATCAATCCAAGCAGACTGGAGATCAGTTTGCATTTTATTCTTAAAATTGGCAAGTGGGGATTCACAGAGGCTTATAAAGGATTTTACTTTAAAAGGATAGGAGAAAAGTTGAAATCTGCTTTCCCTAATACTTTCTTTTCTTGTTTCTTTCCCCCCACTTTTTTTTTTTAAATCTCATTTCCCTTTCCACCTCTCTCCTACACCCACCACCTTTTTATTATTGCTGCTTCTGGTAGATGAATCCTCCAGGGTTGGAGGGTAGTTAGGATGGATTTGATGTAGAGAAAAGAAAAAGAAGCATTCCATGACTTTAATAAATTCTCACTTCAGTTGCCAGTAGGGGTTTAACTTGAGGATAGTGGAAATATTGGGGATGCTGGCACCGAAATTAAAATGCTTAATGAGCCAATGCTTAGTGGTCTACTGCAATAAAGTAAAAATGAGATGTGACCACATGATAACTGGAAAAGTTGTCTTAAATACTAACCGTATACCATGATGTATATTATAATAAACTGTAACAGCAAAAACTAAGTGAAAATACAAACACATACTTGCACATTACTTTTTCACACATTGATCTGTAAAGAGAAAACTTTTCAAGACTTTGGGGAGAAAGTCCATTACTGAATTAATAAAGCAACCATCTTCTATCTACACTTTTATTTTATATACTCTTTACACCTGTTTAATTAATCCTAAACATGATGCTGACTGCTAATTAAACAGCCCTGGAAGTGACTGACTGAAGGTAGTAATTTGAGATAATTAGTTTTGGTTTCAAACACTCAATTTTCACACTTTGTGCTCATTTTTAGAAAGGGGTGGCTCATTATTATAGACAGGGTGGGGATTGTATAAGGCATTTTACTGCTGGATTGAGTAGATGGAGAGGTGGGAGGATTATGTCTCCAAATAGGACAAGGAAATGGTACAGTGCTAAGGAAGATGGTATAGAATACTGTTCCCAACGTGTGTGTGTGTGTGTGTGTGTGTGTGTGTGTGTGTGTGTGTGTGTGTGTGTGAATGAATATGCATGCACACACACACGCAGACTCACTGTGCTTCCCAATGTGAAGGTCAGACTGCTGAATCTCTTTCATTAGAACATAGAAACACACATGGTTTTGATCTTTGGAAAAATGTTTCCAGTAAGGGACAGATGACACCAAGTCATTCATGATTTCTTCCTCAGGTTCTCTAGAAGGAATCAAGAAAAGCCACAAAAGTTTGGTGTGTGGTTGGAGACCTAGAGGCATGCCTTTCTGAGTAGTCATGTATTTCAAAGGCACAAAGCCTAGTGAAGTCAACCACCTGTCCATCAAGGCCAGAGAAAGCAAATGGCAGGAAGAGGGAGGTCAGATATTTTACATGATCCCACAGTCTTGGTGAGTTTATATGCTCTCACCAAGAGGACAAAACCAGGAAGAATTTAGGGTTAAATAGGCTGAGTGGCCATTGTTATAGTTAGTATGAGAAAATAGGTTGATACCCGTTAAAACAGAATCCTGCAGCACCCTGGTGAGCTCCAGGCGCCTGGTTCTGCTTCTGTACCAGGGTGAGGTGCAGCAAACAAACTCCTTCATCAAAACAGACAACTTAAAAATTTATATCTTGGGAAGTTCAGAGTTACTTCACTGGCCACCAATATGAAATAGGATTACTTAATCTAGACTTAGAAAGGCTGTTCATGTGTTCAGTGCTTTTCGAAGATGTCAAGAGAGGAGTCAAAACCTCCATGTGGATTGGAAGTCATCAAGCTAGAGGGTGGTGGGTAACCAGTGGATCCCAGGATGTATAGATTGGCATGGGAAGACAGACCCACAACCTCTTTGACATTGTCTTTGAGCACTGACATTAGCTACAATATCTGATGGAGAATAAAGTTGTTTTATGTATTAAGTCATGCCTTCATCTTCAAACAAGCCACCTAAGTTAGGACATGCTTGACTTCTGAACTTTCACCCACATCCCAGAATACCAGCCAAAGAGTGATAAGACACCTAGCTGTACAGCTCACTCTCCAAAATTATTGAGAAATGACATAGAATTCTTATTTTTGAAAAATCTTTTAAAAATTTGCCCTGTTCATGTCAGAAAATAATATCTTAAAAGAAGTTATGGTAATGTTTTGAACAACCAACAATAAAAAATTAAAAAAAAAAGAAGTTATGGTCTGGATTTCTTTTCCTTGTGACTTTTAGGGGGAACTAGAAAGATGTTTTTATTAGAGGATACATGGTTGGTTATTCCCAAACCTTTATAAGGTATTCATGATTACACCAGTAAGTGATGAATAGGCTTTCAAAACTATATACTTAAAATTATTTACTGAAATTCAATATTAAGACTTAAAAATCATCAAGTGTCAAAAATATCTTATATTTAATTTCCTGTTTGTCATTTTTTTATAGCCTTTGTGTCCTAAAGCCAAAGATAATTTCAGAGGTGACCTTTTCTGATGTATATATGTACTATGCCTTCGTTTCTTTCTCATTTTTATGCTAGAACAATCATGTACAGAATAAAAAAGCACAAACGTTTTCCTTTGGCTTATGAAACAATGGAAACTGAAGCAAGACTAAATTCTTTCTCACTGTTTATAAGTATGTGCATTGAAAGAAAGCAAACATGGATCATTAGAAAATATTTTATAATTAAATTGGTATTCTGAAACCTTATTTTGGCTTTGAGCTAATATGTCTAGGTTTTTGTTATAGCTTTGACCGTTTGGTCTCCTGGGACAGTCCATCACTCTACAAGATTCCTCATGGGTTGAAATTAACTGTCATTTGTTTTACAGATACCTCAAATTAGCTATGCATCCACAGCCCCAGAGCTAAGTGATAACACCAGGTATGACTTCTTCTCTCGGGTCGTCCCGCCTGACTCCTACCAAGCTCAAGCCATGGTGGACATTGTGACAGCTCTGGGATGGAATTATGTGTCGACACTGGCTTCTGAGGGGAACTATGGAGAGAGTGGTGTGGAGGCCTTCACCCAGATCTCAAGGGAGATTGGTGAGCATATATTTATCATATGATTGTATTTGGAGGTGACAGGTTGTTGAAGTCTGAACAACTCCAAGTATATGAAATAATTAGAGCTCCTACAGATGTGTGGTCTCAGCTGTCCACTGTAGAGGAAAGCTGGATGTATTATAAATGATTTTATTTGTTCACAGGTCATTCAAGGTGACACTTTGGTGCTAATTTAGGAAATAGAGCTCCTGACTCAGGTGAACTTTTTTTTTTTTAAAGTGTCTGTTTTGATGAGGGAGTTTGCTGGCACAGTAGAGACACTGCAAATTTGAATAAATGACATACTATTTGATTGTTTTAGATGGAAGTTTACATTAGCAAGTCATTAAATTAAAAAAAACAACAATGGAATTTAACATCCAGCACCAGAGGGATTAAAACTAGTAGTCATCATAAAGCAATACCAAAGTAACCCCCAACACTGTATTTAAGAGATACTCTTATTATCATATTTGACTTTTTTTTTATTCTTACCTAAAACTTGGAAGCTTACATTGGGGTGAAAGGCAAAATGTGAAAACTTGGTTGAAACATAGTGCTGAGAAGCTCTGTCCTGGACTTTCTTCAAAGTGCTTATTCAAATCTCTGGAGACCTTTCACCAATGTGTGTGTTTACCCATGAGGTTGTAAATCCATTACAAAACAGAACAAAACAACAACTTGGCTCATAAATCTGAATGCTGATTAGTCTATAATGTATCTTTGTGGATAAAAAGGACACATATTATTGTTACTTAAATACTATTATTGTGAATGAATGCATTTTTTTATGTAGGTAATAGCAACATCTCATGGAAAGATTACAGTTTCCCTTGGCTGTTTTTCAATAATTATGAACTTAAAGGAAGAAATTCTTTCTTGGAGAAAGGAAAAGATCATGGGCTTGATTCAGAGTTAACAATAATTTACCAAGGACAAACAGTCTAAATTTATTAAAAATAAGATTTTCATTTGAAAAATTTGTAGATGTTCAGGTCTGTTCTTCTGTATAAGATGCCTTACATTGTCAACTGAGAAGAAGTATAAATTGGAAATTTATTATGCACAGGATTTGGTATATTTCACATTTGTTCAATGGCTGTGCTGTTGCAGAAACTGTAGAAAGGTCTGGTCTTGTTGGACAGATTAGGTTAATTTATTTAATTGGACAACCGTTCACACCTGCTGTAAGTGTCCATGATGCCATAATCTTTGCTCTTTGAAATTTTAAATTATATCACTATTGCCATAAAAATGATTCAAAACATTCGATTGAACTTTATATTATCTTCTTGGGTAAAAAGCCCAAGTTTATCCTTAGAGGAAATGCCTACTCAGATGAAAACAATAGCTGCTGGAAGCAGGGTTAATGTATTATTTAAGCAGCTGATGTCAATTCTTACCAGAGTGATAATTCAACACGAGATGGAAACTAATAGAGTATGTATTGAAATAAATTTTCTGCAGTGATCCTGGGCATTCCTCAATGCCAGGAAACATTTTGTGTGCCTGAAACAGATTACTATGAAAAATTCAATACAGGACATAATTTGCCAATTGTTGTGGAATCTGATAAAATTCATTGTTCCAAAAGTTAAGTGGCAGTACAATTTTATTCTTTTGACTAAAATAAGAAATATTTAGTTTTTACTTTTTCAGGAGCATTGCTATACTCTGGTAATACTGTCACATAAACGGTTTCAG
Source organism: Marmota marmota marmota (assembly GCF_001458135.2). Classification (NCBI taxonomy): domain Eukaryota; kingdom Metazoa; phylum Chordata; class Mammalia; order Rodentia; family Sciuridae; genus Marmota; species Marmota marmota. The sequence goes on along the minus strand of NW_026000142.1, from coordinate 20,844,584 downwards.
ATGGTACCATTCATTATTGCTGTTTCTATCTTAGTCATTAGTATGGGAGAAAATAATTTTAGTGCCTTGTGTATGCTTCTGATTAGAGCAACACATTTTTTTCTATGTTGATCCTTTCAGTTTTCTTTGACTTGATTGGCTGTCCATTCTATTTCAGTTCTCACTTATCTGGGGAATGGAGGAGGGATGGGTTGTCAATTAATATGCAGAATACTGAAAAGGCCGAATTAGTACCACACTAGAGTATGCCATAGAATATATTAAATATCAAAATCATCCCTCATTTTAATGACAAAGATTTTATCTAGAACAAAAATAGCTGAAAATTAAACCTTTTACATGACAATGATATTAATGGGAATGGCAAATGGTAGCAACTTAACCCATTCTGTAATTATCTGATGATTCTAATGAAAATCATTAGTTCTGTAACATTTGCTGCTCTTAACTACAACATTGATGACATCTCTGTCATGATGTTAGTAGTGTGTTTTTTAAAAATCTTACTATCTTGACTAAGAAGGAAATGTATAAATTCACTTTTGGAGTGTCTATTAATAAAATTATGTATTTTCCCAATTCTTGTAAATAAAAGTTCCCCTACTTGATTCTGAAATCCTCTTTAGCAACATCAACTGCTATGAAATTTCAGTCTAAATTGAGGCATACTATGTCTTATATCTGATTTATTCAGACATGTCATAATAGGATGATAGTAAAATTAAAATCATTTTAGTAGTAAATTGCTTGTACAGTTTAATTAGAATGTTTTTTATTTTAACAAAATTTGAGACCGAGGGAAGTTTTTCTTGTGAATCTGGGGAAAGGAAGTTTATGAGTAAATGGTGGCTGTGAGCATGTCAGTGATGGCCTCTCTCTAGATGATATCCTTCTGAAGGAGAGAGTGATAGGAGATACTTGATAAAATAAAGACAAATAGCTCCTTGATATCCCAGCTGTTTTAGTCTCAGCCCAAGGCATTTTTGGCGAAAAGATTTTACTGGAGAAGCCAAAAAATATTTGGGATCAACAAATTGCACAATTTGACTGGAGCATAGTTTGTATAGTGAGGTATAGGATATAAAATTGGTACCCCTGACATTGACACATAGTTATTCAATCATAAGGTGTTTTGGATCATAGGTTGTTTATTTCATTCTTAATTTTCTAGACAATGAGGAAACTGCTAAAGTCTGAGGGAGTCTATCAGCATGTGTACTTAAGTGGAAGATGGAGAGACCAGTTAAGGAACCAATGCAATATCAGTGTTGGCCTGATAAACAGAAGAGGAGACAGGCAACAGACACATCTGAGGTGGAGTCTATGGAAATTACGTAGAGCTGAGGCAAAAAAAAAAAAAGAAACTAAAGGTGACTTTAGAATTCCATATCTGAGTGAGTAGGAGAAAACTAGTGCCATCCACAGGAAAGAATAAAGTAGAAGTTGGTTAGGTCTGGGAAGCATGAGTTTGGTTATGAACATACTAAGCTTTGGGTACCAATATACATATTTGTGGAGAAGGGCAGCAAGGAACACTGATCTGAAACTAAGCAGGAGCTGAGATGTAGTTCTGAAGCTTGTTTCCCCAAAATTGAAAGGGAGGGAGCCGTGGTCGCTGAGGTAGAATATGTAGAGGGAGAAGCAAACAGGGTTGAGGGTGGATTCTGGGCCATAGCTCTGGTATAAGGGGTGGGGTAACGGTCTACATGCAGCAATGGGAAGCTAAAAATAGGGCAGAGTGTTCTCCTCTCTTGGTGGTTTTGTGTTCATCAAGGGGTCTCTTTGCCTAGGAAGGTTTCCACTGCAGGAGGTGGTAGAAAGAGTTCCTTAGGAAAAATTCAAGGACTTTGTGCAATCTTTCATAAGAGAACAGGAACTTTTGCCAGAGGGCATAGCTGAAAGTATGTTGTATCATTACAGAGAACCAAGTAGTGTTCTTGAGAGGTGTTTTCCATTCCTAAGGCTACCAGAGCAAAGTAGCACACTTTGGGTGGCTTCAAACAACAGTAGATTTTTAGCTTTCAGTTCTGGAGGCTAGAAATAAGAAATCAAGGTATCAGCAGACCATGCTACCTCTGAAACTGTAGAGGAGAATCCTTCCTTGCCCTTGAGGCTTCTGGTGTCATCACATGGTCATCATCTACTTTCTTGTGTCTGTCCCCACGTCTTCTCTTCTTACAAGGGTGCAGGATGAATGAAGGATCCTCCTTCCTCCCCTATCATCTCATTTTAACCTTTGCAATCCTGTTTCCAAATACATTCTGAGGCACTGAGGTCAGGATTTCAACATGTCTTTTTGGGGAGACAGTTCAACTCATAACACGATAATCGTGAAGCAATCAGGGAGAGAGCTTCCAGGGACAGAAGAGGCAGTCCTGGAAGACAGCAGGGTGACGCTGAGAAGACAGAATTTGGTTAATGGAGAAACCAGTGTGGAAGTTCCTTTGGAGTGTTATGGAATTCTACTACTTCTCCTGGAGTAGGTGGTGGGGATCCCAGGGTCTGGCTTCCCAGGCCTCAAGGTAGTGAAGAGCTCCCTCCCAGTGGGATTGCTGTGGGTGCTGCTGATATGAACGGGTACTTGCTCTTCAACTGGCCTTGGTTTGTGTGTGATTTTCCATGACATCTGGAAAGGTCTGAACATCCAGAGAATCCCTTCTGTCTTGATTTATTTTTCTTTCCCTCTTTTGGCTTGAGGGAAGGGAATAGTTTAGTTGCTGCAGGCTGTCTTACACATTACCCATGTTACACACCCTCAGTTCTAGGACCATTGTCCTCTCTTTGTCTTGTTTTAATTATTGCATGTGATGTTTCATTGATATTGTAATAAAAGGGTGGATGATATTCTCTTATGCTTTTCCATCATCGGCTCTGGGGCTGGTAGCTTGTGACTCAATAAATGACTTCCTTGGGTCTTTAGACGGGCTCTTTCACTTCTTTGTTTTACCTTATTATACTACTTTTAAAAGAAGACAGGATAATAAATGTTAATGCTGCTACTATCATTCTAAGGGGCCAGGAAGCTAAAGCTTTATCTTTGAAGATAAAAGGGATTTGTGAAACCCTGATGTCTTTTCGGTGTGGATTTGCACAGTGTGGCGACATACCTCCTTTAATCAGTCATCGTGTTTGTGATCCGCTTATGGAAGCCGACAGGCCTTCAAGTCGTCATCGCATACATTATGGGGGGCAGAATAGACCTGAATCTGTCAAATCTATATGTGACATTTTTTCCTAATTTGCAAATGCTGGAAGCTTCTGCACATTGTCTGACACGTGCTCAGAATCTCAAAATCTCAGTGTTGGAAGGTACCCCAGAGGTCATTGGATTGGCAGAGTCTGTTTCAGATGTCAACGTAATAAACAATTTGATTAATTCATTTTTGTATATAAAATAACTCACACTTGCCAAAAATTATATTTAATTATATTTAATTATATTAAATTATATTTAATAAAAATTATATTTATATTTATATTTGGTGAGGGTCAAGCAATAAAGTAAGGGACATATCATTCCATTGAGAAGTGCCCTCTGATCATGTTCTTTTAACTTTGTATGGTTTTAAAAGAAAGCATTTTCCCCCCTTGGGTTATAAACAAGAACTAAATTTCTATTAACTGAAATGGATTCACTTTAAGATTAAAACAAAATATTTTCAATGACAGAAAAGAATGCATAAAGAGCAACTTTTCCCCTCAGATGTTCATTGCTTTGGAAAAATGACTTCCAGCAGGCAAAAATCAATTTGACAAAAGTATTAATGTTGTAAAATACTGTGAATGAAAGGAAACATTTTAATTCAATTGAAAATTTTACTTTATATTCCTACAGCTGAGTTCCATTGATAACACCACATTTCAAGTTGCAAATCATATTTAATTAATATTAACACCAGGTAATTGGCAAGAATAACTTCAAAGGAGGGCTGAGGAAATTGCAAATTGGAACTGCAGGTGCAGCAATACTGCAGAAGCTTTAGAGGGTTCCAAAGAAAGTGTATGTGATTTTAACAATTACCGCAGAACCTGATCAAATAGAGTGTCATTTCAAAGCTTTTCTTTGCTCTGGCCCTTCCTGATATTTAGGGCTTAGTAACTTCCGACCAGCAACAGCAGGTATTAATGTGAACTAGCAAGCAGCATTCAAATAAGTGCTTTAAAACCTACGATTCAAATGCTATAGTTAAGTTTTTTGTAAACGATGGCAGTTTGATACAGTGGAACCCATCTTTGAGTCACAACTTCCTTAAATCCCCTCAATTATGAGACTTCGTTAATGATCTTCTCTGAGGATTAATTTCCTTGTCTGTAAGATGGGAGGCTTCTACTCAGTGATCCTCAAGTGATGTAATATTTGTGAATTTTTTTGTTTTTTATAAACTCCAATGTGCTGTTTAATATCAGGTTTTACTTGTGAAAAGAATGGGGGTAATACAGATTTTCCCCCAAGGTGTGACAAAGCTGTATATTATTATAGGGATGGTAGGTAGGTATGGTATACATTATTATAGGCAGGTAGGTACTGGACTAGAAGAAAGAGCTCTGCTTGCTTTGTTAATTCCCTTCAAACTTAGCCGTCTATGGCAGTTTTGCCTGAAAGGACAGAGAGTATTTTAAGGCACTCCTCACTCCAATGTCTTTTGTCTTTACTAGTTCTCTACAGCATCTGAGGCTGGAGTAGGTGGTGGGGGTCCCAGCAAGTATTCTACCCAGTCTTTTTTTTGAATATTATTTATCATGTCACCTGACCGTTGTCTCTGCTTGGGTCTGACCATTCAGTTGCCATTGTAACAGGGCTGAGATGTTAGTACAAGTTGGGGTCTCTCACCTCATCCTTAGTATTGTGTCCCGAGGGTTATGTGCTTAACCCGATAGTACCACTCACCACTCTGATCATAATGCTGATTTCACTGGGTATCTCTTCCACTTGAATAAAGGACCCAGGGATGCCCAGCAGAGTGCTTGGTTTGAGGCAGGTGCTTCACGAATGCCTACTGAATAGTTGCTGTCCCCACATTAATGCTGTGTCGGTCACGTGATCCCAGAGGTTAGACTTGCTCAGACTCTGGGAACTGAAAAGCAGAGATGTTTCCAACAATGGCTTATGCATTTTCTTGGCTAATGTGTAACCTCTAAGGGAATTTTCTGGGGCTTCTATCAAGTAGAACTTGATTTTTTTTTTGTTTGTTTCTGGAAAATACCAAAGTTATAAAGTAGGATTTAGCCCAACTGTAATTCTTTAGCCAAACATCATCAAGACTTCTTACTGGCTAGGCTTGAGTTCCAGATCTGTCAGTGGGATGATAACTTTCCCAGTTTCCTCATCCGTCAAATGGTGATAACAATCGTGTAAGAATTGAGTAAGATCATATCTAATAGTGGGTGGCTCTGATTAGTGGTCAACAATTGTTGATTTATATTATGTTAGGAGTCCATTCTCATGAGTAGGTGGCCTAGAAGGGGGTCTTACAGTTTGCCCAAGGAATGGAAGGAAGTGCACCTAGGAGTAAACAATCCTATTATTATTATTATTATTATTTATTTCCTAGCAGGACTAATATGTTCCCTTGGATAGCGCTGGTGTGTCATTGAACACATGCATTAAGTACCGTCAGCATGGGCTCACTGAATCCACCTGCTCTTCTTCCCTTCTGAATCTTCCAAATATTAATTGATTTTTCCAGCATTTATAGTTCACCCACCAAGTGTCAAGCCACAGTAGTTTAAGCTGAGGATACAGAGATCAGTCGTGGCCTCTGCTTTCTGGCAGGTCACTGTGTGTCAGAGGAGGCCGGGATGCAAACAATTACAGATTAATGTGGCCATTGCCTTAGTGGAGCCATTATTTGGAGACATTACTCATAAACATCAGGCTCAAGGGAGGGCATCCTTCAGTTCAGGTAACAAAAAGGCCTGGTGTGAGGCAGTGGAAGGTGGTGGTTGGATCCTAAGGTCAAAGGGAGTACATGATGTGTTGGGAATTAAACTAATTTCAATAACTTCAGCAAAACCATATCTTTTTTTTCCTGAGAAAAAAGCACAAAAATTGAATGTAAAATATGATATCAACTTGGTGGCATCTATATTTGTAAAATGTTTTAACATGTATAAAATATATATTGTGTTTCATGATTATTTATTAATTTACTGATGATTACTCAGAGGTTTTTACTTACAATCAGCACAAGATGTGCCCTGACATCAGACTATTTTTTAAGATCACTGCTATCCACCACCTCCTGTGCCCTGGCCCGCAGTTGTGGTTTAACTCAGCTCCTGAGTCTCAGCCAGAGCTAACCACTTGCACCCAGTCTCAGCCCACAAATTGGCAGGGTGTGGAAGGATTTTTGTCCTGATAGACTCTGTCATCAGGGAGGAGTCCTGGAGTCCCTCTCTATTACTGCAAACTTACAGCGCTGTTCTACACATGACTTACACTCCAGATCCTTGGGAATGGATTTGTGCCTGGACTCTGACCTCCTAGGATTGGACCATGACACCCACCTGTTCCCTGTCAACTTCCACCTGATTGGTGTAAGCATCCATCAGCTGCCTGCATTCTCAGGGTCACTAAGGTCTGACTTTGCATAGAGCCTTTGAGCAGAATGCTGGCTGTGTACTGGCCCTTACTTGTGCTAGGGTCCTAACCCTCTCAAGCTTGTTGTCTTACACTTCTGAGGTCCATTTAATATTATTTTGATAGTAGACTATGAATGAATAGATATGAATTTCCTAGAATAAAAGAATTCGGCCTCAGGGAGTAGTTTGAGTTTCTCTCTCAGAGATTCCTATACAAATGCTTAGAAAGGGCTCGAATCTGTCACATCAAAAGTGCAGTTCCTTTTCAAGTTATTTTTTTCCTGCTACCTAACTCCCACTGCCAACTGCATTAGTTTCCTAGGGCTGCCGTAACAAAGTACCACAAATTGGGTAGCTTAAACAACATAAATATATCAGGATACGGTTCTGGAGGTTTGAAGTCTAAGATCAAGGTGTCAGCAGGGTTGGTTCTTTTCTGAGGACTGTAAGGAAGAATCTGTTTCATTCATCTCTCCTAGCGGTATTTTGCCGGTATCTTTGCCATTCCTTGGTGTATGGAAGCATCACTGTGATCTCTGCCTTCATCTTCACATGATTTTCTCTGTGTGCATGTCTGTGTGTGTCTCTCTGTGTGTCTGTGTCTAGATTTCTCTCGACATATTAGGACACCAGTCATGTTGAATTAGGGGCCTATCTTACTCCAGTATGATTTTGTATAACTTCATTTTCATTTAGTTAGTTAAATCTGCAAAGACCCTGTTTCCAAATAAGGTCACATTCTGAAGAACTTACTAGGGGTTAAGATTTCAACATATCAATTTTGGGGGTCACAATTCAATCCATAATACCAACTATGGCTTCTGGATTGAGCTCTGATTAATGGAATTCTGTCTGAAGCGAGCCCACATTTGTACTGGTCCTTTAGATGAATTTTGGGCCTCCCTGTTTCCTCTGAATGATCTTCTCTGTAATCCGGGGACCCAGCGACTTTCCCCCTGCCTCCTGCCAGATGGTCACTTTAATATCTCACAACTTAATGCCCAAGTCACAATAAGAATTATACTTCCCCCTGTCTTATCCCCAAAGAAATCACATTCTTTTATTTTCTTTTCCAAAGACATTTCCTTGTTAAAGGCATTCTGTTTGGAAACTCCAGCACTAGATGAGAGCTTTAAGGTGCAATCTGTACTTTACTGTGTTGATAGAAGCACATAATATAAAAACACCCTTCTGCAGAAATGAAGCAACATCAGAATCCATTTATGTTATTTTTATAGGCCTTAAAGGAGTTGGCCAGAGAATTAGGAGTGTGTTTTCCCAGTTTACTTCATAACTTCTCAACTAAGCAACAATTATAGTTTCCTTAAAAATAAATGGCTCAAGAATAATAAGATCAGAAGGCTGTAAGATGAATAGTTGTTTGAGATAGGTGCCAATTATTTCAAGGGTTATGTCCCCTTGGCAAAGCTGTGCAGAGTGGACCCTGTTCTCCAGCATCTGCGTGTGTGACAGATGCTGGGCTCCATCCTTTGCTGCTTGCACTGCTACCTGACCAAAGCCATTTCATGATTCAGTGGTGATCCCAGGAGGGGTGGAGAGGGGAAAGAGAGAGTAAACCTCAAGCCAGCACATTTGTTTCTTGTTAACAGCTCTGGGAAGAGGTTTGGTCAGGAAAGAAATTTCAAGTAATGATTTAAACATATCTTCTGGCAGTTGTAGCAGTGAGGAAAAAAAAATAATGCTTCTTGTAACAGCTCAGACGCACTTCCAAGGCAGTGGTACGCATAGCCATGTGACTCTGGAGTCACATTTGTATCATGTATCACAGCTGGCATGCACATAATGGGCTGTTAAGGGAAAGAGGGATGTTCAGGGTACATTGCTAGTCTTTTGTATTTGCTATCATGGAGGGCAGTCACCATGGCCTCCTTCAAAATGTTGCTAGATGTCATTGCCAGAGGGAATCCTATGCTATAATAGAACTATTTCTGATAGCTGGTGCAACATTGCTCTCAATAAATATTTGAGCCCCTACTATGTGTCAGGGCCTTGTTTGAGGTAGCAGGAATATGGTGCTGATGAGACAGACCTGATTCCTGACCTCATGGGGTTCCCATTCTATCTTACTGTCTTTCTATGTCTTGTGACCTTTTAGTCTCATATCTCTCCATGGTATGGGAATTTAGATTAAGCCCACAGAGTGGGATGCCTCCAACTGAGTTCATGAAAAGGCTGAGAAAGGGCTTGCATCTCTCATACCCATGGCTTGATCCTTTGTGTGTTCAGAAGATGCTGAAGCTCAGCTGAGGTATCCATATGTATATGTGTTTGCTCACCAGGTGCAGTTGCTTAGGGGAAATGCCAGTTGCAGGGAGAGTAAAGAATGGCATGAAGGGCATAGATCAGAGATTATGGACCTGGTCGTGGCCTGAACCTACTGCCACATGGCATGATATTCATACTTGCCATCTCTCAGCCTGAATGTCTGCCTGTCCTCCATGTTGGTCTGATTAACATTTCCTTGTCTTTCTTGGTTATTTTCATGAAGCCTCCATTTTTTTTTCATTCCCACCTCCCCTAAGTCAAGATATTTGTGTTCTGTCAAATGAAAACTAATCCCTACTTAGATAAGAGAAAACTTTATTCAGAAAAAAAGACTATTGCAATAGAAAGAATGCCCCAATCTCAGACATCTAGGAGCATCAGAAAATCAAAGAGACAAAGCTTTTCTTTTATAGGGTAGGGAGGGAGGGATAAGCAAAGTTTAATAGAATCTATTAAAGGGAAGTTGGGGCATGACCAGTGGGATCTGAAAGGATAGTTTCGTGCTGTGTTCAGCTGATTCTCAGGGGAAGCAAAGGGAACCTGCTTCAATTTTTAGTGCTTTCTCAGATTTGGGGGAAAGCATAGTTCAGAGTCCCATAGGAAAGAGAGAATCCTTCTGTCCAGACCACATAGTGGGTAAAAAGCAGGTCACTGTGAACTCCTCTATGGTTCTGTACAGATACATCACTGTTTTAATTACTTCTCTCTCTTCCTTCAGAAGTGGAGAGTATCTTTTTTCTTTGTTTAGTAAGTAGTTGCAAGATCTAGGAGATTCTGTCAAAATGTTTGTTGGATGAGTGAATAAATGGGTACATGGCAGGGGGGTGTAACCTGGAGACATGACATCAGGAAGCAGAGACTTGGAGAAAGGTATATGGGACAGGCTAGGAACTCACATGAAAGAATTCTGTGGCCGAGATGGGACCCTGATCCTGGGCTTAGCCTCACATCCTGCCTGGTGGCACTTGAGAGAAATGGGCTATGGGGCTATGGCTGGGTCTGCAACAAGAAGGTACATGGGAAGGAGAAAAAGCCAGGGAACCAGAGTTCAGGGCCAGGGTTAAGTCCATAATACAGAAAGAGTATCTAAGGTAGATGACAGCAAGGTCAGTGGCCAGATTGCTAAACTTGATTCTGAGAATTCAAGCAAGTTCTATAGATCTATAGTTCTGGTGGCAAAAAAAGGCAGATTAAGAAACAAAGAGCTGACAAAGGGGTAGATGCAAAAATCAGAAAGTAGATTAATGTGTCAAACCTATCACTTCTATTTCAACTGGCTTTGAGTCTTCAAGGTATATAAACATGTGATGTGATTCCTGGCTGCAAGATATCCTAAAGGTCCAGAACTTCTGCTGTGTAGGATGACTCCAGGTCCTAGAGCTTGCTTATCCATCATGCATTCCATACGTGCTTGGTGCTTATGTGAAGTTCAAAGAACTGTGCTAGGTGCTGGGAATTCACAGATTTGGTCCTTGGCCTCCAGGGTCTTAGAGCCTAGTGAGTGAGAAGATCTATTTATTTTTTTACCCTATTTTTTTCATTGGTACATAATAGTGGGATTTGTTGTTACATATTCATATATGCATGAGAAGATTGATGTTAAAAAGTAAACAAGATGATAATTATAAATTGTGTCTTATTAAGAAAAAAAAAAAACAAATGAATGCTTATGGTTCTTTGAGAGACAGCTGGGAAACCACTGTGGGTGGAATGCAGAAAGGGTAGCAGGCCTGAAGATGAGTAGTCAAGGGCTACTGAAGGACAGCCATGACTGGCAGTGTAGGCTTTATTCCCAGCAGTAGGAAGCCTTTGAGGGGGTTTGGAGAATGGCATGGTGTTATTGAGGCTTTAAGAAGATCATGTACAGAAACTGGATTGCAGAGGCAAGATAAAAGCAGGAGACAAGTTAGACATTTACCCCAGCTCTCCAGGCGAGGGCTGGGTTGGCTGAATTAGCACGACCCTGGGGGAAGGAAGTATGAGTGTGTGATTTGGCATTGGCACAAGTAGAGACAAGGTCTTGGGCCTGGAGGATGAGGTCACTTGATACCATGAGGATCAATGCCCTGGAAATAAAACTCCCTGAATCCATCTTGGCCAATAGCAGAGGATGTGCTGGAGCTCTTAGATTAGGGTGGGTGTGTCCAGAATGACTATGTGGCTCTTTGAATGAATGAATCAGGGCTAGGACATCAGATAAACTATTTTCTGGCAAAATTACTCTGATGCTTTAGTGAAAAAGAGCTAAAAACGTAAATGCCCCCCAAGTTGTTGTTACTTTTATTTTAATAACATCTATTTATAGATCTTTTTTTAAATTTATTTTTTTATTGGTTGTTCAAAACATTACAAAGCTCTTGACATAATCATATTTCATACATTAGATTCAAGTGGGTTATGAACTCCCATTTTTACCCCAAATACAGATTGTAGAATCACATTGGTTACACATCCACATTTTTACTTAATGCCATATTAGTAACTGTTGTATTCTGCTACCTTTCCTATCCTCTACTATCCCCCCCTCCCCTCCCCTCCCATCTTCTCTCTCTACCCCATCTACTGTAATTCATTTCTCTCCTTGTTTTTTTTCCCATTTACCTCACAACCTCTTATATGTAATTTTGTATAACAATGAGGGTCTCCTTCCATTTCCATGCAATTTCCCTTTTCTCTCCCTTTCCCTCCCACCTCATGTCTCTGTTTAATGTTAATCTTTCCTCCTGCTCTTCCTCCCTGCTCTGTTCTTAGTTGCTCTCATTATATCAAAGAAGACATTTGGCATTTGTTTTTTAGGGATTGGCTAGCTTCACTTAGCATAATCTGCTCTAGTGCCATCC
>NW_026000142.1:20779292-20831417 GCF_001458135.2 Marmota marmota marmota | reverse complement strand
TTAGGCTGTCCTGCATTGTTTGTACTCCTTTTCTTCCTTGCTTTTTCATGCTGCTCATGTTACTTCTTGTTCTGTTTGACTGCTGAGTTACTGTTTACTCCTGTAAATTTATTTGATGCTTGGGAGGAAAGGTATTAGAAGGGAAGAAGTAACTAAGGAGAATGAGAGTAAGCAGGTAGAATTCAAGGAAGGGGGAATAAGGAAATTGAAAAGAAATGAAAAGACAAAAGAAAAAAATAGAAAATAAAAAAAGAAAAAATAAATAAATAAATAAAATAAAAATTAAAATTAAAAGAATAATTAAAAAATTAAAAAAACAACAAAAAAATGAAAATGAAAAAAAAAAACCCAAATTAAAAAAAATTAAAAAATTAATAAATGCAGTCTTAGAGTTTGATTAACTTCTCTTCCAGTAGGTGGAGCTGTTCCCACCGGGCCAAGCTTCTCCTCTCAATACGCGGGAACCAATCACTGTGCAGCAGCTCCTCCTCCCAGACTGGGCGGGTTTCCAATCCTGAGTGCCTAGGGCCTTCTCTTGTGTCTAGTCACTTCCCCACTTTTCCTCAAGCCAGGCCCCGCTCACTGGTGACGCTCACCACAATACTGGCTACACGCCAGGTCTGCTGCTCTCGGGTGCCCTATTTTCATGATCGACTGGGCACACTCTTCCTGTTTGCCATTCCCTCAGACCCTAAGTTTGTAGAGCTTGGGGCTGAGAACCCTCAGCGTATTTTGCTTGCCCTCTGGTAGCCACGCCCCTGGTAGCTGGAGCAAGAGACCTCAGTTGTCAGCACTGGTGGGACTGGTAGCCGGGAGTTCCATGCTGCGGTCCCGCGCCACTCCTGATTCCCTCGGTCTGGCTATCGTGCTCACGGGAGAGCTGGGAGGGGCCCTTATGGGAGAGCTGGGAGGGGCCCTTAAGGTTTCCCCGCTGTGTGGAGAGGGAAGGCTAGGGGGTTACACACCTGTTGCCGCCGGTTTCAATGGAGTTATCTCCTCCGCTGCATTCTGGTGACGTCAGTTCTCTGCCATGGTGGTATCCCATGCAAATGGTGAGAGTTCGTTCCCTTTGCCGGGTGACCAATGCAACGGGTGGGTCCTGACTGGCTCTCCCAAGCCCCGTTTCAATCCTGTGGCCACTGCCTATGAAGGCTCGGTTGGCATTAACCTCCGTAGGTTCAGAAGAGCCGACCAGTTGTTTCAGCGGGATCGTTTAGTGCTGAGTCACAGTGGTTTGTCTGTGAGAAGCAGGCGAACGGGAGCTTGAATTCAGCCGATCCAGGCTCGGTGTGTGTTCTGAGAGGCCCAGACTGTTTGCCCCAGATCCACGTCAGCTCAGCATTGCCTAGTGATCCTGAGCAAACAGCATTTAGACGGTTTACGACTCCCTATGCCCACGCAGCTGAAGAGGTCAGAGACTTGATCTCTCTGCGCCCGCTGCCATGTTGGATCTCCCTATTTATAGATCTTTATTGCTATTTTTTGTTGGTGTTAGGAGAACATGGAATTTAGAGTGTTCTTAATGTTTTAAACATTTTCCCCTTAACTTATATTTCTTGTTGCTTTTTTTATCCTCTCATGTTACTGATTCATTTTGAGTGTCATTAATCATTATATAGTCTTCTGGACATTTTTGTATTCTCATAACAGTGGCTATTCTGGAAACATGCCTGGGTCCATGTAGTCAATGGTCATAGGAATGGGTGATTTGACATTTTTGTGTCTAGCAATGAGGTTTAGTACATCTTTCATTTAAAGGATATGAAATTGTAATTTGTTCAACTTTTGATTTATAAATTCCAACATGGACCATATTTTTATTAATTGTGAATTATTGTCTTACCAAAGGCCTAATAAACCCTCTGTGGAAGAGGGAAACTCTTTTGGGTCTCTTTCTCTGTCCTATGGTCCCTGAATCTAACATCCTCCTTACATAATTCAATGAAAGGTGAGAGAACTAATATTTATTTACATTTTTGCTTTACATGTACCATTGAAGTTTTTACTATGCTATGAAACAGATATACAGATATTATTCATATTTTACAGGTGGGAAACCAAGGCTCAAAAAAAAAAAAGGGATGTAACAGCCCAAGACAACTAGTGAGGAAGTAATAGGGTGGGATCCAAGCCCATAGCTCTTTGACACTAACGTGCGCTCTTTCACTTCCTCTTGCTATTTCACTTTGGAATTTAAGCATTTTGGTTTCTGCAGTCCTGTTTCCCATCCTTCCCTTCTCAAGCTGCAGAGAGGACAAAATGACAATGCTCTGCATGTCTTGCTTTTCTTTTCCTTTCTCCTTGCCTCTTGTGATCTTGGCTTGGCCCATATGACCTGAGCATTTTCTAGTGTGCCTGTGCAGACCCTCTTCCATCTGCTGCAAATGCTGTATCCACAGCACCCACCTGGAGAGGCCTTCCTTCCTGAGGACCCTGCAGAAGTGATGCTTCCCAGTGAAGCCTCCCTGCATTTCCTTAAGTAATTTGGGTTGAGCTCAACCCAAATTTGTGCATGCCTTGAGGAAAGAAAGCAGTTATTTCACTCAGGACTCAAACTCAATCCAATGAGAAAATTTAGGGTTCAGAAACTGAAGAAAGTGCAAATGTCAATCTGACTTCCAGAGGCTTAGCTCCACATTTTTAAGTGAAGTTGACAGGGACCTGTCTTGTTGCAGTTCTGGGTCTGCTTCCTTGTGCACTGGCTCCATTCTGTTTGGATCACATGGTGGGAGACGGCTGCTGGCTGCTGTAGGCCTGCATGCTGCCAGCCTAGCATCTGTATTAGTTTCCTAGAGCTGCCTTAACAAATCACCACATGCTGGGTGGTTTAAAACAACAGAAATTCATTCTCCTACAATTGTAGAGCTGGAAGTCTGAAATCAAGGTGTTGGCAGGGCTGGCTCCTTTTGGAGGCTCGGAAGGAGAATCTGTTATGAGCCTCTCTGGCTTTTGGTGGCTGCCAGCAATTCTTGGCATTCCTTGGCTGGCAGCTGCCCATTCTGCTCTGTCTCCATTGTTACAACACCTCTCTATGTCTTCTCCTTTTCTGTTTCTCATAAGGACACTTGTCATTGGACTTAGGGCTCCCTCTAATCTAAGATGATCTGATTTTCAATTCCCTTCTTTAATTTCATCATCAGACACCCTTATTTCAAATTAAGTTACATCCTGAGGTTCCAGGTGTGTCTATCTTATGGCGGGAGACTACTGACTCTCTAGAGAAACTTCAGTGGAAAAGCTGTGCTTTCCTTTCATTTGTTCCAGCAAAAGTCCTGGGCCTGGCCCCACTGTGCACCAGGTAATGCTTTGTCACTCAAGCACTCACTGTGGCCTGCAGAAAGAACTATTCACCTTGGCCCCACTTGGGCCATATGCCCACTTCTGGGGCTAGGGAGGGGAGGGTAGAGCAAACTCCACTTGAAACACATGGTCAAAGCCACAGGGAGCGGTCATTCCTTAAAGCTGAATTGTAGTGTTCTCCTAGAACAGGGAGAACAGGCTGCCTAGCAGGAGAACCACGCAGACGTCTGCTGCACATACTGCAGTGTCAGTCTGTTGACATCTTTGCCTTCACCTAGACTGTGACCTTCTCAGGGATATCAGCAACCTGGTCTTACTCATCAGTGCCTAGGGCATGATAAAAGCTCTATCAACATATGTTAAATTCCAGAGACCAAAATTTCCCTGAAAAAAAAGATCTAAATGTAACCATGAATCATAATATTTGTCAAAAATAGTTTTGGCCTCCATCTGAATGACAATAAGCAAAGCAGCTTCAAGGACAAGAAAAGGCTTCTGTTGGGGCACAGGCCCTTACTTTGAAAGGCTCTGCATTCTCAGCCCAGGCATGTTGGGAACCAAAGGAAAGAATCCAGGGCTTCATGCTCATCCACTGGAGCTCTGCCTACTTACCCATTGTTATCCGTAGCAGGATGCAGACTCTGCCCACCACTGTTTCCAATTAATTGAGTTCAATCAGTGGAAATAGCAGTCAAGGAGCTGCCCTTGTAGGATTTTTCAATAATGGGTCAGTTCTGACCACTAGCTAATTGGGTGGCAATCAGAGGAGCCCAGATCAAAACAATCTAGGTATTTATTTGGTTGTGGTAAGCATGGCTGAGTAGTTTATTTTCAAAGAAAAAATTTTAGTTCTTTTGTCGTTTCTATATCAACGATGTTTGAATTTTTTCATTTAAAATGGAGCTGTCCTTGTGACTGGTCAGGAAACATGGAAACCTTATACATTATGTGAGTCTTGAAGGGAAAGGCACTCTGGAGAAGTCCTCTTATTATTATTATTAGTAGTAGTACTAGTAGTAGCGGTACTGAGGATTAAACTCAGGGGTACTTAACCACTGAGCCCCATCCCCAACCTTTTAAAAAAAAATTATTTTGAGACAGGGTCTTGCTAAGTTGCTGAGGCTGGCCTTGAACTTGTGATCCTCCTGCTTCAGCCTTCCAAGCTGCTGGGATTACAGGCTGCTGGGATTACCACTGGACCTGGTGGAAAGTCCTATTATTGAGACCTGACTTAAAAAAATCTAAATGTAACTGAATAGGGGTGACTCCATTGGGCTGTTTCTCTATTGCAACTTCTTCTTCTTCTTCTTTTTTTTAATGTTACATAATTTTTGTTTTGTGGTAAGAATTCTAAACAGGAGATCTACCCTCAATAGATTTTCAAGTGAACAGTACATTACTGGCTAAAGGTGCAGTGTTTTACAGCAGATCTCCAGAGCTTATTTACCTTGCTTGACTGAAACTTTATGCCTGTTGATTAATAACTCCTGGATTCCTCCTGCACAAAGTCCCTGGTAACTACTATTCTACATTGTGATGCTAGGACTTAACTCTGTTTAACATCTCATTTAAGCGGCATAAAACAGTTTTTGTCTTTCTGTGACTGGCTTATTTCACTTAGCATAATGTCCTCAAGGTTCAACTTCTTTGTTTTCAGCAACTGTAATTTTCTTCTTCCTAAAGAGTCTACATATGTGGTGGTTTAGGTTCCCCTCATCTCCACCTAGAAGATATCTTGGTCTCAGACTTAGTCTTCTAACTACTTCTAAATATGTAAGAAGACTCCTTTCAGTTATTAAAATGTCCATTCCTATATCATAAAATTTTGCAATTCAGACACACTGAAAATTTCTCCCCTCCTGCAGCTTGGGACTGTTAAGGATGGAATCCTGTGGTGGAAAATGGATGGATACTGAGTTTGGATTCTTTTCTTCTGCTCCTTTGTGCTCTCTCTCTTCCTGCCCCAGCTGCTGGTCCTGTATCAGTAGCCTGTCCCAGCTAAGGAAGCACCAGATGACAGAGGCATTTCTGGTGTGGGTATAGTACCTGCCTTTCATGGAAGTCTTTTCTCCTCTCCACCTCTATTTATTTTTTCCTTGGAGGAACGTTGGTTTTCTCCCTGGTGTTGGCATCAGGCCTTCCATGTGGGCCAACATATGCTTCAGGTCTTGGTCTCAGCAGCATGAAGTGGTGAGTTCAGCTTTTCTTTTCTCTACCTTGCTTGTAAACAACAAGCTGGGGGTAGGACTTGATTAATGAAGGTGGAACAAGAGCTGAACCTAGTTTATTTTATTTATGTTACAACAGGCAATGTCCCTTGGCCACACTCAGTAAGATGTATTGCACACCAGCTGTGGGCAAGGCACTGTGATAGGCACTGGAGAGGGACATGGATATGGATATGATATGACTGTTGTCCTTAATGAGCTTGGAACCAAGACGAGAAAGTAATTGCTAGACGGAGGTACAGGCCCTGAGCTGGGCAAGTGCAGAGGATGAGGTGACTGGTCCCAGCCAGGGACATTGTGAGAGGGCTTTATGGAGAGGAAGCATTGGTCTAGGTACCAAAAAAAGAACAGATACACATAGATGGAGCCTGGGCATGCAGATATAAGCATTTAAAACAATGTGCGCTTCATTGAGTTAAAGATGTTCATTGACGAACACTGAAGATTGCTGTGGAATTCTGATGCTTACCTTTCTCAATTATAAAAATAAAAATTAGTTTGCTGCTTCTGACACAAACGCCTTTGTTTTCTTCCTCCCTTCAATTTTTTGATCCAGAAGGACCTGCTGCATCAACAGAATTTATGGTACATTCTTGGTAAACATCGCTTCACTCCATACCCTTTCCCTATTCATGGTGATAGAGATGTTTTACTCTATTCTCACCCTGAGGCACCTAGTGGTCTGAATGTCATTGTCATTGGAACTGTGGCCTTTGTGGGCCTTTGGTAGCAGCAACCCCTAAACAGAGACCAGGAAGGGTATGGGAAAGTTAAAAATAGGACTGATATACTGCTAAATGTCCTCCCATGTGGCCAGGGTGGGTGAGGCCTGGGTACCCTCTCTCCTTAATCATACCCTTTCTTCCTTTCTGCAGCTGGGAAACAATTATGCCACGGCTTTATTTATAGAATCCAAGGCTTATTATGGCATCATGTCTGCATATTATCAATGGTCTTGTGTTTACAGAGAACTGTAATGCTGATCTTCTTTATGATGAAGGTGACCCTGGGTTTCATGCATTGTATTTCATGCATTTCATAACAGTTGTAGTCCCGTGTGCACCTAAAGTCCCCTGGGCAGGTCTCACAGTTCAAGTACTCAGATGCTCAGCTGCATTTTAGCTCTTTTCCTTAGGAATTCAACCTCTAACCTGTTTTGTGTCTGAAGACTCTAGTGTTCACAAGTATCTTGAAGGGATAGCCTAGTCTAGCTCTGTTTTTTTCTCAATGTTCTGCCAATTCTTTCTTCCCTGGTCACCAACTTTCCTTGGAGGTTGGAAAATTTATCATTTCAACTTCTAAAAGAAAAAAATATATATGTTATAACCTTTCTTGAGGAAAAATAGATTAGCTTTTTATTTGCAGGTACCTCCAGTGATTTTTAAGACCTGTATTACATTGTGTGATACTAAGGAAAAGTAACATGTAGGGAGGCGACAATCTGGTTTTCTTTTTCTTTTTTTTCCCACTGAGTAAGGGGAAAAACCAACAAATGTATAAATATATTTTCTTTCCTTCCTTCTTTCCCTCCCTCCTTGCTTTCTTTCTTTTCTTTTCTTTTTTCTTTTTTTGGTACCAGGGATTGAATCCAGGAGCTCTTAACACTGAGCCACATCCCCAGAGTCTCTAGCCCTTTTTATTTTTTATTTTGAAACAGGGTCTCCTTAAGTTGTTGAGGCTGGCCTTGAACTTGAGATCCTCCTTTCTTAGCCTCCTGCGATGTGATTACAGGTGTGTACCACTGTGCCTGATAACAAATGTATTTTCTAAAAGATTGTCTCTGCTAAGTTTTCCAGGATGAGTAGAAAGTACCTGGTCTCATACATCCAAGGTACCATGTTATTAGGTGTTCAGACTTCCAAGATTAACAGGACACAGCATTGTCTCCCAGGAATTTCCTGTCTCAAGAAGGAGTTGTTTCTAGTGGTTGAAAATTTTTGTGTTGAGGCACTAGCAGGACAGGCATGAGAGTATTTCATTTTGTCCAGAGATATCAGGAAGCACTTTTAAAAAATAATGACATTTCAGCTGATTGGGGAAAAATGAGGCTGGTATTGAGGCAGAGTAGTAGCAGCATTTGCAAAAATTTGGAATCATGATAAGATACGGCAATTTCAAGGGAGTTCAGAATTTTTTGTAAAGTGGGGGGTGCAAAGAATATAGGATTTATAGGGGGGTGATTTGAGATGAGGAAGGAAAATGAATGAAGACAGGCTCATACAGGATCTTTCCACCAAACTAAGGAGATAGGGGTATTGAAGGATTTAAAAACACAGGACAGCAGCATGACCAGATTTGTGTTTTCGGGAGGTTCCTCTGACGGTAGGTTGAAAGATGGATGGAGAGACTCAATCCATCTGTAGATGAGTTAGTAGGTCATTGCGATAGTCCCAGCAACAAATGACAAGACCTTAAATAAAGCTGTGGTCGTGGGGATGGAGGTGAGGTGACAAATAGGCACACAGTTAGGAAATAGATTCAATAGGTCTTTGCAAGCAATTGGGTGTACCGAGTGAAGGAGAAGGAAGAGTCATAATTCTCAAACTTTTGGCTTGGGAACCTATGTGGATAATTTTGTTATTAACCAAAATGAAATATTTGGAAATGAGTATTTTAAATTATTATTGAATACCTATTTCTGTTAAGTGTATAGGTATGATGGCTCATTTTATTTTCCAGCTTAACTAGGCCATGTTGCCTAGGTATATTGTTGAACATTATTCTGGATGTTACTGTGAGTATATTTTGTATGAGATTGACATTTAAAACATTGAGCTTTGAATAATGCAGATTGCCTTCTGTAATGTGGGTGGGTCTCATACAACCCGTTGCAGGTCTGAATAAGACAAAAGATTAACTTCTTCTGAGCAAGAATATATTGGTTTTGCTGGGTGTGGTGTGGCGGCTCAGGAGGCTGAGGCAGGAGGATTCTGAGTTCAAAGCCAGCCTCAGCAAATTAGTGAGGCCCTAAGTAACACAGTGAGACCCTGTCTCTCAATAAAATAGAAAAAAAGGGCTGGGGTTGTGGCTCGGTGGTTAAGTGTCCCTGAAGTCAATTTCCAGTACCAAAAAAAAAAGATATATTGGTTTTGTTCCCATCGAGAACCCTGAATAGTTTAATGGGCTTTGGGTCATTACTTCCTGTGTATAATTCTGCTCTGGAACCTGCCCCATGGTACCACTGAGTGATGATTTTGGACAAATGACTTCTCCAAGCTCCATCTGTAAACTGAGCAAAACAATGTTCTTCACCTCATGTCTTTTGTGACAATTAAAAGAGAAAACCCATGTAAAGTTCAAAGTTTAGGGTCTAGTGTGCTCGTGAGAAATGTTTGCCATTATTATTTAGCCAAGGAAACATTCACACATTAATGTTAATGAATAATAAATGCTTACATTGTTACCTTTCCCAGGAGAGGTTTATGTGATAATAGGGATCAGAGTTTTCCATTAGAAGAATTAGCCTCTTAGCTTAATACTTTGCAGATTGAACTATTAGGTAAATATTCATTGAATGGTTAAATTGTTTCCTGGTATCAGTGAGTGGGATCAGAGAATCACGGCAGGTTAGAAAGGGAGAAACTGAGGTCTAGAGAGATGAATGATTTAGTACATGGAATGGGCTATTGGAAAGCCTAGTGCTAAAACTCGGATTTCTTGACTTCAGTCTACATTTACCCTTGGAACAAAGGGGCTGCTCCTGAGTCTCTGCCACACTGCCAGTCTCCAGTCTGCCAAACCGGCCCTGGAAGAATGGGCTGTATTATATATCCTCTTTGTTAAAATCCTTAAAGGGCATATTCCTGAATAGATCAAAATATGTAAGGGCATTTTTTATTAATTAAAAATGTCTTCAAGATATCAGCCTATATCGGTGTGGAATGGAAGAAGGCAGAGTCATGTGCTTTGTTCTTTTCCTTTTTGGGTGAGGGCCTGAAGAGCAGGGTGTATTCAGTGTGTGTCCACTGACTCTCTTGCTTGTCTTCTTTATCCCCTGCCATTTTCCCTCTTCTCTGCTCATTATAGTAAAATTACTTCCTTGGAGATAATCTCACAGAGGCCAAGACCAAGGCACCTCTCAGAGGCCAAGTTCAAAACCTTTCCCTGGCCCGCTTCTTTCTTGATCACTCAACATCCTCCCGCACTGTTGAAAGCCTTCTAAAACCATCTCCTTGAACAGCAGGAAGAATTCCTTCCTCTGTATCTCTCTCTGGACACCTATGCCTTCTCTCATCCCTGATGGTGAATGTTTTTGAAGGAGCCGTTCCTGGTAGTCAGTTGTGACTCTCCTGTTTGCTGAATGGCTCTCCAAATGGTATCTTCAGTCCCTATGCTTCATCCAGGCTTCAAACTCATGTTCTGTCATATTTGTCCTTCCTTTCTTTCTTTTCCCCCATCCTCCTCTCCTGGGGCCAGGCACAGAACTAGGTGTGGAGGTTATCCATGAAGTTTCTACCTTTGAGGACCAGGTTAGTGGTGATTGCGGCAAGCGAAGACTGATGATGTCTCCTGCAATCACAGCAATTCTAACAATTTGAAATGTGCAGGATGACCACGTGTCCAAGATTATGTCAGAACACAGGAGAAGTGAGGTTATTAATGATTAATTCTCTTTGAGGAAAAGGGATGCCTTCCTTGGCTCCTTGAAGCCAGTGTTTGAGTTGCACTGTGAAGAATGGGGAGGTGCTAACCCAGTAAAAAGGCTCCTCATACATCCTGCTTCTTTGCTCAGCGATGGAGAAAGCAAGAAATGTTCTTGCAATGGCAGTTGTTCACTGTGGCAGGTATAGGACATGGAATTCAGGATAGAGCCTGGGTGGCGGGGGAATGAGATTAGTAGAAGAGAACAGGTTCTGTAGGCAAAGGCCAGCTCAGAAAGAACCTTTAGTGCTATTCTGGGGACTTTTAATTCTTTCTTCCCATCTTTAATTAGAATCTCATTCTTATAGCTTCTCATACTAAAATGATTGAATGTCCCTGTTCACCCTACGAAATTTCAGCTAATGAGGGGATGTCTCATGGTGAGGGGTTTGTTTATAGAATGAGTTCATTTCAGGTAAAGGGGATAAAGGCTGCCTTTGATGGAGAGCTGTAGAAGACCATCCCTAATCTGGCTAAAATCAGTGCATTTTTCTTCTTGTAAATCTGGAAGTCTGGAGGAACGACAGCTCCTGCGTGGTTATGTCAATGCTCAGGAAAGATACAACTTCTTCCTATGCCTTTGTCCTGCTGTCCTTGGCAGGTGGCTTTCTCTTCATCTGTCTGCCTCATGGTCTCACTGAAGCAGGTCCAGGGATCATATATAGATGGTACCATCTGTGGAGAAGCAAGAGAAGTTTCTCTTTATCTCTCCATCCTTTCTCTTTTTCTTTTAAATATTTTAAAGCTGTTGATGGACCTTTATTTTATTTATTTGTATGTGGAGCTAAGAATCGAACCCAGTGCCTCATGCATGCCAGGCAATCGTGCTACCACTGAGCCACAACCCCAGCTCCTCTTTTTTTCTTTTTTAAAGCAGAAAGAAAATAACAAAACAAACAACATTTCCCAGAAACTTCCAGAAGACCCCCATCATGTCTCCCTGGCCAGAATTCTATCACATGCCTGTTTCTAAATCAGCACTTGGAAAAGAGAGTAGACTTCTGGTGACTTGAGTTAGACAATGCATTCTCCATGGTGGCAAAATCACCACAATGGGGACAAGATTTGGTTCTTGGAAATGGAGGATGTGTTAATTTCCTATGTGGCTATTATAGATTCCCACAAATTTGGTGGCTTCAAACAAAACAAATTTATTATCTTAGAGTCTGAATGTCAGAAGCCCAAAATAGGTCTCACTGGCCTCTAATAAGGTTGTAATTGAGGTGTACCCATTATATGGTAGAGCTGTGTTCCTTTCTGAATCCAATTCTGTAACTTTTCAGCTTCTTAAAGCTGCCTACATTCCATGGCTCATGCCCCCTTTCCACTGTCAATGCCAGCAATGACCAGTTAGTCTTTTCCATCTTGACCTCTGCTTCACATGCTTCTGCCTCCCTCTTCCCCATGTGAAGACCCTGTTGTTACATTGGCCCTACCAGGATACTCCAGGATAGTCTCTGATGAGCAACCTTAATTTCAGCTGCATTCACCTTAATGCCTCATTGCCATGTAACCTACCATTTTCAAAGGCCTCGGAGGAAACATGAAAAGCCTGATAACATGAATGGGAAGGTGTTATTCTGCCTACCAGAAGGACAAGACAAATCTTAGATGTTACAGTGATTTGTGGTCTTTCAAATGATAATACATCATATGGAATTAAAATTTCACAGGAGTGGGGAGGAAGTTTGGGGAGTGCTTGAAGAAAATAATATCTACAAAGGCTTCATGAGGGTTCTTTATGGTTGAGAAATATAGACCACCCTTCACATCTTGGGTTCCACATCCATAGATTCAGTAAACTGTAGTTTGCTAATAATAATTTTAAAAAATGCATCTATACTGAACATGAACAGGCTTTTTTTTTCTTGTCATTATTCCCTAAACAATGCAATATAATAACTATTTACATAACAATTACATTGCTTTAGGTTTTATAAGTAATCTAGAAATGATTTAAAGTACATGGGGGAGATGTGCATATGTTATATGTAAATACTGCACCAGTTTATACAAGGGACTTGAACAGCTGGAGATTTTGGTATCCATGGGGATGTTGGAACCAATACCTCATGGATCCCAGGGATGGGATGACTGCTAAACTAAGTAAACCAATGTTCACCAGTACGATCCGTGAGGGGCCAATGTACTTTAAAACAAATAGACACCTCTACCTGAAATCTACTAACAAGGAGGAAGGGGAAATAGCTTTTGGGTCTACAGTAGGCATGATGCACTCCAGGGGAGTTGTTTGAAGCTGAGGCAAAAGAAAGAACAATCAGTTGGCATGAATTTTTATAGAGGTGAAGTCACACAGAACCCATATGGTTTCTGTCACTGTTTTCTCTTTCCTATGCTATTTTTAATTTGTTTTTATTTTATCTTTAAATGAACAAAACAATGAAGTATCTATTTTTAAGAAGCATCACCGTTTGATTGTCATTGACTTTTTAAAGAAAATATGCCAGGGACATTGCCTAATGCTTCAATTGTGCTTATATATGTCATGGTTGGATGGCTTGATGCAACAGTATCTGGAAGATGAGACCACATGGTTAGTTAGAAATGTTATAACCAAATTTCCTATTTCTTTAATACATCCTTTTCCATATATACGGGCATCATTTTCCCCCCACTAACTGATTGTTTATCCAGAAGTTACCATTTGAAATTCCATTACTTCATGAACTGCTTACAATGCTTTGGAAAATTACTGCTAATTCTAAAATAATTGTACCACTTATCATTGCTCAGTCAAGAAAAATGGGCATTTATGTGTGCTTCAGCAATATTTAGATAGGCTGTTACACCTCTTCTTTTAAAATAGTTCTGATTGCAATGCAAATTGCAAGCTGTGATGCCATCACTGAAAATTGGAATGACAACGATCTCGGCTGGTTGATATCCTCTATTGACAGTGGGAGCCTCTGAGAGCTGTGTCAGTCATTTCTGAATCTCTTCCCTGAAAGGACCAGTGCATGGTCCTCTCAACAAGGCTGGACCTTGTATCATCTTGTAGTCATCCCCCTGACAATGCATGGCTTCCCTGTCTAATAGGAATTACCATTGTCCTCAACTGGACATCATCTCCACTATTCTGCTAGGCGTCTTAATGCTGAGATAGAGGAAGCTACTCTAGGAACATTCAATTAATTCCACAAATGTTATTAAATGCCAGTTCTATGCCAGCGACTTCGCCAAGGGAGCTGAAAGGGAATTATCTATGCTGCTAAGCAACTATGGCCTAACAAGGTGGATGAATGATCCAATGGTGTTTTGTGTAAAAAATGCCATGAAAGCCCAGATGGAGAAGTGGAAAGAAGACCATGGAAGGCTGCAGGGGGAGATGACATTGACCTGGATTTTTTGAGGTACAATTGAAATTACAGAACGCTATTTGAAAAACGTGAGTTTCTAAGAAGGGTGGAAAGAATTTGTGTAAGTCTAGAACTAACTGCTGCTAAATTGCTCCAGATCAGAGTTTCTCAAAACTCCCATCTTTTCAATCCCATGACATTTTGGGTTAGGAAATTCATTGTTGTGGGTGTCTGTTCTCTGCATTTAGGATGGTTGGCTGTATTCCTGGCTTACAAGATGTACCCCCCTTGTTTGTGACTATCAAAAATGTCTGGCAATAATGTTAAATGTACCCTGAGAGGAACCCACTTCCACCTGGGAGTCATTGTTCTAAATAGTAAAATGAGAATTCAGAATCCCAAGGTTTCCTGAAAGGAGAGGTGAAGAGGAACAGGAAGATGGGAAAGAAGAGTAAAAAGGAGAGAAAGAGATGAAGAAAAGTTGGGTTACCAAGAGAGGGACCTGGCCAGTTAAATAATCCCTGGAGGAAGCACTTTGAAAAAATTCCAGCATGTCTTCTGGCCAATTTGAATGGTTTGCATTGTTTTAATGTAAACTCTCTTTTCACCTCATCCTCTCATACAGATAGCAGGCATTTGTGTGGGGTTTTGTATTTTGGTGGGATCTTTGCAAGGGGTTTGAGTTCCACGTGTATTATAGAATGAACAATGTCACATGTATTCTAGTAGTTAAGCCATAACTGGAACCATGTGTGTTAGAAAATAAATTGGAGCCACAGGTAACCACAAGGTCAGAAAAAATGGGGTAAATCCATCAGTGAGAAGGGGAGTAAGATGGAGGTTTGGGTGAACATAGTTTGGGTCCCAAATTGGTTGAGATGTGGACTAAATGGGAAAAGAGCAGAACCAGTTAGAGGAGTATTACTTATTAAGAGCACTGGCATTTGCCTGATGGAATATCAGAGGGCCAATGTGAGCACAGGGACACTCCCAAGACATCTTTAACCTCTTACCATAGAATAGTTTCTCTGCTAATCACAGGAATACATATATCTACACAGCCACATCCACACATGTTCCATTAAAGGTCTGAAGAGAAAATAGTGCAGTAATACAGAATAACAAAGGACAGCCAAAGGGAGACTAGCTTGTGCACATGATGTGCAGATGGGGTCAGGGCACTGGACATGGAGTCAGGAGACAGGCCTTCTCTCTTGGCTCACACTCTAACATCTGTGTGAACCTCAAAGTCATTTCACTTCTTTGAACTTTGGTTTCTTCTTCATGAAAGGCTTCTTTTGGTCCACTGCTAACCACAGACCTTTCCAGCTCTAACATCCTGTGACTCCATCTGAAACAAGGTATAGCTGACCTGGCTCCTGTTCTCCCTTCTGGGAGGCCCTGCTTATAAAAGGTCACTGGCTTGTAGGGCCTGAGCCAGACTAGCTAAATAGTTATGATTTAAATATGAGGTATCCCCCCCAAAAAAAATCATGTGTGAGACAATTCAAGGAAGTTCAGAGGTGAAATGATTGGGTTATGAGAGCTTTAACCTAATCAGTGCATTAACCTACTTGAATGGATTAACCGGGCGGTAACTGTAGGCAGGTATGGCAACCGCTCTTTTTTTCTCTGCTTCCTGGTGGCCATCTCCTGAGTTGCTTTCCTCCATCACACTCTTTCACTTTGATGTTCTGCCTCACTTTAGGACCAGAGCAACAGAATCGGCTGCCTATGGAGACCTCTGAATCTATGAGCCTCAAATAAACTATTCCTCCTCTAAAATTATTCTGGTCAGGTCTTTTGATCACAGTGGTTAAAAAAAATGACTAAAACATGAGTTAAGCCAAATCCTTTTTTGGAATGGATATGGTGGTAAGCATGGAGGCTGTAGTCAGTACCAGATCTCTGGGGGAACCCTGCCAGATCTTGCTTTTCAGGGATGCCTTAAAGGGCATTATGGTGGACCTAGGTGTTGTCTTTAGAGTAAGCAGGAGGAGCAAAACAGAAGTTTGGAAGCTACCTCTTCAGCAGGTGCTGCACCCTAGGCAGGTGTCCCGGGAGCTTCCTGTCTCATCTCAACTTGTGGATTACCTCTGTTCTTTCTGTTTTTTTTTTTTTTTTTTTTTTTCCTGGGCTCCAAACTTCACCTCTTTTAGTAGTTCATTCATTGTTAATAACAAAAGCTCAAAAACCGGGGATCTTTTCAGAACCTGTATTCTCTGTTTGTTGGGCTCTTTAGATGGATCTGAACACGAAGCAAAAACACAGGGCTTCCCTCCCTGTTGCATATTAAAGCATTAAAAATCTATTTGCTTCCTTTTATTGTTTTTCTTTTTCTTTTGCTGTTCTATCCCTATTTGGGACTCAGGGCTGCCTTAATGAATCTTTTACTATACTATGGCAAGTTGTTTACTGACTTCTGCTTCTAATGCAGCTGTCAGACACTCAAAATGTCTATTAGGCAAACTGGCTCTCTATCAACCATGTTTTCCAAGCTTCCTTCTGTTAAACACAATGTTTTTGACTAGACTAAGCATTTCAGTCTTTTAACACTTTCAAAGCATGGTATATCCACTATACAATTCAATTCAAAAAACATCTTAGCACTTTTCTCTGTGTAAAGCCTTCGACCAGGTGCCACTGGGTTGTATAAAGATAAATAAGGCTATGCTGTTCTTTTCAATTCAAACTCCAGTGAGAGCTTTGGAGGCAGGTAGGGTGAGTGGATTGTGTATTTTAAAAATTATTATTATTATTATATTTGTACATCTAGATAATTCAGTATATATAAAATGTATATTAAACAAACCAGGATAAGAAGTATTTCCATCTCTTCAACCATTAATCATTTTTGTTATCTTTTCTAGTTATTTTAAAATATATCATGAGTTATTTTGCCCATTAGTTACTCTGCTGAGATAAAGAACTCAGAGTGATTCTTGGATTCTGTGTTTTGGTGCCTCTTACTGAATTTCTTTCTGTCTTTCCTCCTTCTTATCCTTCCCAGTTCCCAGTGATCACTCTTCCATTTGGTGGGAATAATACAAGGTTGACTTATTGGTTTCCACAAACAAATGAGAATGTGTGACTTGTCTTTCTGTGTCTGGCTTGTTTTGAATAAACTAATGGTCTTCAGTTCCCTCTTTCATGATCATAGTGTGTACTGGCCCAACTGGTTGGCTGGTGGTAGCTGTTTGTGTCTCCTCCCTACTTCCAGAATAATGGGAAGAGTCTCCTTGGTAACTGGCTCACAATAGGACTGAACTGTAGTCACAGATTAGAATCAGCAAATTCTTGGCAAGTCACGCAACACCCTCCACACTGCCCAATCCAAACCCAAAGAATGTAGATTTATCTCAGGGATAGAGACAAATGCCCTTACTTATTTCTGATTTCTCTGTTAGTATTCTTTCCTGTCTATCCTGCATACTACCTCCTCCCCTCAAAATGTTTAAAATTCCAACTAAGACAGTTTCTTAACACATTTATCAAGTAAATACTGGTAGATTTACTATATTTCTACCAATTTTATTTTAACCAATTTTCAATTTCATTTTACTGAACTACCAGTGCAGCCACATCTTCTGGAGTATGGTCCATTAGATAAGTAATTTGGGGGAATATCTAATTATAATGGACTTAAGGCTTAATTCTAAATAATGACACATTTTATGGTGGAAAGTGCCTTTTGTCATCTGTGATGAGCTGGGTAACCTGTAGATTTTGCTGAACGCCTCGCCTGGCGAAACTATAAATTGCTAGCTGCCAACATCCCGTCTCCCACCTCTACCACTGAGGTCTTTACTAGAAAGTTGACTATGGGAAGGATTTCTTATCTCAGAAATCTTTGGGGGAAATAAAATAAGCCTTCATATGGCATGAGTAGAGACTCCTATGTTAAGTGTGGCTGCCAGGCAGAGGAAACATACCTGTAATACTCAGAGTGAAATATGTTTGAAGAATATACAAAGGATGGCACAGGCCCTCTGATGGAGCACCTTACCACCTTGGAGAGCGCTTGTAAGTGGGACACTGACAAATGCCTGAGGAGTTAGTACCTAAAGTTCCAACATCTCTAATCAAAAGAGCAGGGTGTAATCCTAGACAGAACTTGACTATGGAATTAAAACTGTGGCAAAGATAAGGTGCCAACATATCTAAGAGAAGAATGTGCCAATAGAATATATAACATTTAAAGGGGAAGGGAAGATACAGAAGGCATGCCGTTCACGTACAGCCACCTGTCAGGAGAAAAGGCCACTTGACTGAATGCAATCTTATGGCCCCATGGGCAAGGCAACTTGTATAATTGGGAAGGATGCTTTATGTTATTTCTGGAGGCATATCTCAAAATCAACTTCTTATTTCCAATGATGGTGAAATATTGTGAAGACTGATTTGTGTGAGCCAGTTCCCAGGTGTCTAAGAAAATTGAGTTTGCTGCATGTACAAAGCTGAGGATCATCTCTCAGAGTAGGGCAAGTAGGGACATCCCAGAAGCTCTGTCTCCAGAGGAAGAACAACACCCTGCCTCATTCCCTTCCAATACACACATCTGTGACCCTCTGCTGTCCTTGTCCTTTGCCTATATTACACAATTTCATGCTCAGATGCGATGTGTGAATGAAAAATTAGAAATATAAAAAATGGACTGTGGAGAATTAAATTTTTATAAGTGGCAAAAAGGCTGAATGTTATATCAAAGTCCCAAAAGTCTTCCTCCACCCCACTAATGGAACCCACACTCTAGATTATTAATTAATCAGAATATGATTTTATCACTACCTTCTATTATTTAAAAAGTCCAATATTGTTTGGAATATCAGATTAATTCAGCATACTATTGTATTGCCATCTGGGCTTTTCAGTAGCAACTATTTCCATTTCCAAGTCCTATTAAACCAAACACATTACAGCAATTTGTATGTGAAACATCCCAGCATTACTAAAACCCCTATCCTAAGGAAAATAAAAGTTAAAATAAAGCATACTCCTTATATTAGATTTTACTAATATTACAGTCCCATCTGGAGAAGAAAAATTCTTTTCAAGGACAAAAAATTCTTACAGAAACTTCAAAATTACTAAGACACACAGTGACTCACACTGGACAAATTTTCTGTCAAGTTAGAGGATTGCAGTCTTATTACAGTCATAGAAAATGCCTTAGGAAGCCTAGTGGCACCCAAAAGATTCCTTAGGGGCTAGGTCTTTCTTCAAATCTCTGATCTAGTGGGTGGTTCCTCTTCATAACTCCTCGAGGCCTGCGTAACTTATAAAGTGTGAACTAAAAATGCTCTCATGCTGTTTTTACTAAAACTAACCTTTGCTGGGTTAGTCTTAGTTTCACAGAGTCTAAGAAAACCGAGTCATCCAACCATCCCATGGAATCAGATAAAATAAGGTCCCCTGGCTCATACTTTCTTTTCTTCTCTTAGTGAAAGCTTCTAAGTTGACAACCCCTGAACCCCTGAAAGTGTAACTCTTCTCAAAACCCGTAGCCATCTTAAACATCCTGAAGAAAACATCTTTGGGGATTTATTGACAGGACATGGACTGTGTCTCTCTGTACCCATCTTCCCCCTTTGCAGTCACGGTTGATTTCCCTCTCTTCCTGTTTGTATGGTCAGACTGACCCAGAAGCATTTGGGCTGCCATCTTTGAGGCTTTTTGTGTGGCTACCCCTCTTCAGCTGTTAAATGATTTTTTTTTCTCCTAATAGGTCCCTCCAGTCCATAGAAGTTTTATCCCTTGCAAAGGTCTGATCAGTGGCTTGGAATGGAGTGATATTTGTTCTTGCCTTCTGGGCAGAGGAAGGCTGCCATCCTCCAGCTGTGCCAGTGATGAATGACTGACTCTCTCTCCTTCTTATTCCCCCTTCACCTTCCCTGCCCTCCTCCAGGAGTTGCCTCTGCAGAGTACTACTTTTTGAAGCAAAAAGAAAAAGGAAAGAGGATGGCTTATTTGCAAACAATGGGTGGGCTATTTTCACCTCCCCTGGTCCCTTGCCAGAATAAAAGAGGGGAATGACAACAGTAACTGACCTTATTTTACCCTTCCTTAGGACTACCTAAAATGTTGAAAATTTATCATGTGGGCTAGAAAATTCTCTCTCTAAATTGCACTTTAAAACTGTGGACCCTTTCCTTTGTAAAGGATTTCTTCAACGTTCCTTGCATTTATTTATATTTCAAGGTAGCATTATGTTCATTCATTTATTCCTGCTGAATTACTAATCATTTTTTTGCATCTGTGATTTGTGTGGTGATGAACTAGATGCTACAAATTCTATAATATGAGTGTTCAGCATTCACTTGTTGATAGGACAAAAAAAAATACACATGAAGCCCTGTGTAACAGTAGAAGGAAGCATAATTCAGTTTGAGAGTGATTGATACAAATATAAATGTAAAAAAAGGTTACAGAGAAGATCAATATAATATGTAGTGATTGGGGAAAAAAATCCACTTATATAGGGAGGCCTTGGAGAGTCTTAAATGCCAAGCTTTCCAGATTGTGCTTTATTCTGTAGATAATGGGAGGCTTTGGAAATATGTCGGTCCTCTTGAGACCAGAGATGATACTGGTGTTGAGAATCAGATTCTGTATCCCTGTTCCCTTAGAGTTGAAGATTGAACACCTGAGAAATGCCAAGGCAAGAGCAAAATGTTTTATTTAAAGGATAGAATAGTGAGAGAGATAGAGACAGAGACTCCTTCACAGAGGAGAGGGTCCAAAGCTGGTGCCCAAGGGAGTGGGGGTGTCCTGCTCCTTTTACAGATTTCAGATTTCCTTTGTTTTCATGCCCCTCCTCTATCCAGTCTACATGACCCAAAAGATGGAGTAATCCAAGGACAGGAAAGGAGCTGAGCTGGGGTACAGGCAGGAAGGGAGCCACTCAGGAGCTACTCAGTACAACTTCTTGTAGGTAAGAACAATTTCCTGGAGGCAGGTAACCTTGGCAACAGGTTGATGGATGGGGTAGTGCTCTGGAGGTATTAGCATTTTATATCCTTTTGAATCAGCCCCCATCTTCCTGTCCCAATCATTCTTACCTATACAAATTGTCCTTTTGTCTTGCCCTCAATCCCCCTTCTGATAACAAAACCCTTACTGCTGTGGGGGGAAATGGATGATGACCCACTCTGGCTGCTTTGTGCTAAAAGGGGGCAATGTGGGACAATCAGTTTGAGTTTCCGTTTTAGGAATGTTTTGTGTCAGTTGAGGGGTCGTTGGCCAAAATCTGGTTTGGAAGAAACACATTGTAAAGTCTTCTAGGAGGTGGGTGCTTCTATGAGAGAAACAAGAAGATATGAGTACTGGAATAAGATTAATAGAACAATTAATACTGCAGCATGTGAACATGCCAATGAGCATGATGACAAGAGAAACCAATAATCTTTCACCATGAGGTGAAAGAGCTAAGAAGTTGTTCCCATAACAAGGACAGTGAGGACATGGCTTCTATTTAGTAATGTAAATCTTTAATGATATTAGTTACATTGTCAAAGTTATCAGGAATGTAAAAATAACACATTGTTTTTATAATGACATAGATGCCCTTAAAAGATGTAGTTAATTTATATAATGCCATCTGATTTTGTAGAATATCTCTCTATTGGTATAACCTCTGTCTTTGGTAGAGATACTTTTATCTCTGTTACTTAGGGCTAGATAATCATACTAGCAAACACAAATCAAGCCTATCTGTGTAGGAGGGTAGGAAGATTTGTAGGCCTTAAACTGACTAAAAAAAATCTGACTCTGATTGTCTCTTTTGATAGTTATCAGGTACTTCTGACACTCCTAAGAATTTTCTTTTGTAGGCTCTTGGCTTACTTACTCTTGGTGGGGCTGCTATAAGTGTACATCTTAATTTACACTAAAAAAGAACTATTGATCTTTCTTTTAAATGCCCAGGTATGTCTGTACTTTGGCTATAACTTGTTTTGCTAGGTGTTTAAGACCAAGCTGGTCAAATTGACCTTGTTCCTATCTATTGTTAAGAGTCAGCTGAGTTCCCTCAGGGGGTAACTTGTAGACACTTGAGGGGTCACTAGTGGGCGTTTGAGAACAGCCTCTTAGCTCATTTAATGCTGTCTGCCAGGATGGGTCAGGGTCTCGTTGACTACATGGCTTCCCTTGGAAGCATCAGGGACATCACCCTCCCCAGTGACTCTCCTTTTTATAGTATGTGCACTGGTTGGCTTTCTGTTCTCTAGGATCTCATTGATCCCCTTGATCTGGAGGTATGTGGTCCAGAGTTGCCAAGCCCTTAGAGAAGTCCCCTTGTTCTCTGGGTTCAAGCTGATCTCAGAGGGCAAGAGCCAAATACTGACTATTTTCTTTCTTGGTCTTTATATTTCTTTAACTTTAGTCTCCAAGTTTTGGTCTTAAAAATCTAGCAATCCAGTTTCACCAGTCTTAAAGTAAGAGTACTGGGATTTAAATTTAATGTCTATAACTTTACACTTATTTACCACTTCCGTTTAATTGGGATCAGTATTAGTACCCAAAGTTAATCTTACAAACTGTCTGTCCTAGAGATGATGGCCTATTATCTCAAATTGGGTTGTTATATTAGAAGTTATACTTCTGTAAGTCACTAACAGATAACAATTATAGAGCTTACAAGGAAAATACAAAATGAAATTAACAAGAGTAAAAACATATTGAGTTTGTATAATAGCTGTGAACCAAGGAACATAATTTTTTATAATCCCAAATTTTACTTCAAACTTTAGTTTGAAGAATACCAGCTTGGTACAATGTTCTTTTAAACCTTATATTTAAAAGATTTGCATTCTTGGAAGATGTGAATACATCTATTATACCAAGAAGCCAGTAACAGTACCACAATTACACTGACTTCTTATATTAACCAAGTTTAGCTTTTAAAGAAAAATTCAGAATCTGTAGTGTAATTTAATACTCTAAAATAACAATAGTTGTCTAACCAGATTGTAAAAACCCTAATTCCTTTAAGACTAATTCCTCTAAAACATAAAACTCAACAAACAAAAGAAATTATCTTGATAGATAAGAGAAGATTAATGTTTTAAGAAATCTTTGTTACTTCAACCCATAGAGAATTAAACTTTGGTTACATCAGTACATTAATATTTGACATACAAGAAAAATCTTAACTGATGTGCTACTTAAATATAATCAATTTAGTTACACAAACTTTTTAAAATTTACCCTCCACAAACCTTCTGTAACTTAGACATTTTGAAACTTTTTACTTCACCACACAAAAGACTTTCTCTTCCAGAAACATTTTTCTTCTCTTCTACTTTTCATACTAAGATATATTTCCATGCCTGTAACCTTCTTATATTTCTTTCTTATCTGTTGATCCTTTTAAAATTCACACTATGAAACAATCATGAAATTTCAGAATTTAGTCAAATTACTCCAATTTAATAAGATAAAACACTTTTATATTTTTATAATACTTTAATTACAACCCAACAGAAACCTCTTATATTCTGTACATATAAACTATACCTGATAGAATCTTAACTCTTAGTAACCTTGTTTTTAGTGAAGACACAGAGACAAAGTAATCTCAATCTTTTGTCATTTACCCATTTATGAAAACACACAATGTTTAAATATGTTATGGAATTTAAGAAGTACTTGATTTTCTATTTAGTAGTTGATATTTTAGCACTTTAACTTTGTAAATTAATCAGATGTCTCCTTACCAAAAACATTTATGATTAACCCCATTGATTAAAACCTAATTTATTCATTTTTAACTGTAAAAACCAAGATATCAGACAAGTGTAGTTAATGGTATTGGCCATCTCTTCACTGTTGAATAAAATTCTGAAAAGCAGTGGATATTACATTCTAGACATTTTATAGAAACCCACACTTTGTTAATTGCCTGACTACCTAGAAAAACTTGTAAATTAGTATTTTTAAAAACATCTTTACTCTCTCATCTGTTTATCTAATTTAAATTGAATTTAGATCCATTTCTCATTTATATTTCAATTTATGAGTGCTCATCTATCTGTATGCCAATTTTGATACTATATACATGATATATGGACACCAGCACATAAGTAGACACAACAACACAATTCATAAGTGTGCACACATACATAAAATAGATAGGAAACAGAGATCTTGTAGCTTTTTAATTTGTCTTATTATTTTAAAAATTTTTCAAACAGGGTCTCACCAAACTACTCAGGGCCTCACAAAGTTGCTGAGGCTGGCTTTGAACTTGTGATCCTCCTGCTGCAACATCCCAAGCTACTGGGATTACAGGTGTGTACAACTGGGCCTAGTGATCATGTAGCTTTTCATAAGTAGATATCCACAGGTTGGTGCACCACTACAGATGTTTATTAAAGCCTCTATTAGATCTAATCTGTTAGAGATTAAAATAAGGCCTGACATTTACATTATGACTTAAACATAGGGCATGTCTGTAGAACTGGAAATGTTAGGTATAAAGTCTGATAGCCATGGTGGACACTGAAATCAAAGGTTCAGATGGCCACTTGTCCCCTATATATTTGAGAGATAACCTTTGAAAATTAGCCTCTGAACAAAAACAGTGTATAAACCTCTATAGTTAGATAAATAAGACTGATCAGAAAAATATATTAATTTTGGTGCACAGGATCAAATGCAAATTCACCATAAAACCATGAGCTCAAAATATAGAATTTTAAAAAATAAGAGTTCTAAAAATGACACAGCTATAATTACTCTGGTAAAGGAGCATGCAGAACATTATCAGATCACTGTGCACTTTTGGCTAGAGTTAGTCCAGGTATCTAAAGAATGTGAGGGTCTTGAAGTTCTCAGGTAAAGATTGTCAAAGAAAAGACTTGTATATATCAGATCATTCCATTTTCCCTTCCTGTGCTGTAGTGTTTAGGGAGGAACTCATTAAGCAAGCAAAGTGGTTGAGTACTAGAGCAGATAAGATAGCCAGCTATTTAGGTCTCACAGTAGTTTGAATTTAAAAATGACACTTTTTTTTCCTTTGGTCTCAAGTTGATTCTCTGCAAGCCTTGTAAGTCTTGCAAGCTCTGCAAGCTTCCACAATTTGCATTTCAAATGCAAACCTTGGAGAGGTAGAGATATATGACAGAAGCTAAGAAGTAAGGGAAGCTGCTGTTTTGAGCAAAACTTAATGCATATGGCATTTTAACCATTTTTTTTTTTCATTTCCCCAGTTAGTAATCAGGCCAGGTTTGGATGCAGAAAATTATGAGATGTCATCTCCCATTATTTTTGAGGACAAGGCTCCCCTCTGAACAACAACATGAAACAAATGAGTGAAAGAGATAAGAACCCATAGGTTCTTGTGTCGAGGAACTGTCTCTTTGGCTAGAGTACATCTCCCAAATGCTGGAGCCTCTAGTTCCTGGAGCCTCTAGCAGCCAGCAGTTTCTTCCCTTCCTTTCATGCATGACCTCTGGATTTAACTACTACCCTACCAGTGTGGTTATAACCTGTGTGACTTGTAATCCCTGGGAGAACATGGGATCCTTTTTTGTAATGAACCTTGATCTGTCTTGTGTTGAGTTGAGCCTACCATTAATGAGCTTTTGTGGGGAGAATTGGGCCTCACTTAGAATGGAGAATCATAGCTGAGTCTAATTATTAGTGCAATTTGGGTTTTTTGAAACAAGGTCTGAGCAGTCCTTAGGCTTGCACATAGGAACCTCGGACTATTCCCTTCCTTTTCATGGGCCAGGCTAAGCTGTAGAATGGTATTAAAATTTATATTTCCCTCTGATGGCCATGGTTCTCTACCAGATGGAGAGTTGGTATTGAGACGATGTTTAACAGCAGAAGAACACTAGGAGAAAAGGTGGAATAAAGAGCTTACGCTCACTGTGGGCCAAAGGAATCTTCACAGGGCTGTGGGTATAAATTTCCCTTTCTGCAGCCAAAGAAGCTTGCAGAGCACACAGGAGCACAGAAACAACAATGGGAAGCCCTACAAGCTTGTAAAGGCTGTGAACAAAGGGAACCCAGGCATTTTATTACAAACCACTTTTGTCCCCCTCTGAAACCTAGAATCTGAACAGCTAGAGTCTGATCAGGGAGGGGAGGAAAATACTCAGGAGGACTGAGTGCAGAAGAGTGCAGTAGGGCTCATTCAAAGATGTATATGTTATTGAGGCTCTCACCAGTGCAGCTTGATCAACAGTCATCACAGGATACTCCATAAGGGCAGTTGGGAGAGGAGTTTGGGGAGAAACTTTTAAGATTCACTGGGGATTGGCCTCAGCCAGACTCTTGTAGATGTTTCAACCCTTTGTCTGGCACCATGCATCCAAAGGCAGACTTGGATTAGAGACACTGTATACTCAGCACAAATGCATTCCAAGCCTGGATAGGATAGTGAGAAATGGCTTTGGCAGAACCCAACTTACCTGACCCACAAGACAGGTGATTAGGAGCTATCTAGACCATGAATCCCATCACCTGAGTCTTGTAGAATGGTGGCTTGAACTCACTAACTGCATTTAATTAGCTGACAGGTGTCCATTATTATCCTCCAGAAAGAAAGAAAAACAGAGAGATGCACCTCAGAAATATATGGGTTGTGTGTGAAGCAGCTTACCTCGGTGCTGTGCCCACATCTGAGACCAGAGATGATACCAGTATCAAGAATCAGATTATGGATCCCTGTTCCCCTGGTGTTGAAGACTGAATACCTGAGAAATGCTGAGGCAGGAGCAAAAACGTTTTATTTAAAGGATAGAACAGAGAGAGAGAGACAGAGACTCCTTCACAGAGGAGGGGACTCAAAGCTGGTGCTAGAGGGAGTAGGGGTGTCCTGCCCCTTTTATAGATTTCAGATTTCCTCAGTTTTTATGCCCCTCCTCCCATCCTGCCCATGTGACCCAAAAGGTGAAGTTTTCCAAGGGTGGGAAAGGAGCTGTCCAAGGGTACAGGCAGGAAGGGGGCTGCCCAGGGGATACTCACTAATAACTCCTTGCAGGGAGGAACAGTTCCCTGGAGGCAGCTAACCTTGGCAACAGGTTAGAGGAGGAGGAGGTGTTCTGGAGGTATTAGCATTTTATTTCCTTTTGAATCAGCCCCATTTCCAGACCCAGTCATTACCTACACTGACTATTCTTGGCTTGTTGCAAAGGTGAGTACACAAGGACTCTTTGTGGCTATGAAGGAAGTGGGCAGGAGAAACTTTCTTTTCTTTTTCTTTTTTTAAATATTTATAGTTTTTATACTTAAAATGGATTTTATTAATCTTTTTTTTAATTATACATGACAGTAGAACCTATTTTGATATAATTATACAAGCATGGAATGTATCTTATTCTAATTCTAACCTCATTCTTATGGATGTACATAATGGTGAGATTCACTGCTATGTAATCATGTAATTTCACTGTCTTTCCTTTTCCTGGCCCCTAACTTCCTTTTCTTTTTTGTACTAGGGAATGAATCCAGGGACACATACCCAGCAATTTTTATATTTTATTTAGAGACAGGGTCTCACCAAGTTGCTGAGGGCCTCACTATGTTGCTGAGGCTGGCTTTGAACTTGCTATCCTCCTATCCTCCTGCCTTAGCCTCCCGAGCCACTGGGATTACAGGCTTAGACACCAAACCCCCAGCCCCTTCCTTTCACTCCCCTTTGACTAATCCACTAAACTTCTATCCCTACCCACACCCCCACTATTGTGGGTTAGCTTCCACAAAGTAGAGAAAACACCTGACCTTTGATTGGGGAGCATTATATTATTCTGTTTAGAATGATAGTCTCTAGATCTATCTATTTGCTGGCAAATGTCATATAGTCATACCACAATTTCTTTATCCATTTATCTTGTGAAGGGCACACAAGAGACTTTCTAGACATTTAAATGCAAGTGTGATGAAAATTAAGGAAGGGGAAGAGATTGCTGAAGTAAGTCTAGAGGGTGGTTAGGGTAGACTAGATTGCATAGGGTAAAGTTTCCATAAACCAGGTATTGAGCAGGTGACCTGTAGGCAGGGAGACATGATACCTCAGACTGGCAAAAGCAAGGTGAAAACCCTGGCAACAGCACAAACCTTCTGCTTCTCAGAGGGCAGAATAGCAGCCCAGTACAGCTTGAGTAAGGATCGAGCCATCCAGGGGAGCAGAGAGAATCAATGGGTTCAGGAGGTAGTCATCAGCAGTACTTGCAATATGGCAAAGCTGGGCATGTGGGAATGGAGAGGGAAAACCCAGAAAGATAAATATTTCTGATTTTACCTGATGTAAATTCAAACTGTGGATCTGAAATTCAGTTTAAAATATCTTGGATAGAGAGGAGTGTGCTTTGATTTATTTCTAGCTAAAATAAAGCATAGAAATAAAGTCAACTCTGAAACTCAACCATCATCGTATTTTTAATCTATTATTTGATACACTCTCAGAGATATCCTCTTTTAAGCTATAATGTTTCCCCATTATCTCTGAACTGACCTCCACAAATACAAAGAGGAGTAGGAAAAACGTCTGGGTTGCCAGGCAGGGTTAGTTCCACCTAGCTTTTGATCTGGCCCAACTAATGAAGGCCCTGTCAGAGGCTAATATAGGAGGCTTGTTGTAGGTAATGCAGAGAACCTAGCTCTAAATGGCTTTAAATTAATATCTGTTCACCTTCATGCTTGACTTTGAGCCTAATGACATCAACACAGAAAGGCAGGATGAGGTGGTCTTAAATCATTATCTGAAAACCAAGTGTGTAGGGAAAAAAGTCCAGTTTTAAGCTCATTAAGGGCTGCTGTTGAATACTGTGGGATATCAAATTAACCATTAGAAACTTTGAAAGTTGAGTTGAAAAACTAGGACTTTTTTTTTTCACGTCGTTTGAGATTCTGTTTTTGAAGTGAATGAAATGTAGAGCTTTTTAGGCCCTCCACCCCACCAGCCATGATGAAGAGAACATTAAAGGACATTTGCTTAAACTACTTATATCAATTCTAAGAAGCTACTCTGGAAAAATAATTGCTATGGCAGTGACATTATTTTCTGTAGGATAATAAGAGTGATCTAAGCCTGAGACTCACAAAATGTAGTCTGCAGCCACTGTACGTGGACTTGCTCAACAATTGGAGGGTAAAATCAAGGTACCTCATTTAATGCTGTTAGAGATAAGATGAAATGAACTGTTCTGAAACTTTTCTTAGGTGTAATTATAATGTTACTGAAAAGAAGAAGAATTCCCTTTGTTCTCTTACACAGCTTAATGGCTAAAGAGAATAGGCTTTGAAATCAGAAAGAAGCACAGGTTCAAGTCTTACTTTTGCTGTCACCAGTTCTAGGATACTGGGCTATTTTCCAAGTCTTAGTTTCATCATCTGTAACACGGATAATCATAGTCCCTTTAGTACAGAATTATTATGAGAATTAAACCAATTTATCTAATTCATATAATAAGCTTGGGGCAATCCCTGGCATTTGGTAATAGCTCTTAATTTTCACCAGTAATAAAAATCAAAATTGAGGAAAATAATCCCTGTCTTGCTCACTATTCTCCTGGTTTATAGTGCAGGGTGACTTGAAGGGTCTTTCCATGCCCAAGGTGTCAGAAGAGTTATTGGCTATATTGACTTTTTTGCATTATTTCGGAAAGAACTGGTTTTTTTTTAAATTCACATTTAGCTATTACTAAAAAATGGTGGCAAACTCTGTCATCTTCCATTTGATGATTGTGCTTGTGATATAAGTAAAAATCAACCTTGGAGGTTTGTAAAGAGTAGTATTCACCTCTCTACCTGGAAATCATGATTTTACTTAGAGCACAATCAAATACAATGAAGTCCCAGAATGGGGCTTGTTATATATAATGATCCCTATCTAGAAACAAGCTCGCTTGTAGATAGACACACACAAAGGAAATGGGTGAATTGATTGTTCAAGTGCATTTTAGAACTTTTCAAGTACAAATATCAGGTTTTCTCTACCAGATACCCACTTGTTCTGATGAATGGCGTTTTAAAAAACTATTTAGATTTTGAAGGATCAGATAAATGTAAAAGACAAAGAAAGTGAACTGCGTTAGTTCTCACTAGGCTGGTACTGAGATTGGTAATAAATGTTGATAATGAACGATTTCCCAAATTTGAGAGTGACCTATTTGTTCATTTGCAGACAGAATATTATCAGAGAGAAAGGAAAGGAAAAGATCTAACGTTTTCTGAACAGCTGTTAGTGTTAAACATGGCATTCAACTTTTGTTATCTTATGAAGTTCTCATAAAATCCCTGGAAATTGTGAATTTCACTTCTCAGACTTTCAAAAGGAGGATGGTTCATCTCTGAGAAGCTATAGAACTAAGATTATACATGTAACAGATAAATACATGGAATGTCTTAATTATAATGCCATACTGCTGCTCCGTTTGTAAGGCCATCTCCATTAGTAAAATAAAGCCAGTGCTTTGAGCATCGTTAATGTCTAGTTCTGAGGAAGAAATCTTCTGATAGGCAAAGGTGAATGTTGACAGCTCTGTTTTCTCTTGGCTTACCCTAACTGTATGACCACTGCTTTGACAGTAAGTCACATTCATAGGTTCCTATCTTACCAACAAAAAGAATTTTCTAAGCAGAAAGGGGAGATTTCTCTCTTCTAAAAAAATTACATATTAGTTATATTAGAAGCAGCAATGTACACTGGCTGGCTGTGAGAAGTGAAAGGGAACTTTGGTTGCCTTCCAAAGTACTTCAGTCTAGCAGAAGCTCACACCAAATTCCATATATATCACATTTTTAATAGCACATAAAGGTTTTCTCTCGGAAAATCAGGGAAGCCCTGTAATTCTGGTGGCATCTTTATCTCCTAACGTCAGTATTGAAGTGGGAGCCCTGCCTTACCTGCACATGCTCAGGTTTAAAGCAATGCGTTCTGGTTTAATTGAAAGCAAGAGAACAATGGACTCATCAGCTAACAGGTGAACACTAAGAGAAATCCACCCAGGAGGAAGAGATCTTCCACAGATCTCATCCCCACCTTGCTCTTGCTCTTTGTCATCTTTCTGTACCCCACCTGCAAATTCAGCCTGTCCTGCTCTGGGGCACTCTTGCCTTCGTTTGGTGTCAGTTGAAGGCTTTAATTGAACACTGCTGTGACACAGCATCAGTACCTCCAGTCCAGTTCCCACGTGTTCGGGGGGCTCCTGCTGCACAGCCTTTTCCTGTTCCCAGGAGCAGGTCCTCCTCCATGTTGCCAAGTTTCCAGTTGAGGTTTTTTTTCTTAACTTGAATCTAGAGTTTGTACAGTTTTGTCCAGGATGGGCATAGGTAACTGTGAACATCCCACATACCAACCTGATTTGTCCAGCATGGTCCTGCTTTTAGTCCTAAAAATCTTATGTCCTAGAAAATCTGGGCCCTCCAATGTGTCCCAGAGTGGTCAGTCACCAGACGATGAGCTCCATCATGATAATGTGCCTGGAATCACCTTTGCACCAGGTCTGACGCTCTAATGGTCTCTTGCTGTTTGAATCCTCAGACAGACTTGCTAAAATTCTCTGGTTATTGCTGAGTATGTTAATAAATTGAATTTTGGATGCT
This sequence comes from Marmota marmota marmota, assembly GCF_001458135.2. Classification (NCBI taxonomy): domain Eukaryota; kingdom Metazoa; phylum Chordata; class Mammalia; order Rodentia; family Sciuridae; genus Marmota; species Marmota marmota. The sequence continues at coordinate 20,800,378 of NW_026000142.1, read as the reverse complement.
GGCTGCAAGTTGCCCTAAATGGTGTAATTTTTATTATCAGGTCACCCACCGCGCTTTTGAGCATGAATTCTAATGATTAGAATTTCAATTCATTCCAGAGTTCTGTTAGTACCAGAGATTTGGGGATGCTAAAATAAGGAGGAAGAAGGAGTAGTGAAAGCTTGAGGTTGACCATAAGAGGATAAATGTTTTATTGAACAGGAAAGCATTCTACTCTGTTATTTGCTTTCACTGGTCTGAAGGGACCAGTCATAGTCAGTTACCTAAATAAGTGCAATTATAAACCATACATATTCTTGTTGTTCTCTCTAAATCACAAATCCCCTTGGAGGAGCTTTGTCTAAAAGCATGTTTTACGTGGTCCTTGGAGTGCTGTTGTGAGTAAAATATTCAAATAATAATACTAACAACTGAGATGAAAATAAAGATTATTGTAACAAAATGATTTATCTAACTCTTGAAGACTGGACCTGGCATGCTATTCTAAATTGAATAGAGTTACTTTTTGCTATGAATGTCAGTTTTATCTAATGACACTTTTAATTGCTTGCATCTAATGCAGGATAATATCCTTTAAAACAAAGGGGAGACATTTAAGCATAATAAGCAACTCCCAGGAGCAGACTGTAGAACTAAAGCATTGCTTTTTCCCATTATAGGCAGTCAGAGTGGGGGACGGGAGGGTGGGGAAAGAGAGAGAGAGGGAGAGTGGAGAGAGCAAGTGATCACACTAATAAAGAATATTCCAGAGAGTTTCTCAAATCAAGCTAAATATTGAGTGGGAAAAACAAACTTACACAAAATTAGCTTACATGGAGTAAAGTCTCCTTTAAGAATTTTAAATAAAGTGTAATTCTTGATTGGGTAGAATTCTGTGTGGACTGTCACATGACAGGAATCATTTAAACAAGAATACAGCACCTGCTACTACCAGATGTGTGGCTTCCTTTGCCATAGGATGATGGGTATGCATAGCAGAAATACTCACAGGAGGTTAGAGTCATAAGAAAAGTAGCAGTTTGGCTCTAGAAATGGTATCTTAAGATACCTCTTTGGGGAGGGACTGTCATGAGAAATCTTGGTCACCAGAAGAAAGTGGCCAACAAAGTAAGGGAAGTGAGGTCATCACGGATGGGCTATTAGAGCTGTGGGCAAGGACAGAGCCTGTTTAAAAAGCTGTTGGCATCAGTTTTTATCACACTATAGAGATCCTGGTGCAGGAGAGAGCCCAGACCTTTGGAGCAGAATCTCAATTTCACCATTTTATAGCTAAGCAGCTTTAGGCAAATCATTTAGCCTTTCTGAGTCTTGTTCTCACCTGAGAAATAAAACCTCTCTCACAGGGTTGATTTGAGCATGAGATGAGATAATGTCTGAGAAAGTACTTTGTATACTCTTAAATGCTACACAAAGGTTAACTATTTTCCCATAATGTGGTTTATAATTGCATGTGTTTAGGTATTCCATGAGTCACAATGTTACCTCCAAAACCCAAGGCCTGATATAAGTTATTCTGTGACACAGATATTAGCCCTCTCCCCAGGTACCAGCATTATAAAAGGTTAGCACTATATTAAGTAATAGATCTATTGCTCTGCTAAATTATTCATGATATGTGTTCAGTGAATGATTGGTTTGATTGAAATAATCATCAGGTGTTCTCAGGACTCTGGAGAGGAAGCTGATAAATGACATAAGCTTTCTTCAATGTGATGACTTTGCTCCCATTAAACATTAAGAAAAGCCAATTAATGGATTCACTGTGAAAAAAAAAATGTCATTGAGTTCCTGTCTGGAGTTTTAAAGATAGCATCTCTTCTTTGAAGTCATTGTTCTTTTAACAAATCAAAGCTTTTCAGAAAAATTTTGAGTAGTGAACTAATTCAAACATTTTCTAAAGATCAGTTTTTGATTGGAAGGAGAAAAACCCATTTCTTAGCCACAGAAAAAGACACAATAAATTTTTGTTGGTGTTGCTGAATGAATGAATGAATGAATGAATGAGTGGGTTTGGTTTCTTTGAGCCAGGTAATTGCTGAAAAGGTTGTGCTGAACTTCTTTTTGGGAAATAGGAATCCCCTCAATTCTATCTGTAACTTCACCAGTGAGCTCTGGAACCATGCCAGTCACAACAACATGAGAATTCCACTTGGGTGCCATGTTGCTATCTCAAATTGCTCATCTAAAGTTAAAATAGTTTCCTCCCTCTACCACCTTAACCATCCCCATCTCTGCCATTCTTCCCATCTCTCATGTTCAGTTATTCTGGATTCATATTTGTTTTTTAGCATCCAATTTTTTTTATACAATATGTTCACAAGTTCGGACTTTTATTCCACTGAAAATATCTCTTGTTGAATTCTCACTTCCCCTGTGTCCCCCTGCCACAACCTGCCTGCTTTCCCTAGCAGCTCTTACTGTCTGTGCTCTACACTTGGCTTTTCCCTGTGAGAAATTTAGGAAAGTTAAGAATCAAGTATGGCAAGAAGCTGCTTCAAAAACTGAAACTTGCTTGCTTCAAAAACTCCATTGCGGGCCCTTTGTTTAGTTTTTCTCAGTCTCAGGCCTCCCTTTTTCTTTTGTGAAAAAGCAAGTACACCCTGTGGGAATGCAGTGAGCCATTTTCATCCTCAGCTTTAGTGCCTGCAACCCTGAGTCTCTAGGGAGAGGGCAGAGAGAAGCTTGGGTGGCATTAATAAAGCCCATGTCAGCAGGATGGACAGAGAAGTAATGGCAGCTTTCTCAGGAGGTCTGTGAGACAAAGTAAAATGTGGGTATCCACATGCATTAGCAGCAGGAGGAAGAATATGGGGAGAAGATGGAGTTGGGGCTGAATAGTCCACTAGACAGGCCCCAAAGCCAGAAATTATTCATCACATTGGTAATTTGATCTGTTGCCCCTCACCTAGAAACTTCAGGAAAATGGTAGGTTGAATGAATTTCAAATCAACAGTGCTCAGCTCAAAGACACACTCAAAAATGTTAATGTATTTATTTTAAAAAATGATGAGTTAGCAGATTAATTCAAACAGCTGAACTTTGTAGTTTGTATTGGTTAAAAGTCTGTTCTTCTTCAATTAAATCATTAGATGTAACTGAACCAAATGTGATAACATGGAAAGCACCTAGCACAATTTCTTTTGAGCTAGGAGGTCCTTAAGAAATGGGAGTATACTTCCCTTTTCCTGAACTCAGCAATTCAAAGAAAAATATTCTCATAAGTAAATAAAATTTAAAGATTCTCTGTGAAGTGAAGCTGGAGGGGAAAGGCCAAGTCTAGAGCACATGAACTCAAGTTCATATGATTCTGAAAAGTGCTCAATAAGTTAAAGAAAAAAGAAGTAAAAGAATAAGGTTGGGTGTTCATTGCCCTTGACTCAGGTATACAGGGTAGGTGTGGAATATGGAAGCAGACATGGTTTCATGTGAACACTTTACGCCCTCACTCAGAAATCCACCCCATCATTACTATAGAATGATATATTTACACAAATGAGTCCCTATTTGAGAAGGGCAGCATGTGGAACTCCAAACTTACAAAATAGGCAAATTATTGGTGATTATTCTACCACAAAAGATTCTTTGCTCTCCAAAATACAAATTAAGTTTAAAAAAGTTCCTCAACATGCATCTGTTGCATGAGCTGAATTATATCTAGATGAAAAGTACATTAATATATCGATGGGTAAATCTGCAAAAACCAGGAATTTCTGGTGTTGCTATTCTTGATTTTCTTCAGGATTTGGGATTTAAAAAAAAGATATAATTCTTAATGAAATGCAACTTAAGAACTTTGCTAACTCCCCAGCCTATGGTTGCATAGCACTTGGTTCCCATTTCTGTGGATCTTACTCTCTGTTTCCTATACAGATGGTCCTCAACTTTCAATGCTTTGACTTATGATTCTTCAGCTTTCTGATGGTAGCACAAAAGTGACAGCAGTAGAAACCATACTTTGAATGTTGATCTTTGGCTGTCCTTGATCTGGGCTAGCCATATGGTAAGGTAGTCTCAGGTGACACTGGGCAGTGAAGACTCCCAGTCAGCTACATGATCATAGGGGGAAACAATTAAAACTCTACAGTGTACTGTGCTGCTAAGCTAAGACGCTAAATATATGAGGTGTATCTGATGCATTTTTCAACTTATAATATTTTCAATTTTGCATGGGTTTAAGGATGTAATCCTATCATGACTTGAAGTGCATCTATATTCTGTTTTCTAAAATATCACTTATTCAAGCAAATTTCCCATTCATCTTATTTTGTTACTATCCTATTCATGATAAAATTCGGTATATTTTATATGTGGGAAAGAGAGAGTATTTTGAAATTTCTCTTTATCTAACCAATTGTTATTTATTGCATACCTTTGGGAGTCTAGGTGCTAACACTATTCTTTAATCACTTTATAAAGTGTGTGTGTGTGTGTGTGTGTGTGTGTGTGTGTGTGTGAGATATATTTGGCCTAGCTTAAAAATCATACCTTAAAAATCATATAAAATTTTCATCAAGTTGTAATTAAATAGTTGCTCACCTAAAATCCAAAAGGATATATGTATTTCTGGCTTAGAAATGACATTTTAGAAACTCGTTTGAAAATTTGCCTCTCAACATCTTGCAATTCTCAGAAAGATGAAGGCAAGTCTTTGGGGGCTGAAATCCCCTAGAGTTCCTATTCTCTTGTCAGGTCTAGTTTTTAAACACCTCTTTAGGATTATGGTAGCAGAAGAAAATATCTAGCAGTGGCTTTCATGTGGGGTAAAAATGTCAGAAAATATAACCACTTACTGTTGACTGGGCTGAGGTGTTTCTTGTACTGTATGTTAAAAAAAAATACCCTTCAATGAAAATCTTAAAAAGGTATCATCAGGGATCTTTCTAACTCATCTTTATATATATGTCAGAAAGGAAGTTACCAAGATCTTTGTGGCTAGTCAGATGCTTTCAAGTTAATACAAGTGGCTTTGATTTCCAATTGTATTTGATTATGAAGAGAGAAGGGACATATTTAGCTTCAAGGGTAGAAAACTCTCCTAACAGATAACCATACTTTATAGACAGAGTGCATTATGAATCATCTAGAGCCCTTTGTAATTTTGATGAGGATTATGGTAATACATGTGTGAGTCAGTACCCTCCAAACAGCATTTATATTGAACAGATGTCTTCAGAAAACATCTACAAAAGGTTAAATTTAGTCTAATTCTTTGGGTCTCCTATATGTCCAGATCTTTTCCCCCTTCTGTTCATTCTTCAAGAAATAAACAAAATATTATCTTTCCTGTCAGATGTTTTTGGATTATTCTTTCCCTTTCTGAGTCCCCAGAACACTCCATCTTCTCATCATTAGAACCCTAAGCAGATAGTCTTAGAATCTGTTGCTCACCTGTCTCCCTCATTGCTTAGTGAGTTCCTCAGAGTGATCCTGCTTCTTCTGCTTGCTCTGAACCTTTCTACCTAGAACAATTCCTGGCACATAGCCACTAGATGAATGAGAGGTTACATACACATGGGTTGGTATGCACAATCCACCCCATGTGTTTAATGAATTGGTAACTCCATCTTTTTGGAAGAATTCAAAAGCTAATTCAGAAAACCTTCAGATAAATGTCTCATCCAAATGCCCAGTTTTATCATAGTGGTTGCAAACATGGAGACTCAGCTTTTCACCTTTTACTGTGATGGCAAAAGTTCCTCATTCACAGATTTCAAAATCCCTCCCAACTAGTATAAATGTCTCCAGTCAAAATATTGACTTCTTCTGCTTCTTGCCTTCCCTTTTTTGCTATTTCAGAATTTTATAGAACAGGAATGCCCAAAGAAAAGAATTGTCAGAAGGTAGATAATGAGGGCAAAAAAGGAGGTGCAGAAGAATTAACTTTTTTTTTTCTTCCCACCAGCCTAAGCACTATCCTATCTTAGCCCTGAGTGGGTGCGAGGAGCTAACATCTGTAAATATTTATCTTTAAAATGGAGTTCAAGTGTTATGGGGCAAAGTGAGTAACAATCTATGAAAAGGTGTGCCCATGATAACCAAGCCCTGAAACTCTGTTAACTTTCAAATCCTTCTAATTTGAGAACTGGAAAGTTTTAAGAGGCCAGCAAACGATTTCTCCAGATCCTGTTCTCTCCTACCACCGGGGAGCGTTGCCAAGAGCAAGCAAAAACTTTTAATGATTCTTGCTCTTCCTGGGGTCAGGCTGAGGGAGTGCTGCAGAGTTTAATTTGATGATATTATGCCATGACATTGTGTCAGTATGCGATGATGTGTTGCGATGGCACAGCGTCATCACGTGGTGACGCAACATCATGACGTAAGACGTCACATCGCCAGTCAAAGACGTGGCTCCAGAGGGACTTAGAATTGAGCAACACACCTGCACTGTAATTAAGGCTTGAGGTCTAAAGTGGGGGTGACAGCGGAACTGTAAGCTACAGGTTAGAAAATGCTTCTTTGTGTGAATTATAACTCTTTTATTTGTATATGGCCCCTTCTAGGAAATGTAACCTCTCTCCTTGAAAACCAGGTTTAGAAACCAAAATATGATTTATTTAATTGACTGCTATCACAGGTTGTCCCTATGTCCATCTTTTTTGTCTTTGGACTATGAACTGGTGCTAAATGTAAATATAATTTCACAAGGTTTAGAAAATATAATCTATTCTTAATTTGCATATTTGTTAAAATAGCACCCCATAGAGCTCCATGTGAAGTGATTTATAATTAAAATTACCTTGTTACTAATATCTTTTGTATGCATATATTTCATAATAATTGTACACTAAGATCCTAATGATATGAAAATGTTAAAAAAGGGGAAAGAGAGAAAGAAAGATTCATTGATTGATCCTAGGAAAGTGTTATGTCTGTTTTGTGCCTCGGTTTCACTATCTTGAAAATGAATATAATGCATTTTTTCTGATTTGATAGGGATGTTATATGGACAAAGTATATAAATTCCTTTGTGTTCTTTGAAACAAAATGTTATATAATTTTAGGGCATTATTAAGTACTTTCTTCAGGTACATAGATCACTTATGAATTTAACATCAGATGGAATGTTTTAATCAGTTTTATTGTCACCGTGACCAAGAGGCCCCACCAGAACAGTTAGAGGAGAAAAAGTTCTTTTGGCTCATGGTTTCTGAGGTCTCAGTCCATAGGTGGCAGACTCCACAGTTCTGGGCTCAAGGTGAGGCCAAAATGGTGGCAGAAGGGTATGGTAGAGGAAAGCATGTCAGGACATGGCAATCAGGAAAGAGAGAGAGAGAGAGAGAGAGAGAGAGAGAGAGAGAGAGAGAGATAGTGATAGTTATGGATGTGGATATAAAGGTGCATGTTTTCAATTAGTGAAAGGAACTTTGCAACTCATATTAGGGACAACATAGTTTGAGCAAAAGTTCACAATTTCCTAATCACAAGTAGCTTAGGCAATTCACAATCCAGAGAATTTTGAAAAAGGCTGAAGTGCTATAAGGGCTTTTCTTACTGATTTTCCATGGTGAAGTGAAGCAATTGCTTTGTTGTCTTAAAATTCACATTTTGCCTCTTTACTCTTCCTGTAACTCCAGTAAAAATGGACCAAAATTTTGTGCCTTCTGAAAGCGACACATGACTTTTTGATGGAGTTTGAAATGGTGGCTGATTACTTTTGAATACCAAAGCTCCACTGGTTGGCAGCTCACATCTGCAGCAGAGAAAAACAATTAGCAAATTTGTGAATTATCTTTGGTTTACACATTAAACAAGCAAAGTAATTCTTTATAACTTTAACCAAAGGACTGTGCCTTGATTACAGGATATTGTTGCTTATTAATAAATGGAGCCATTTTTAGGTTTTGCCCAAGGCCTCTGCATCTCACTGGCTTGCCTTTTTAAATCTCAGTCACATCATGTGCCTCTGTAGGGCCCAGTATTCAAAACTTGTTAAGATCTTTAAACATTGACAACAGAACATCAAACTAAGTACACAGCCCTTCTGGTCATAGTGCCCTGTGCAGGTGTGGAGGTTACACACCCATGAGGCCCTGCCGGGCATCATCTGGCAACACTGGATCCTATGTGTTGTCTCATAGTTCCTATAATTTAATACCAGTTTTTGAGATCTCTAGCTTTGGCTGGATTCATTAAGGTAAATTTTGCTCTATTTATAATACTTTTATTTTTTATCTGCAAATCTCTTAAATAACTTGAAATAATGGGATTTAATTTAAAATTGAAGAATGCCTAGTTCAGATGAAAGCTGAATTTCTCCAAAGAATTTTTTTTTCCAATTTGTACAGTATTCAGAATACGTGCTGCTAACCAGTACCTGACCTGAGATAAAGAGTGGATCGCTAAGAAATTGAGAGGCTTAGTTTGAACAGAAATCATAATCTAATTATTTTTAATGATGTTTTCTTGAGTCTAGATATGAGACCAGCCTTTCTTTCCATTATCTTGTTGATACTAACAATCACTTTGTAAAAATTTTTTTTTCTTGGATATTGCAAACTTTGATCCTGTTCCCCTCTGAATTGTTACAAATTTCAAATGGTAGAATCTGAACTAATGAGGCTTTGGTGTTGGTGTTTATTCTACCAGAGAAGAACTTATGTTTGTGTGTGTGTACATATTTGGGGTGGTCAGATATCAGTCTGAACTTCAAAACCACACTTTGCTGAGGCCATTATTAACATGAATGAGTCTTTTGAAATCACCTTTCTTTTAGACAACTTCTTGGTTATGGTTTTGTCTTATTTCAGGCTTCCAAAGGAGCTCAAAATTCACTGAGACAAAATTTCCACTGATGCCTTAATCCCCTCTGTGGTATCCCACTATCCATTGGGTTGTTTAGACTGTTTTTCCCTACCCAACATGTGGAAACTCGGTCTCGTATGCCCATAATGTACATTCACTGATCATATCAACTCATTCTTATTTGACTTCTTTTTATCCTTTAGAGTAGATCTGTTTTCATTTTATAGGCCACTTTAAAAATATTTAAAGATAGATGTTCCATTTGTCTTTAGTTTTCCTTTCTCCAAACTAAACACATCATTTTTTAAAAAATGTCCTTTCAGTTGACAGAGTAAGCCTGAATTTTCTTACCCTTCTAGTGTGAGATATTAAATGTCTCTGTCTATTTCTTTAAGGTTCAACACCCGTTCACATCTTTAAAGTTCAGCACCAAACCCATTTGCAATGTGTAGTTAAATTACCACTGTCAAGAAGATCAGGCCTGTGGCCTCATTTCTCCAAGATACTTTTCTTATTTCTATTGTTGCACCTAAAGGGGGTACCAGCTTTTGGGATTCAAATTGATAATTTATTGTTAACCAAAGCTACAGCATCTCCTTCAAAGTAGCTGCCAAACCTGGCTTTTTTTTTTTTTTAATATTCTGTACTTGAGATGGTTCCTTTTTGGATCCTAAACTTATTTCTGTTGCATTTCAATTTGTTCAAATTGACCCATCTATTCACCCTGTCAGATCTATTTTGGTTTATATAACATATTTATCACTGCACTCAACTTTTTGTCATCTTCACATTTTAGGACCTTGCTGTCTATTTATCTACGCTGTGAACAATGTCTGGAAACAGGAAAGAGTCAAGGACAGAGTCCTGTGGTTCAGTTCTTTGTCCAAGCTGAGATCCTTTACTTCTTCATCACTAGCCTTTGGGTAGAGCTGCTCAACTAGTAACTAGTTGTCCTAGAATCCACCCTACATTTTTTTCCATTTTTTCTGTTTGGATGTGAAAGTCCCTGACCGATGTTTTGGTAGAATCCAAGATACATTATTGACTGTATTTCCTGATAAAACAGACAAGTAGCTCCTTTAAAGTAAGCGATAAAGTCGATGTACATAACAAGGAGTTTGGTGAAGATAAAAAGATACAACAAGTAATTCACAAGATCAGTCATTCACAGTAGTAAGACCACTGCATCTATCTAAATGGGAAGAAGGTCTGGATGAGGAGCACATCATCATAACAGTGCATAACAAAAAAGGTCCCAGGGAGACTTGGCTAAGAAGTATGATGTTGTAAGGTAAGTATTGAATAGAGACCAGAAGTTGGTAGAGTGATAGTATCAAGGTAAAGTGCTCCAAAAGTTCATTTTCAAAGCACTTGTCTGCCTTTGAGTATTAGTATTGTCACAGAAATGGGCCAATACAGACTTTGAATCCTGGAGTTTTATAGTGATGTGATCCAGTACCAGGTAGGGACAGGATACCTCCTTTTCAGGGTGACTAAGAGAATTAAATAAGAAGTGGTTATAAGTACCTAGCATAGTCCATGACATTATATGAGCTTAATAATTAATGCTGTTAATTAATTAAGCAAGCATTAGCTGTATGCTATTATGGCAGATAGTAGTAATTTTTGGTATAATAACTGAGAAACAATGTGAATTTTTTCTTTTATTAAAAGGCACACAAACACAGACACATAAAATTAATATAAATAAACACATATCTCCCTGAATCTAGCTTGGAGCTACATGACTCATTAATATATTTATTGTTTTTCAATCGAAAGTATTGAAACTTTAGACTGAGACTGTATACACAAGGCCAGAACAGTTGGCTTTGGTTATTATATAGAACCAAAAGATTTCAGAGATGGGTGGAACTTCATAAATAATAAAGTCCACTTTGCACATATCCTAGATTAGGAAACTGAAGCCAAGAGATGTTGAATGGTTTTATAAAACCACTTAGCACATCTTAGAGCTAAAAGCAAATTTGCTTGTTTTTTTTGACTCATATTCCTAGCCAGTCAATATCAGATATATTTCCTACAACATCACACTTACCAAATGCCTATAAAGATGCCTTGAACCCTCAGTGTTACAAAAACCATAAGGAGGAAAATACTACCCTAACCTGACTTGCTGATTTTAAGTATGCAAATTAGTCAAACATAAAAGGATATGATAAATCTCAGTGATGGGTATACTTTATGTGCATTTGAAATATCTTATAATAAATAATAAATTAGTCAAAATTTGTAGTCATAGTGATGTTTATGTTGTTGAAATAACAAGTGATATTCAGAGATAGAATCTACAAACCAGCCTATTTTGAATGGGAGTTTCTGATGTAAGGCATAACTGAGGAAAGATCAAACAAACCAAGTCCTAAAATGAGAAGCCAAGTTTTATTTTATTTTCATGGAAAAAAAAATCAGCTGGTTAGCTGGGTAGAATCATTTCTGATAAGGAGGTGGAGGTGATGCCTAAAGAATAGGAATAAAGAAATGAATACTGCTGTAAAGTTGATGTGAAATTCTCTTCCGCTTGGTGAAATGCACTGCTAAAGGAAAAGATTCTCCTTCAAGGAAAGATTACTTACAAATTCAAGGTCATTTTCTAAATCCCACATAGCTTGTCTATGTGCCAAATTTTTCTGGTTGTATTTTTGTTCTTTTTGTCTTAAAATATATCTTAGAACACAAGTCTCTGTTTCCTGCTTTGTGATATGTTATTAGTCCCTGTCCCATTTGCTGGGGCCATTGTAAACAAGGGGGCTATTAGGGCGGACAGCTGGACAAGGAGCAACCTCAGAGGAGACTGCAATCCATGCATGGAGAAGAAAACGAGAAGGGACTGGGGATCTTTCTTAGTACCAAAATAGATTGTAGAGATTCAAGAGACAGAGAACATCAGAGTCACTGAACTTAACCTCCTCGATTTTGCAAATCAGGAAACTGAGGCACAGGGAGAGAAAATAGTCTGCACCCCACCAAAGAGCTAAGAACAGATTTGGGCTTCAAATTCAGGTAATTTGATAGCAGATTTCAACTATTTATTTCCTTACTAAAAGTTTTAATGAGATAATGCAGCTATACAGAAAATAAACCAATGTAAGAAATAATTCTGTGTCCATCCCTGCCTTCCCCAGGCTAAACCTCAACCTATTCAGAGGTTTAGATTTAGATTTTTAAATAAATAAAATTGATAAAGCCGCAGTAATACACATGCTTGTCCCCCTTCCTTCCCTTTTCCCAAATCTAACAATACCTACTAAGTATCCTTATCAGGTCTTTATGATTTTACTACATGTGGGCATGCCACAAACATAATTGTCAATCTATACATATTCTTCTATGGCCTGCTTCATTTGCTCAGTATTATATTTCTGAGATTTCTCTGTGTTGATACATGTAGTTCTAATTCATTCAATTTAACTGTAAGTTATATTTCAATGCACAAATATGTCACAATTTATCTGTTCTTCTCTGTTGATAGGTACTCAGGTGATTTTTCATTATTAGAGACAGTGTCACAGTGAACATTCATGTACATTTCAATTTGGACTGGTGTGAGCTTCTCGCTGGTGGGCTATGGAAAGGATTATAGGGAGCTGCTCAGGTCAGCAGGACCTAGGGTGGCTGGAGCCTCTGGGCTTTTAGCTTCGGGCTTCTGAAAGTTTCAAGTGCTTAACATGGAATATTGCACAAACACTTGACATTTTCCTTTTTTGCCAAGATGTAAAAAGATTAGGAAACACTGTTCTAAAACAGTGGTTCTCAGACTTTAGCATGCGTCAGCATCACCTGGTGGGCTTGTTAAAAAGATTACTGAGCCCCACCCCCAGAATTTATGATTTGTACATATAGACTGGGGCCCAAGTATTTGCATTCTAATAAAGTTCCAAGTGATGTTAATGTTCCTGGTCAGGGGAACCACTTTTGAGACCCAGTAGAGTATATATCTAGGAGTTGAACGGTGAGTTCCAACTAATGATTCACATGCATTTGTGTTTTTGCAAAGCATTTTATTAGTAGTATTACACATCATCTAGAATATAACTTTAAAATGGAAATGGTATGATTCTATAATAGCTTTGAATTTGAAAGCTTTTGTGTGAAAGAAAGAGGGAGAGCATTTAATCATACTCAGAAACAACTTCCCCATAATAGTAAATACTGCATTCCATTTCATGTGCAAACCAGAAAGAGGATTTTAAAAAGACAATTAAATGAGAAAAGCAGTCCTCCCTTCCTTCCCCTGTTATCTTTATGGAGTAATCAGTAGGTCTAACACCCACTCACCAAGGAAGGAAAAGAAAAAGGGAGATGTTACAATTAAAGCCTTGATAACCCTAAGCAAAGTTGTAAAGTAATCAGAGTGTGCTGTGATGCACTCTTCTTTGGGAGTCAGCTGAGTCTCTTTCTGTTGAGTTCCATGCTCATCCCTGTCTGCTATGTTTTGTGCTGGAGCCTGGTCCCTAATGTTATGGTTTTGAAAGGTGGTGGGTCTTAAAGAGGCTGGACTGTGAAAGGTGATCAGATCATGGAGCCACCACCCTGAGAAGTGGTTAATTCTGGGTCCAAGGAGTGGGGTGGATGTTACAGTAGTGGGATCAGTTCTTGTCAGAATAGGTTGTTGTGAAAAAGCAAACCTGGCTTCTCCCCCTGTCTCTTCTTTCCTCTGTCCCTATGTGACCTCGCTCTCAAACTTATTCCTGTCTGCTGTGCTGTGACTCAGCATTGCAACCATCCCTAGAGGCCTCCAGATGTGGTTGCCGCAATTTGGACTTCCAGCCTCCAAATTGTGAGCTAAATGAACCTCTTTTCTTTACACAGTAACCAGCATCACACGTTCTGTTATAGCAACAGAAAACTGATTGAAACACTGTTCCTGCTGTTGCATAAGCCTGGGTCAGTGTGCCTGGTTTAAAAATCCAACACCAATAGTTTACAGATCAAAATGACCTATTTTTATGCTGTTTAACCTGGAATCACCCAATTATCACTATTGGGTAAGTGGAAATATTTCATTAGCAAATTTTTCTATATATAGGTATCCTGTGTTTCTTACCAATACAATAATATTACTCTATGAGAAAGAGCAAGGGCAAGGAGACTGTTTATCTTGAACAAGCAAAATTCTGACGGAAGACAGTATTTCCAGTATGCAAGATGGGCTAGAACTTGGGAAATATACCTTTTGGTTCACAGATTTTAAAAAAGACTCAATAATCAAGTGGTAAAATAACTTTTAAAGAATACAGTCTCAGATTCTAGGAGAGCAGGAATATACTTTGAGCTCCTAATTTCAAGGGCTAGATTAAATAAATCCCCAGGTTTGTAGATTTATTTGAAACAAACCTCATATTTGAATACCTGGGTTTTAAAATTATTTTTTTAAATGATTCAGAAATGAAACCCAGAAAGTCTGGATCTATACTATTCAAATAATTTTTATTTTAAATATAGGATTTGTGTAAAAGTCTATAAAGTATAAAACATGATTAAGATGAAATTATGAAATTTTTAAATGTATAATATCATGTGTTAAATAGAGATTTTGTGAAGCCACTTTCACAAGGTGAAATCCATATTGGTCTCATTCCGTATACCACTCTTTGACCTTGGACAGGCTCTGGCTTTGAAACCAGCTGTACTTTATGTTGTCAAATTATTTATTCTTTCTTAGCTTCCTCATCTGGAATAAAAGCATAGTAACAGCATCTGTCCAGCTGCTGGGAGACTAAAGGACATGAGCTGTCCCTTAGGATGGCAATGGCTTCCTCACTGTCCTTGCAGCTTCTACAGCCTGTCCTTTACAGAGGTCCTTTACAAATATGCCAGGTCACCTTATTCCTCTGCTCAAAGCTCTTCAGTGCCTCTTCATTTTGGTCAAGAATAAAAGCCACCAGGATCATCATAATCTGACCCCTGTACCTCCCTGATGTCACCTCCTTTTCTCTGCTTCATCATCTAGCATCCCCGGCCTCCTTGCTGCTCCCTGGATACACCAGGTATACTCCTCCCATGGGTCCTGGTGCTCATTACCTTACCTCCTTCAAGTCTTCATTCAGAAAGACCTTCTCAGTAAGACCGAGAGCATTCTTCACAAAATTGCACATCCACCCCTCGCCTCTGCTCTCCGTACCCTCTTCTATATCTTCTTTTTCTTTCAACTAGTTGCTTTTCTTTTTTTGGTACTGGGGATTGAACTCAGGACACTTTGTCACTGAGGAACACCCTCAGCCCTTTTTTATTTTGAAACAGGATCTCAATAAATTGGGGAGGCTGGCCTTGAACTCAAGATCCTCTTGCCTCCGTCTGCCACATTGCAGGGATTATAGGTGTGCACCATCATACCTGGCACTATTTCTCCATTTTTAATTGTTTGTTTCCCCTTATATGAGTTTCATGAGGGAAGGAATCATTGTTTTATATACTGATTATTTTAAGGACCTAGAACAATACCTAACTAACAGTGTTCAATATATGCTTGTTGAGAAAATGAACTTTGGATGAAGTCATTTAGTAGAGCAGCCTGTATATAGTATGCATTGAAAAAAAACGTGGCCAGTTATATAATCAGAGGAAGAGATTTTGCTTTGTTTTTTTTTTTAAAGAAATACAGAATGATAAGAAAAAAAAGAAATCAGAAAGTATTAAAAAAGTGGAGAAAACTACAAACAAGAGAGAAGGTAAAAGGAAAAAACACTAGGGCAAGTTAAAACTTTAAAAAAGGAAGAAAAACCTTCCTTGACTACTTCCTGGCTTGTTCCTCAACTTGCCTTACCCTCAAAGTAGAGAGAAAGTTGTAAGAAGAGGGATTTAATGTGTGTAGATCAGGGTGGACAGACTTTCTGTAAAGAGCCAGAGGGTGAATACTTTTTAGGCGTTGTGGGCTCTCGGGTCTCTGTGTCAACTACTCAGCTCTGATATGATTGCTTGAAAAGCAGCTATGTAAACTATGCAATGAATAGCATGGCTGTGTTCAGTAACCTAGTAACTCTTTTTTTTTTTTAATAAAGCTTCATTTTTTAAAATTAGTGTGTCTCAATTGTACAGAACACATTTCATTGTAGCATATTCATACATGAGAATAATGTACTCTGATCACACCCATCTTCCCATGGCACTCCTCTCCCACTGTTCCTGATTCTCTCCCTCTTCCATAATGATCTCTCTGTTACTTTCTGTTCATCTTTTAAAAATTTTTCCTTGATTTCACATATGAGAGGAAACATGTGATACTTGTCTTTCTGAGTCTTAACTTATTTCAGTTAACACTATGATCTCCAATTCTATCCATTCCATGCAAATGACAGAATTTTATTCAACTTTATGACTGAAAACTCCATTATGTTTATATACCACATTTTCATTATCCATTCATTTGTGAATGGGCACCTAGACTGAATGCATAACTAGGCTACTGTGAATTGTGCTGTGATAAACTTGGGTATGTAGATATTTCTATAGTATGCTGATTCTAATTCCTTCAAGGTATATACCCAGCAGTGGTATAGTTGGATTATATGATATTTCTATTTTTAGTTTTTTGACCATACTGATTTCCACAGTGATTGAACTAATTTACTTCCTGCCAACAGTGTATAGAATTTCCTTTATCTCCTACATTTAACCAGCATTTATTGTTTTTTATATTGTTGATGATAGCCATTCTGACTAGAGTGAGATGGAATCTCAATGTAGTTTTGATTTGTATTTCTCTGATGGCTAAAGATGTTGAATTTTTTTTCATATAATTGTGCATGGCTGGGTTCCAATAAACCTTTTTTTAAAAAACAACAGGCTGTGTAGACTGTAGCTTGCTGACCCCTGGCCCAATGTACATTTTTGCTAAATGGTGTTCAGTATAGACTACCGCCTAGAGGATAACTTAAGGAAAATCTCCTCTATTCACCAAGACTATTCATGACAAAAACTTACACCAAATTAGGAATGCAGTGGACCTTCCTGATGTAGGGTATTGACCAAAAGACTTTGGAAACATAAAGAAAGGTGCAAATTTTGAATATCTTCTTTTAATAAGATTAAGTCAGAAATATTGCTCTGCTCCATTTATCATGGTATTGTTAGTCTTGGATGTTTAAATAGCACAAGAAAGAAAACTAGTTACAGGTAGAAGGAAGAAGAAGGAAGAAATTAAATTTGTTCCTCCTTGTAGATTACATCATTATTAAAAAGAAAATCCAAGATAATCCATAAATTATTTGAACAAACAATAGAGTTTATAAACCCCTTAGATACCAAGACAATTATGTAAATTAATAACATTGTTTTAATAAAAGCTAACATTTACATTTGATTATTTGGTGCCAGGCACTTTGCATACGTTAACTTAGTTTGTCTCTTAAGAACTTTGTGAAGTAGCACTGTTGTATTTGAGAAAACTGAGGCACAGAGAGGTTAAGGAGCTTGTCCAACAGTGACGCTAGTAAATAAGGAAATCAGCATGAACTTACTCCAAAATTAGGGTTAATGCTTCTCTTCCTCTTATGTATCAGAAGTAGTTCATTAAAAACATAGTAGAGGGCTGGGGATGTGGCTCAAGCGGTAGCGCGCTCACCTGGCATGCGTGCGGCCCGGGTTCGATCCTCAGCACCACATACAAACAAAGATGTTGTGTCTGCCGAAAATTAAAAAATAAATATTAAAATAATTCTCTCTCTCTCTCTCTTAAAAAAAAATAGAAAAAATACTTCCCTTAACATAAACTCAAACTATATGGTCCTTAGGAATAAATGTAGAGAAAATGTGTAAAACCATTACAGAGTAAATAGAAATATTATTGAAATACAGAGAAGTCCTGCATACTTAGTGAGATAATATTATACTTATGTAACTTCATATATTTTTATATTAAGAGTTCTATAGTCCTATAGCTTATAAATTCAATGAAATTTTAATGCGAACTGATTGTAATGTGTGTGAAAGACTTGACAGATTCTAAAATTTATATGGAAACATAAAACTATAAGAATAGGCAATTTTAAAACATAAACAAAAAAATAAGGACAAAGCAAGTATTTACCTACATATTGATTTACCAGAAAGCTTCAGTATCATAACACAGTTTGAAGTTAGTACAGGAATCAATAAATATATCAAATAAAGCAGGTGGCTTGAAAGGTTACTCATATACATATGAGACCTTGAAATATGGAGATTTGATTTCTAACCAGTGCAGAAAGAAGAACTCTACAATGAAAACTACAGAACACTTAAAAAAGAAAATGAAAAAGACCTTAGAAGATGGAAAGATCTCCTATGTTCTTGGATAGGCAGAATCAATATTATGAAAGTGGCCATACTACCAAAAGCATCATATAGATTTAATGCAATTCCTATTAAAATTCCAATGATGTTCTTCACAGAAATAGAAAAAGCAGTCATGAAATTTATTTGGAAAAATGAGAAGTCCAGAATAGCCAAAGTACTCCTTAGTGAGAAAGTGATGCTGGAGGCATCATAATACCAGGCCTTAAATTATACTGCAGAGATACAGTAACAATAACAGCATGGTATTAGTACCAAAACAGACATGAAGACCAAATGGAACAGAATGGAAGACACAAAGACAAACCCACATAAAGACAGTTATCACATACTAGGCAAAATCATCATAAATATACATCAGAAAAAAGATAGCCTTTTCAAAAAATGGTGCTGGGAAAACCAGAAATCCATATGTAACAGAATGAAATTTAACCCTATCTTTCACCCTGCACAAAACAAGACTCAAAGTGGATGAATGACCAAGGCATTAGACCAGGAACCCTACATCTCCTAGAAGAAAGTGTAGCCCAACACTCCATCATGTCAGCTGAGGATCTGACTTCCTCAACAAGACTCCTAAAGCACAAGAAGTAAAATCAGGAATCAATAAATGTGATGGTATCAAACTGAAACAATACATCACAAAGCAATGAAATTCCACATCATGTACAACTGCAAGCCTGTGATCCTAATTAGAATAAGATATACTCCATGTTTGAATAAATAATATGTCAAAATATACTATACTGTCATGTATAACTAAAAAGAACAACAACAAAAGGAATGGATCATTCATTAATCTTTTTGTTAGAATATAAATTTTCAAAATACTTTCTGATGGATTTCAGTAGTGTCTTTGGTGATATTTCCTTTTTCAGCTCAAATTTTGTTGATTTTTTTCTCTTTCTTTTGGTTAGTTTGGGTAAGTTTTATCAATTTTGTTTATACTTTCAAAAAACCAACTCTTTGTTTTGTTGATTTTTTTGTATTTTCTTATTTTCAACTTCATTAACTTTGGCTTTGATTTTAATTATTTCCTGTCTTCTGCTAATTTTGGTGTTGGTTTGGTCTTCTTTTTCTTGTGATGTATTGTTTGATTATTTATTTGCTATCTTTCTATTGTATATACTTGATGCTATGAACTTTCCTCTTAGAGCTGCTTTCATACTATTCCAGAGATTTTGATATGTTCTATCACTATTCTCATTTACTTCTAAGAATTTTTAAGATTTCTCCCCTGATTTTTTTCTGCTATCTATTGAAAGTATATTATTTATTAATTTAATTGTATTAAATTAATTGTATTGAAAGTGTATTATTTGATCTCCAGGTGTTAGTGGCACTACATTGCACTGAATTGGAGACCAAATGTGGAAATGCAAACTTTGTAACTGCGTGTAGAAAATACAGTTATAGGGTAGATAGGTAGGTAGGTAGACATAGAAGTATATCTTTATGACATCAAGATAAGGAAAAATTAATGGAATAGATTACATGAAATTAGAAGTGTCATAAGTGACTAATAACCCCAAACAAAGATACAGTTAGTATATAAAAAGTTGGTGTATATAGAAGACCAATGATTCCTACAGTTTATTAAGAAATGGGTAAATAACCAAGCATAAAAATGCACAAAATATATGAACAGGCCACACATAAAGAGGATGCTCAGAGAGCTGGAACTGATATGAAATCATGCTTAATCTCACTAGTGAGTAATCAGGAAAATGTAAATTAATAGAAAAACTTGAGATACATTTTACTCTTAATTGGAAAAAAATATTCTGATAATGCCAAATATCAATGAGCATGTGAGAAAGCAGGTGAGAGTGACAGGTGGTAAACCTCCTTGGAAAGCAATTGATAATATCTAGTAAAATTTGCATACATCCAATGACCTAGTGTTTCTGCTCTAGAAAAATGTTCCAAAGGGACTTCTACATATGTATATAAAGATGTCTTATAAAATTACTTATAATGTGTAATTATTATATTATTCAAATAAACTTTAGTACAGAAATGGGTAAATTCTTAACCATGCATGAAATAGAATATTTTAGAAGATAAATGAATTCAATAAAAGTATATTGATCATCCAACAAATATTTTCTAAGCATATACTATATGATAGGTACTCTTTATGAACTGATTATACATTATTAAATAAGACAGAAAAAATTTCTTTCTTATATTGTAATGCGGAGAAGGCAACATATAATAAACAAAATCAACCAGTAATAAACTTAAAAGTTGTTCATGCTGATAAGTACAATGGAAGAGATTTATCAACCATGGTAGATTTTGAAGTCATGTGTTTGAGTTGATTAAAGAAGATTTTAGAGAATAAACCAAAAATCTAAAATACACACAATTAGGAAAGAAGGAAGTCAAATTATTTCTGTTTTCAGATGATGTGATTCTGTACATTAAAAATACCGAATGACTCCACTAAAAGACTATTAACACTGACAAACAAAATCAGCAAAGTAGCAGGATACAAAAATCAGCACACAAAAATGAGTAGCTTTTTCTCTTCACTAATAATAAACTCATTAAGTAAGAAATCAGGGAAATAAAACCATCACAATAGCCAAAAAAAGTTAAATACCTAAGAAAGAGTAACCTAATAAAGAATGTGAAAGACCTTTATAATAAAAATTACAGAAAAAGGCCCAGTGGCCCGCGGCAGGACAGAGCTTCCAATCACTCCTGCAAGGTAGGCGGGCCTGCAACCCACCAGAAGAAGAGGAGCACCGGCCTGTTGAGAGGCAGAGCCGCCCCCCACCCCCCGCGCCTGCCAGGTAGGCGGAACTGTGACCACCGACAGAAAAGGCCCAGTGGCCCGCGGCGGGACAGAGCTTCCAATCACTCCTGCAAGGTAGGCGGGCCTGCGACCCACTGGCAGAAGAGGAGCAGCGGCCTGCTGGGAGGCAGAGCCGCCCCCTCCCCCCACGCCTGCAAGGTAGACGGAACTGTGACCACCATCAGAACAGGCCAGACCTGCAACCGACAGACAGAACAGGCCCAGTGGCCTGAGGAAGGGTAGAGCC
>NW_026000142.1:20693719-20776293 GCF_001458135.2 Marmota marmota marmota | reverse complement strand
AGGGGAGGGGGGGTAGTAGAGGATAGGAAAGGCAGCAGAACACAACAGACACTAGTATGGCAATATGTAAATCAATGGATGTGTAACTGATGTAATTCTGCAATCTGTATATGGGGTAAAAATGGGAGCTCATAACCCACTTGAATCAAAGTGTGAAATATGATATATCAAGAACTATGTAATGTTTTGAACAGCCAACAATAAAAAATTAAAAAAAATAATAATAAAAAAACAGTGAAGAAAGAAATTAAAGAAGAAACTAAAAGGTGGAAACAACCTCGAATGTTTATGGATTGGAGAATTAATATTGTTAAATGGCCATACTACCAGAAAGGGTCTACACGTTCAATTAAATCCCCATCCAGATACCACAGTATTTGAAAACTATGATACCATAGTTTTCATAGAACTAGAAAAAATTTCTAAAATTCATATGGGAGGGCTAGGGATGTGGCTCAAGCAGTAGTGCGCTTGCCTGGCATGCGTGCAGCCCGGGTTTGATCCTCAGCACCACATACAAACAAAGATGTTGTGCCCACCGAAAACTAAAAAATAAATATTAAAATTCTCTCTCTCTCTCTCTCTCTCTCTCTCTCAAAAAAAAAAATTCATATGGGAGCACAAAAGGCCATGAATAGCAAAGCAATCCTGAACAAAATGAGCAATGCATCACAACACCTGATTTCAAAATATATGCAGAGCCATATTAATAAAACCAACAGGGTATTGGTATAAAAATAGACACATGGACCAATGGAAGAAAATAGAGGACCCAGAAATATATCCACACATCTGCAGCCAAATGGTTCTTGATAAAGGTGCCTAAAATATACATTGCCTCATCAAGAAATGGTGCTGGGAAAACTGGAAATCCAACACAGGAGATTGAAACTAGAGCTCTGTCTTTCATCCTGTAAAAAAATTTCAAAAATAGTCAAAGACCTTAATGTGAGATCTGAAACTCTGGAACTACTGGGGGAAACCAGAGGGAACATATCAAGGTATGTTGTACAGGCAACAGTTTCCTGGATAGGACTCCAAAAGATAAAAACAAGAACAAATTCAAATTCAAACCTGTACAGCAAAAGGAAATGATTAACAAACAAAAGAGACAACCTACAGAATGGGAGAACATCTTTGCCAACTGCTCACCTGACAGGGGATTAATATCCAGAATATAAAAAATTTGAAAAACAACAAAACTCCTAAATAATCTAGCCCCAAATGGACAAATAATATAAACATACTCTTCTCAAAAGAAGAAAGACAGGGGCTGGGGTTGTAGCTCTGCGGTAGAGCACTTGCCTAACGTGTGAGGCATTGGGTTGGAACCTCAGCACCACGTAAAAATAAATAAATAAAATAAGAGTATTGTGTCCAAGTACAACTAAAGAAGAAAAAAAAATAAAGAGGAAAGAAAAATGGCCAATAAATATATGAAAAAGTACTAAGTAAATATACTTAGCCATTAGGGAAATGTGAATCAAAACTACAGTGAGATTCCATCTCAGAATTAATATCATTGAAAACAAAGCAAACAAATAAATAAAAAAGAAAAATAAGAAATGCTGATGAGAATGGGGCAAAAAGGACTCTTATATACTCTGGGTGGAAATGTAAAATAGTACAGCCACCATGGAAAGAAGTATGGAGTTTCCTCAAAACAAAACAAAACAAAAAAACCCCAAAACAAAAATATGGTCCAACTATACCATTCCTGGGTTTATATCCAAAATGAATGAAGTCAGTATGTCAAAGAGACACTGGCATACTCACATTTATTTGGGGTGCTACCTCAATATCTAAGATATGGAATCAGCCTAGGTGCGCATCAACAGATAAATGGATAAAGAAAATATGGTGTATATGCATAATGGAATATTATTTAGCTTTTAAGAAGAATGAATCCTGTCATTTGCAGGAAAATGGATGGAACTGGAGAACATGTTAAGTGAAATAAGACAGGTATGGAAAAGACAATATCACGCTTTCTTGCGTATGTGGAAACTAAAGAAACAAAAGATGGCCTGAAAGCTGAGGGACTATTAGTATGAGGTACTGGGAATCGTGTATGGGGGTGGGGTGGAAGAAGGGTGAGCAGACATGATCAGTGCATAATACATACATGTATGGAAATGTCACAGTGGATCCCATTAATTTGTACAATTCATGTGTTAACAATTATAATAAAAATGATTCCAGAAAATAAGTAAAATTCTAAAGGAATCTATATTTACAGGAAATATCAGATAAATGTAAATATTATTGAGATGATGGATATGCTAGTCGCCCTTCTTTGCTCATTTCGTGTTACAGACATGCATTGAAAAGCCACTCTGCATTCCATAAATATGTATGATTATTGTGTGTAAATAAAAAGTAAAATAAGACAAAACAAGAATTTTGTCTGAATGTATACACCACACTGATGGTGTAATGGCTGTCTCTGAGGAAAGAGGAAATATGATTAGTGTTGTAGTCAGCCTTTTCACTGCTATTACCAAAAGACCTGACCAGCACAATTGTAGAGGAGGAAAAGTTGATTTGGGCGCTCATGGTTTCAGAAGTCTCAGTCCATGGACAGCAGGCTCCATTCATTGGGATTCGAGGTGAGGCAGAACAACATGGCAGAAGAGTATGGTGGAGGGAAGCAGCTCACAGAAGAGAGAGAGGTCTCCACTTGCCAGATACAAACATGTACCTCAAAGCCACACCCAAGTTCTCACCTCCCCCAGCCACACCCTACTGCTTCAGTTACCGGTTAATCCCTATCCAAGGATTAGTTCACTGACTGGGTTAAGACTCTCACAACCCAATTATTTCTCCTATGAACCTTCTTGCATTGCCTCACATGAGAGCTTTTGGGGGACACCTCACATCCAAACCATAATAATTGAGGGATAGAAATTACTTTAAGTTTAATAAAAGAATCTGAAGTAAATATTAACAAATATTACTCATTAATTTGGTGGTGGCAGTTACATAGTTGTTACAGTATTTTCCTTTGTACTTTTTTGTTCTTAAAAGAAAAAAAAGAGATGACAAAATTGAGTAAGAATTGAACATAAAGCACTTAGCAGGGCCTGCCTCAACCCCCTGAAGTGGTCAGCTGTTGCTGCTGTCATTACTGTGAAAATTGTTCTATATAATTCTCTCCCCTCTCTCCCCGCACTTCCTGCAGCATCCTTACAAAGCCCTCAGCCTGCCTGACTCCATCTCTGGGTGGACTTTCCCACCAAAGTAGTCCTGCTTGCTCCTACTTGACAGGGAAGGATTTGGGATTTTGATCCAAATTTTGTTACTTAAATTAAATACCATGGAGATTGCCTGATTTTTAGTGAAACTATTTCTAAAGAGCACCTACTGAGAGATACCTCATATATAATTTAGGTAAATTGCTAGTAAAAGATTTATTTTAATTACTTTTAATATCTAAATTGTGCTGGAACTTTTAAATAGACTGCATTTGGAAGTCCCACATGGAGACGTAATTCATCTTTCCAAGCTTGATTTCTCTAGGGCAAGATACAGGAGCCATCTAGATTGATCTTTCTTCAATTCCCGTAGACAGGTGGAGTGGAGAGAGGCAGCTAACCCTGTGCAGAATGGGGAATCTCCAGTGCTTCAGCTCATTTCTGCTAGAGAGGTGTGTGTGTGTGTGTGTGTGTGTGTGTGTGTGTGTGTGTGTGTGTGTGTTTGTACATGCACGTGCGTGTATGTACATACATGTCCCCAAACCAGAGCATGGCATTCCTGGGGGTGATTTCAGAGTTCATTTTACGATTCCCTGAACATCAGCTTCCTCTCAGACCTGCTCCTAGGCATCTGCTGTTGGTGTCTGGAGAGTTATGTTTCCCCTTCCCACAGGTACCCCGCAGCCTCAGAGAGTGAGCTCAGTGGTACTTGGGAGAGGAGGGTCCCTTCCGTTGCTTGCCTTTCCCCTCTGAGCCAGGATCGGGCAGGGCTTAAGAAAGTGAAGTCCTAAGAAGAGGTTTTTTTGTTTGTTTTCTATCTTTTAACTTTTATGTGGTTCATGTGGAAAGGAAAAAATAAAAAGGAAAAAAATCAAGTGTGTCTTTGATATTCTTCAACTCCCCTGAAGATCCCCTGTGCCTCTCATCTCTTGCAACCTTTTGGCCACTGTTGTTCTAGAAGTTCCTTGCCTTACCTAGTCTCTGCTACTGAACCTCTCCTTCAGGTGACTTCCTACTCACCTGTCTGCAAGGCTTTTATCTTTGGACCTACTTCTTTTTTCCTTTCTTTTCCACAATCTGATTGCCTGCTGTACTTCCTTGTTTTAGCTCAGTCAAAACTGAGCCTTTGTACCTGCCATTTCTCTGTTCTTCTGTATGGATGGAACCCATATACCTTTGCTCTGTGCACCACTTGGCCCAGTTCAAATGCCAACCTGATAGAATCATATTGCTTACCCTGCAGCCACTTTGATGTCCTGTCTTTGCTCTGGAAGCTCTTTGTATGTAACCTCTATTATCACATCTTATGGATTGTACTATAATTGCCTGTTGATCCACTTATCTTCCTCTTACCAATGATAGAAAATATATTTTATTAACTTGTGCTTCCATAGCATATAGGATTGAGTTTGATCAGGGTCATTGAATGACTGAATGAGTGAATAGAAACTTTCATTTGTCAGTATCAGGAAAACACTGATAAATTTGAACTGTGGTGATGCTGGTTTGAGGAAGCCCGTATGTCATATATTTTATTTCCTCTGTTCCTAAGCTTTACAGTATACTGGCATGATAAGGAGAAGTAAAATAAAACTACAAAATCTCTTCTCTCCTACAGATGCAACCCTGCCCTAAAATTTCTCTATCCCAACCCATTATCTGCACCTTAGTTTGCTCTCCTGCATTCATGGTTGACTCCAAATTCAGGGGACTTTAGTAGAGTCCCATTGCCACATTCTGCTGTGGGCAGTTTACCTCCTGCGTACCTGACCACAGACATGCTAATTAGTCATTTACAGGAACTACTTCCATTTATTATTAATAGCTATGAAACTTAATGATTTAATATGTGTACCATTACTTATTCCTCAAATATGAATTGAACACCTCCTATTAATCACTGAGCTAGGCAATAGATGGAGATGCACAAATTTAGTTTGCCTGTCAGATTAATGTAGTTAGATTTTCATTTTGATTGGAATCTGGCAAATTCTCTACTCTGTTTGTTTTTCACACTCTCTTCTACTCATATCTTTAAAACAACAAGCATTCTGATTCCCCATCCAGAATAAAGAAGGGACACTCAAAGGAAAGAGACTGAGTGAGTTTATGTGGGACTTTGGGGCCAACGGCCCAATGCTACCTTTGATTTTTTTCAAAGATGGGGGCCAGAAAACTGGATTTTACCACCCATAACTCCCTGATTTAGAAGTTCCTCAGTAGGGTGATCACTATCTTTACATTTTTAATTTGGGTAGTCTGCCTCTCATTTCACAAGGATGCAGAAGTAATTTGCAGGACAGGAATCTTCTGTGTGGCAAGAAGTCTTTGGTCAGTGAGGACTGACTACATTGGTTTTTAACTCATCCAGAGAAGTAGTGCTTGAGGGAAAATGAGAATATTCTGTACTTTCATAGTGATAACAGAGATGATACCTGAGATAAGATCTTACTAGAGATTGTGTTGTGTTGTTGGCTATTGTGTTCTCACATGAGAGGATTTCAAGTCAGACATGAGACTTATCAAGTACAGCAAAGTTTATTGGAAAAGAAAGAAGGGGGAGAAGACACTCACAAGGGAGAGAGTGGGTCCTCTCAGAGAGGAATGACAGTTCTCTTCTTAGTAAGCTACTGGGGTAGGAGTGGAATTTTCTGGAGACTCTCGCCAAGCACTACCTTTTAATTTTTGACTGACAGCAAGATTGTATCAGATTTTTAAGGCCCTACTGTGCATGTTTCTACTTAAGGGCAAGTCTACTTAAAAAAAAAAAAAAAACCTCTCATTTTGTTTGTGTAAAGGTCGCCAAGGCCTTCTTTCATGAGGTCTGGCCTGGATCAGGGTAACTTGTGTTCTTTTCATCTGTGGAGGAGTTTTGGAATTGCATTCCTCAATCCTAAGAAGGAAGAGCAACCCTGAAAATAACAAACTTGATAGTCAAGGATTGTAACATACTGTAATCTTTTTAAATTAGAACAAGGTCAGAATGGCCTTGTGGGTTGCTTCAAAGAAAAACATGCTGAGAGTTAGCACACAGGCTCAGTCTATAGAATTAACACTTTAAATTCCCTGTTCCCCTGCTCACGTTTACCTGACAGCATCCATAACCAAAACGGAAAAAGTAGTTCATTCAGTGGAGATCTGGATAGGCATTTGGGATGTCTGAATAAAGTTCTTCCTGGTCACCTCCAGAGCTGTAGAGGTCTTCTAGTATGGCAGCCATGAGAATGAGCCTCTCAGATTTCTGAATATAAAAAGTACAAAACCTCGATAACTCCAACTGCTGTGTTCTGAAATCCGTCACTGGTACTGCCCATGAGCTGTTCTCAGCCATTGGCTGAACATGGCAGGCAGATCGGCAACCCCTTCCAGGGAGGTACAGGACTCCGATATAGCCTTGCCAAATTCATCTTAGACCTGCACTGTAGTTCATACCACCCTACCTGTCTGCCTGCCTGCCTTTTCTCCTTCACTCAGGGCAGACCAACATTGGGGACTGAGGCT
Organism: Marmota marmota marmota; assembly: GCF_001458135.2. Taxonomy (NCBI): domain Eukaryota; kingdom Metazoa; phylum Chordata; class Mammalia; order Rodentia; family Sciuridae; genus Marmota; species Marmota marmota. Next base: position 20,769,598 of record NW_026000142.1, on the reverse strand, counting down.
CTCCCTACCAAAACACATTCCCTTCTCAGTTCCTCTCAAAGGAGTTTTTCCTAGTGTGTTAGTCTGCTAGGACTGCCACTGCAGGTCCCAGTGGTGGCTTAAACAACAGAAATATATTTCTCCCAGTTCTGGAGACTACAAATCTGATATCTGGTTGTTGGCGGTGTTGCTTTTCCTGAGGCCTCTCTCCTCGACCTCTAGCAGTGAGTTTGCTAACCCTTGTGGACACCACGGTGAGTGGAGGGAGAACTCTCCTTGGCCTCCTGCTTTTTTATGGGTTCTCAAAATCTTTAGCTGTGACTCAGACTTTCAGACATTTCCCTTCCTTTCACCATTATGAAGCATTAAGTTTTGTTATGGTTTTCATGATTGTATCAAAATACTATCCAGGATCATTATTTTAATAGGCCCAACCAAGAAAATGAAGAAAAATACCTCCCCTTAACCTACCATCTCATTGAAGCAGGGAGTATAGAGTTTGTTGTGTCATACACTGTTGGTGTTTTATTATTCCATTTGTATGATATATTATTATTTAATTTTTATAGGAGCTTTCTGCTTCTGGAACTTTTTAGATGACAAATCAAGATATGAATATGTATTTCTGTGGGTAAATAAATTAAAATTTAATATTTTCAAGTTCTTTCATTCAAAGTCTTATTTCATTATCATGTAATGGGTACATTAAGATGAAATAAAGAGTTCTTTAAAATTTTGAATATCTTGTATATCATAGAAAATAATTTTTCTGCCTGGACTGGAATGACCTTCCAACAAATTCATATCCTAGATTTTCTTTTTTTTTTTTTAAAGAGAGAGAGAGAGAGAAGAGAGAGAGAGAGAGAGAGAGAGAGAGATTTTCAATATTTATTTTTCAGTTTTTGGCGGACATAACATCTTTGTTTGTATGTGGTGCTGAGGATCGAACCCGGGCCGCACACATGCCAGGCGAGCGCGCTACCGCTTGAGCCACATCCCCAGCCCCTAGATTTTCTTTAAGGCTATTCAAAACATACTTTCCTCATGTAAGTGTCTTACTTTGTCCCATTACTGAAAATCCTTCCATTCCCCCATTTTCCTGTAAATTTTCTATGAATTATATGTTCTATAACTTTTTTAACCTATTGTTTTTTGTTTCGTTTTGTTTTACTTTAATGGTTTCAGGTATATATGCAAATTCTGGTCCCCACAGCTAGATTATCTATTTCTAGGCTCTCTTGCTGTGTTATTTAGATGCTAAGGGAAAAGCAAAAGGAGAATAAGATATTGTTCCTGTCAATGTCTCCCTTAACGTTGGAAATTGTGAGCAACAAATCTTGAGGCTGAATTGACAGAAAACAACTTTTAGCATGCAAATCAAATGCAATTTATGATAAAATTAATAATATATGTACACTGCTATACCAGTTATTTTGCATCTGGTTATTAGTCATAAATGGTAAATGTGTTTCATGTGTAACTGTGATTGGCATTTCTTTTACATTGTCAAACCATGTTTCTAGTTTTTCTTTTCTTCATTAATTTTTAGGTGTATATTAAAAGCATCAGAGTTGGCAGGTTTTTGCTGGTGCTAAATATAGTGCTACTTTAATACACACACACAAACCTGGATTTCAGCATCTGACTAGCCAAGCTTCCTTGTTATTCTTGTGTTTTTCAGGGCTGAGGTAGCTTTTGCTTTGGTCCTAGGTTTTGCAGCCTCCTCAGTTCACACCTCTCTGTCTTCTCATTTTCAAGAAGTCCCTGATCCTTGCTCCTTTCTGTTCCCTTTTGAAGTTGTGAAAGAGCAAAACGTGGTACCATAGCCCTGGACTGATGGACCCAGCAGGATGGTCATACTTTGAGAGTTAGGAGGCAGATGGAGTTAAGGATGTTAGCTAAGGTTGTGTCATAAAGTGGGGGTAAGGTTACAGCAAGAGAGACCAGCATTTCACAGTCTTCAGGCTGAGAGGGAAGAAGTGGGGGAGGCAGAAACCCAGATAGGAAGGAAGTTTAGAATCTGCCTTAGTGACAGTGGCTTGGAAAATTCTCTGATCTCTACTTTGCTGGGCTTTCAGCAGGTCCTGAGAGGGGACTCCTGAAGTCTTGTTTATTCACCTCAAGCTAGGAGTCCATTGACTGGGTTCCAGCCTCAGAGATCTATGAGCTCCTGGCTATGTGCTGAAGGATGGATAGGGGGTATATGTTTATCATAGTGAGAAGATCTGTGCCATTAGCAAAAGAATATGTGACTTTAAAAAAATCAGTTAAAAACCATTTTAGCATAATGTGAAACAATTTTAAGGCCAGTGTTTGAACAGATGACATGGGATGAACTATGGGCTCAGACACCTAGGCAACTGGAGAAGTGAGGGATAAGTGGTATTCCCTCTCCTCTGACTGTTTGCTTATCCCTTTGTTTGTCTACATTAAATTAAAAGCAGGGACAAACTAAAAGGAAAAGAAATGTGAGTCATTAAATAGAATCAGGAACAAGATTAAGATGACTATAAAACCTGTTTACTTGGGGTAGATCACACATTTGGCTGTAACCTAAAAGAGAAATGTAGTTAGTTACAAATGCCTTAAGGTCTATGAGAAAAGACAGAACTTTTGCTTTGGGAAAGTTTTGTCCTTGTTGCTAAGACCAGGCAGGATTCTCTCCCAATGAGGAGGACTCTCTGCAATGTTACAGTGTACTCATTTTCCTGACTGTGGATCCATGGTCAAATCTCACTTGCAACTTTCCAAGTAGCAATTTAATACAACTCTATAAAGATCACTGCTATGGGTGACCAAGTGACCTGTCGTCTGCTGCTCTTTTTGCACAGGAGACAGTGGATTTTGTGTCTATGAAGAGTATATGTGCTCTAGGCAGGCTGTCAGGGTTTCTTCTGCCTAGTTAATAATACAGATTGGGTATGTATTAAGTATGCATTAAGATTATTGGGCTGCTGTTGGCTCAGTGGCAGAGGCTTGGCTAGCATGTGTGAGGCACTGGGTTCGATCCTCAGCACCACATATAAATAAATAAAATAAAGATATACAAAATACAATAACTATTCAAAAAGATTATAGATTCAACATTGGGACTCTTACACCTTAACAATAATGATGGAATGAAAGAGATATCTAAGAAAACTGGGAAGTCTTTGTTAGGGTATATGTCTGAACAAACAGATACTCCTCTTATACTAAGAAGGAATTTAAGGGAGATAGTTGTGTCATTGGCAGGTTCCTTAACTTCTCTGTGCCTCCGTTTTCTAATACATTTATTAGATGCAGGCATTAGAACTGCCCTTATTTCAACTGAACAACTGACAGTTATCATTTACTATTTAATTCATTACAAAAAACCAGGTGGACATAGTTCAACAGATGTACTGGTTCAAATCTCAAAGAGCTTAACAATCTGTTGTGGGTTATAAATATGTACTGATTACAGAGTGAGCCAGTAGTTTGTAATTAAATGCTCAAGTGGGAAAAGCAGTAGAGGAAGTCAGAAGAAAGAAATATCTGTCAGCTTGTCGAAGAATGCTTTTGTAGAAGGTGTGACAAATGAAATTGGAGAGTAAAGCTCAAGTGGAGAGAGCAGTGAAGACAGCCATTGGATTGGGGTAACAGTACGGAGATGGGAACCTGTGCTGTGCCTTTGGGGGGAAGGCAGGTAGCTGACCTGTGTTTATAGAGCCCTCTAGCCATGAAGAAATAACAGGTAGGGATTAAGAAACGTGAGGAAGAATTCCTGTCACGCAGAAAGGCAGCTTGTCAATAGCCTTACCATTGACTGATTTCCCAGAGTGCAAGGATGCTGATGCTGTCCCAGGTGCTGATAGTAAGCTTCACTGCCGTCCCTGCCCTTGGAAGAGCTCAGTGTTTAGTGAGGAAGATAGGTTTGTAACAGGTAATGACCCTCCATAGTGAAGAAATGGGCGGTGAGTGCTGTGGATGACAGCTCCCAGTGGCTGAAGGGCACTTGGTGGAGAGCAGTCAGGAGCCAACTGACTGTCCAGTCCATCGGATAAGCCAGCCCATCACTTGGCTAATTTAGGCACACAGCACTGGCTTGAGTAAATGTTTAACTACATTGACTGGTCAAGGGACTCAACCTAATCAGGTATTCGCTGGCATCATATAGACACAGCCTTAGCAAGGCAAATAGCATCTTAGTCCCCAGCCTTTGAAATGATTCTGTGGAACTTTCCTGCTACTGTTGTGGGCTAACCAGGGTGTTTTGACTTTCTGCCACATGATGGGAAGAGGGTTATTTTTTAATGGGATATCATTCATTGTCTCAAATACATTTCTGTATATATTTCCAATATTGACCTTATTTCTATGATTAAAAATATATATTTAAAATCTCTTTTTGAAGGCTAATTTTTTTCCTGTCTGTTCACTAGCAAACGGATCTAAACTGAGCTGACTTGGTTTATGACCATAACCACTTTCCTAGATTTTAAAAATACCTGCTTTTAAAGCTCTGCAGATATATTTTTCCATGCTCACCCTAACCAAAAACTTTTAAAATGATGAGTGAAAGTTCACAGTTTTATGGGCTTTCCTGTAGTAGTGCTATTTTTAGGAAAGAAAACAGGATATTTTGTTTTCTTAAAAAAAAATAAAAACCCAAAACAGTTTTGTCTCCGTGGTCTACTGTACAGCAACGCTCAAGGTTATTCAAGGGATAGAGTGAGTACAATTCTTCTTTGATCCCCAGGAACTTGTACCAATAAAAACACTGGATTTGTGAAGGTCAGGGATACACCTCTGACGTAGGTTGTGTGGCCAATTTGTATTCTGACTCTGGAGCATCCAGGTCTGAGCGTGAGTCAGTCACAGCACAGCTATAAACCTTGCCATTGAGAACTGAATGTGGGAAGAAAAGTGGAAGGAGCTGGGAGAATAAGGGTTAGGATAGCTGAGAGAGACACTGTCGGTTGATTGTTCAGTGGAATAACTGCTTTCTCAAATTTATTTTCAGCCAGTGTACCTATAGTAGGCTTAGATTGTAAGGTCTGTAATATGGGCTTTTGTCTCAGTGTAGTGGTAATCATACAACCTATTCAAGGGTCATAAATTCAAATCCCTATAGAGATTAGACAAGGTCATATAAATGTATCATGCCAGGCCAGTCGTGATGCAATAAGGAGTAGTACTGGCAATAGAAAATTGGAGAAAGCTTATGCATTTGTGTGGGACAGTTAAGGCTTTTCCACAGGCTGAATTTGGCCACTGAACATTACCAATTTGCCACTCTTGAATTAAACTCCTGCATTAAAGTGCATGAGAAGAAAATATGTTTGTATGTAGCTGAAGAAGAGAGATGTGAATTAATTATGTGGTGGTGTCCCTGTGTAGTTTTCCTTTGTGTCTGTCTCCAAGTTGATTAATGAGAGGAGGAAACAGTGGATAGTGACCTTCCATCTTGGAGATTCAGAATTTTCATTCTTTCAGAAAACGATTCCATTAGACCATGGCAATGAATCTTCCCAGCCCTAGGTTTCGTGGTATGTCTTCCAGACAGCATAATTTGTGATGTACTGTTAGTGCTTATGGGGAAATAATTGAATAGATTAAAAGCAATGTGTTTACACATGTGATTTTAGCTTTCATTATTAATGGAGTCTATTTTTTTTTAATGTATGTGTCCAGAATTTATAAGAGGGTGGATTGTTCTGTGGGTCATCAGCTCTATACCTCCTAAAACTTGGTGTTTGTGGTTAAATGTTTAGGAAAGTCTCTCTCTCTAGAGTTTTTTAAGAGAATGAGCATAGTATTTTTCATAATCAATAAAATGATACGTATAAATGAATTGTAAAGATAGAAAACCCAAGCTCTCAGGTTTGCATTTTGATTGTAACTTTTATGGCTTGTACAACCTTAAGCAAACCATTTAACCCCCTGAATCATCAGTTTCATCACCTATAAAAGGAAGTTTCATAAAGCTTAAATAAGATGGGACAAGTAGGTAGACTGATAGACCATGGGACATAATAGGTGCTTAATAAATGTTTAAATATTTGTATTATAATATCCCTAATTAATATTATTTCTAGAAATATAGGTGTTCAAATATGATATAGGGACCATTCTCAAGACTGATATAAGGCTTAGAATACAGAATATTTGAAAAAACTAAAATAATAATAGTTTGAAACTTTTACACCAGATAAGTGAAGCTGAAGAAAGAGAATATTACTATTCAATTTAATTGAGGATGTTACTTAGTTCTATAGATTAAAAAAATTAGAAGTTGACATAAAAGAATAGTTTTATAATTTTTATTTGTGGGGAAGATATTGTAAATAAAGTGAAAGTATAAGCAACAGACCAGGAGATGAAAATCATGACATTTATGCCAAACAGAGGATTGCTAGATATAGGTAAATTATGTCTGTATTTAGTTAAAAATCAATATCCAACCGATAAAAGTATAAAAATATGAAAAGAATTCACATGTGAAAAATTCTTAACTTACAGGGATTAAAGAGTTATAATTAAAATCAGATACCATATTGCAAAATAAAGTAAAACAAGAAAGAAAGGCCTCAAATAATTTCTAGAGACCTACTGATTAAAGATATTTAGTATGGCCTTTGAGAGAACTTTTAGATAAAACTCTCTTCTCTCCAAATTGTATAGCAAAAGATTTTTTCCCAATTCAGTCTTTAGCTAAAACAACAACAACAACAACAAAAAATAGCCTAAATCAAAAATAAAAATTTAAAAATAGAAAACCCTTATCTTCCTTACCTTATGGAAAAAAAAAAGCCACAAACTTTCTCTCATCCCCTCTCATACTGAAATCTGGAAGCCATCCAGATTGGGAAGAGTAGAGTTCTGAGAAGGGAATGGATAATTTGAAGGCCAAATGGTCCTTTTATATTTTCTTAAATTTCCTATGTTCATGCATAGTTAAAGATTTGGGCTATTTATCTCTGGTGGGAATTAAGATTGATATTGATTTTTTTAAGTAGCCCAAATTGAGGCAGTAAATGAACCTTTACAAAGTACAGGGCTTCAATTTTCTTTAAGGAGAATTGCTAGAAAGAGGGAGGAGCAGTTTTCTTCTCTGAAAGGTTGCACAGCCTGGGTGACTCAGAGCCCAAGTCTTGAGCAGGTGATGGGCAGGGTGGGGCACTCTGAAATACTGCAGCTGGCCAATCAGCCACCAGTGAAAGTGAGTCGAATGCCACTGTTATTGGGACAGGAGTCCTGAGGGAAAGACCATTGCATATACAGAGGAAGTGATAAATCAGAAAGCAGGAAAGCTGTGGGGGGGCATCAGTGAGGACTGCGTTCCTGGGTGGGCATAATGGTGTCAGCAAGACCCCCAAAACAGAATAAACTGGAACTCTGAGAAATGCTAGATCATAAAGTGCACTTTGAGTCTACATTTGGAATAAAAGGAATAATGAAATAATAGGCTCACCACTTGGAGCTGATGGTGCAGTGAGGATAGATTATAGAGAAAAGGAACCACAACTCAGACCTAAGTCGTCATCTTCTTTTTTATAGTTTCCAGCAGAATAAATCATCTTCAAATTAGGAAAGTGCAGGAAAAGCCATATGAGTAACATGACCAACTCATTAATTTCTAAGATGAATGAGGAGATAGTAGGAGCTCTAGCCACAGCTCGTGTTCTAGGTGCAGGAGTGGAACTGTCCAGGTACCCAAGGAATGTGAAGATTGGGCCCTGGGAAAGGTAAGATTGTGTGGGCTTTTGCAGAGCTTTATTAATTGTGTCTGAAGAGGGACAGATAACCAGATAATTCAACAAATTTGCAATGATTTCTGGAAAAGTTCAGAACAATATTGATGTTAGGATCATTGGGGGTGCTTTAGGAGATAATTTAATATGTTTTTTAATGGGAAAATAAACTAACTAACTAACTAACTATATATGTGTGTGTGTGTGTGTGTGTGTGTATCTATCTATATATANTATATATATATATATATATATATATATCAAACTAAAACATACCTTCAAGGATCAGGTGATTTTTTTGATAGATCATAAGTTAGTTGTAGATGTACCATCATTTTCATTTCATCAAAGTCTTTCTTCAAAGTTCCAGAGGTGTGTGTGTGTGTGTGTATGTGTGTGCACGCACACATATACACACACACACACACACACACAAGGAGACAGAAAGAGAAGGAATGTAGACTGTGTGAACATGACTAGAACTATTTATGTAGATTTGCAGTAGGGTGAGCAGCCATACCCCCAAATTGCCAATCCAGATGGAAATCTCTAGAACATTCCAGGTTTCTGACTTGGCTCTATTATCTGTAGATCATTGGAAACATATAAAATAGTTGTTTAGGTTTGGAGATGAGACTCTGTGGTAGAGTACTTGCCTAACACATGTGAGGCCCTGGATTCAATGCCCAGTACTGATTTTTCTTTTTTTTTTTTTTGTTGCTTAGAGAAAAATATGTTGTCAAATGTGTAGATAATGACAAATGTCATATCAAACAGCTTCTAGAGACTAGACCAATAGGGAAAGTACAAAAGGAAGAACTGTATTGGAACTAAATGTATGATTCAACATTTGTATTTGAAAAAGTTGCTAGAACTAAGAGAAGAGGGATGTCTGACAGTCCATACACTGAAAAGTCTGGGCTGAGTGTTGATGGCACAGTGGGCTGGGTGTGAGCCAACTGTGTGGTTTCACTGCTGAGCAAAATCAACCCCACATAACATATTCCTTACACCTAATGCAAGTATAAGCTGCATTAACAGAAAAGGTGTGCCTGGCTCTCAGGAAGTGATAATTCGACTGCTCTCCACTGGTAGACCGCATCTTAAAAGTAATATTAATGCTTCAAAGAGGGCCAGCTAAGATGGTCAGTGGGTCCAGAAACCATGCAACATGAGGAACCTGGAGAAGAGAAGCTAGGGCCATATACCTGAGGATTTAAAAGAAATCTCATGTAGGGGGAAAAATAAGTTTTTCTGCTGTATCGAGCAGGAGTAGGCTAAAATAGATGCACATTTTAGCTAACTAAGTCTTTTGATATTTGAACCATTAGGGCTATTCAACACGTTATGGGTTTCATTCTGAAGTAGATAACTCTGTGTTTTAAAGGTGTTCAGAACAGGATTCATTTGATGAATCTTTAAGGATCATCTATTTTGTGAAACTGTTCTAGGTGCTGAGGACAGACAGAGTGGTAGAAATTAAGAAAGAAATGAGTTGACATTGACAGAGAGCAAACCAATATGTGGCAATGATATTTTCCCTTTTTGTCTGGGAATTAGAGTTTCAGCTACAGGTTGAGAACCAGAGAAGCCAAGTGTCCCTAAGTTTAAGATGCTGCTGGAGAGTGGAACGACCTCCTGCAGTAACTACTGGGAGACACTGGTAACAACCAGTCTCACCACTAAACCTATCTTCACCAGTCAATGGAGGAAGATGAGAGGGGTTGGCCTTTTGGGGAGTGTGTATTCAGGGCCTGGCCATTTCCTTCCCTTCCCATGAATGAGAAGGTCCTTGCTTCTGCTTGGAGCCAAGTGAGGAAGGCTCTGAGGGAGCCAATATTGGGGGTATTGTCAAAATGGTGGAGGGGCCTGGCATTCTCTACCAGAATCTGTGGGGCTACTGGGAGAAGAGTTTTGGAGAGTATTCTTGGGGCCTAGTAGTAGGCATGCTATTCTTTTCTCTCCAAGGCTTTGCTATAAATAGAATGAAAAGTGAGTATTTGACTTGTGCTCTTGAAGATTAGGGAAAGTATGTCTAAAGTCAGACCCTGCAGATCCTGGGGCAGAGCCCAGGACAAGGTGTATGGTTTGACTGGAATGAAGAAGGTTTAGGTCTTACCCCATCCAGAATACTGGTAGCTCTCAAGGTTGTACAAGGGAACCCCAGTGGTTAACATGGCTCCGCTGCAGTTATTTGGGGAGTAGCCAAGGTGCAAGAGGCAGAACAAGTTTTGGAGCTCTTAACGTGGGAAAGCCAAAGGTGTCATGGCTGTTCCCTTAGGATAGGTGAGGGATGCCGTCCTCTGAAAATCCAGTCTTCACCTCAGCATATTCCTCTGGTAGGAAAACTCTGAATCAGGATAAAACACTGAGCCCCTTTTATCACCAGGCACATAATCAGAGTCTCTTTAATATTATAGTGGGAGAGGTTGTATGCATGTATGTGGGGGTGGGCAGAGGCTATATAAGAACTCTCTGTACTTTTCACTCAATTTTACTGTGAATCTGAAATGTCTCTAAAAAAGTCTATTAAAAATGCTAGCTTATCTAACTAATAAGGATCATCTCTACCTCTCAGAATCATCTAGAGTTGATATGATTTTAATTGTTAAATGAAAGCAGCTCCAGACACTTCTACCAAGAGCAAGGTTAGCCCTTTTGTTCTCCAGAATGATAAAGATTTTGCTAAATTGTCAAAAAAAAAAAAAAAAAAACCAACTAAAACTCGAAGATATGGTAGATTCTCAGAAGTGTTGACATGTGTGCCTGCCACACCCAAAGCATGTTTGTTTGTATGAATGAGTGAATGGATCAATTAATGGACTAAAGAAGATCTGGATCCCGAAACCAGTGAGTGCATCATAGAGCTAAACTCTGCATCTCCACAGAGAAGAGGATAGAGGGAAAATGCTGTTGTATCCTAAAAGTCCAAAAAAAAAAAAAAAAAAAAAAAGAGCAAACTGAAAAGAGTTTCTTCCTTCATGAAGCTCTTCTCCTGGGTGTGGTGAGCTGAGTTTCCCCGAGGCTTCTGGATCCAAGGGAAGAGGAATGAGGAAATTTAGAAAGAGAATGAAAAATTGTCTCAAATGAAATTGTGGATTGGCCTGTGCTGGGGAAGGGTAAAGAATTGCTTTGAATTGACCTCAAGCCAGGTATTCTTAATATAGGGCCAAGTCTCAAATTCAAATAAGACTGCTGTCAGGCACAAGTGGCCAAAAAAGCTATGGGATTTAGCCAGGATTCTATAAGGGACCTGCCTCTTCTGGAGAAGGAGAGAATGACATGGTACAGCCAGGGGCAGTGGTTTCATGTGTATATTCCCAATAGGCAAAATTTTATCCATAAATGGGTTACACAGATAAGCAGACAAAAAAATCATGAGTAAGAGAGCATGATGAAGAGAGTCATGGAGGGGCAGAGAGGTTTTTCTCAGTAGTGTATAGTGCCGGTCATCCTTAGGGGCAAACTTTGAGCTGAAATTTGCATGAAAAGAAGATTCCAGCTCCTGCAGCTGGGAGCAGGGAGGTCTATAGACAGAGGCAATAGCTAGTGCAAAGACCCTGAGGTGGGAAAGCCTTGGCCAAAACAAGGAATATAAAAAAGGCCTGGATAGCAAAAGGCAGGAAGACATGGTACTAGATGAGGTCAGAGATCAGTTGCTGGAGGCCTTGAAAAGCCATAGAGCAAAGGTCAGATTTTATTCTTAGTGTGAAGTTAAGTCTTTGGAGGGTTTCTCTGGGGAAGTGGGAAGGATGTGGTCTGATGTATATATTCAATGATTTTTTAAAATATATGTTTTAGTTGTTGGTGGACCTTTATTTTCTTTCTTTATTTATATGTGGTGCTAAGAATTGAACTCAGTACCTTACATGCTCTACCATTGAGCCACAATCCCAGCCCTGTGTTAAATGATTTTGAATTCTGTGTGCAGAATAATGAGGATGGAGGCAAGAGAGGGAATGGAGGCCAATTCTGTAGCAATCAGCTCTGTTTTCTGATTAATGCATTAATATCTCAATTGTTGATGTCATCATTAATGATGAATACAAAGAACTCCAGAAAACAGTCAATCCTCAATTGCAAATGCTGGGCAAGTCACTTCTCTCCCCCTGCCTGCTGCAAAATAATTACTATTCAGATATTAGCAGCTACCATGTACAGAGAGCTTATGAAGTGTCATACTGTGTGCCAAGCATGTGAATGACTCTTACCTTATTTAATCCTCATAAGAATATGCACCAGCAATGCTGAAGAAGAGGTGGCAGCTGTTAATAGCCAAATATAAGACTTGACAAGCTATCAATTTAGTCAAGCAAATGATTAGCAGTGCAGAGATTTAAAATCAATTCCAAATTTCACTAAATTCCATTTTTTTAAAAAACGACTTTATTTACAGGACTAGCCTTGGGAGAAAAGACTTTCATATCAAAAGGAATACTTGAACTAGTCTTCTTGAGAAGCAGAGATATTTTGAAATCACACTCATTGTCAGGAATACATCCCAGAAAAATTACCAAGTCATTTTCTAAAATATCCTGCACATGTTATGGTTTTTAATATTCTGAAATTTTATGTAACATAGAAAACCCACATTGGAAGACACTATTTATTGAGGGCTTCACTTTAAGGAGCAAACAAGATTCCATGGAGCTTTGCATCATGGAATGAAGGGTGACCATGGATTTAAAATTGGAAATTTTGTCAGCCAAGGAGATTTTTTTGGTCTGTCTCCATGAATTCAATTTTACAGTTTTTACTTCATGAAATGATCAAAGCCTTTTGCTTCTAAGCTCACATTCCTTTGAAATGTAAAATTAATAGTTCAAAACTTAAAGGAGAAATTATCATGGTTTTAGATTTTTTAAATAGGACTTGTTGTGAATATTTGGAAAGAGAAATTTCCTCTTTAAAAACAAATGTTCAGATTTGGAAATGAAAACTACTTATTTTCTATAGAAGTGGAAAATAGTCTCAGTGTTTGTCTCTTTTGCATAGATTCTGTGTGTTTCTGTGAACAGCATGAAGGTTGTTGACATCATCTGGTAACAAAGACAAGTTTGCCATAATCAGAAACTATACACAATGGGTGAATAAACAAAAATTTGTAAATATTTAAATTTTGTTCTAAAAAAGAAAAAGAAAAATCTCATACGGGAGAGCTGAGAAAACCTATTAAGAAGAAAACAAGAAGGAAAGGCAAGATAACAGAAGCCGTGTTCTTCCTGAGTATTAGAGAGGAATACTACCCCAGAGTGGGCACATGCAAAAATAAGAAACCCAGGCAAGCTTCTAGTAAATCAGCTAATATTTTTGTAACTAATATATTATGATTGTAAATTGAGCATTTTGCTAGGCATTTAAAATATATCTCATCCAAACATAGATACCATTCCCATTTTATGCATGGGTAAGTTGAGGCTTAGAGAAATAAGTGAGAATGTTAGGTTTTGAACTCAGGGCACAGTATTATCCTTTAGGATTTGGAAAAAGCTATAAAACTCAGGTGTTTGGTGAAATAAAATGTATGCAGAAATGTAATAGTCTTGCATTAAAATCAGTGGGATTTTATTGATTAGTAAAAGTTCTCTGCCAGTCACTGATATCTTTCTTTCCTGGTTTACATGCTCTTCCTAGAAGATGTGGACATGACCTATTCTTATTTGCCTCTTTGACTGTGACCGAATGTCTGTTCTTCCCTCTTTCCTCTCCTCCACCTCATGCCTCTTCATTGTTCTCTCCCTGCCAAGAGTGAGTGGGGGCAGCAATCTGCCCTTTAGATTGGCTAGAGTCATTATGAGATTTAAAATATCTTTTCATTTTAAATATAGTTAACTTGCTGGAAAAGATATTTTACGTTAGAAGTTAATATTTATGGCAGAAAATCATCTCTCTAAGTGTGTGTGTGTGTGTGTGTGTGTGTGTGTGTGTGTATTTCTTCATGTTTAAATAAATTAAGTTTTGGATGAATCCTCCAAATACCTAGAAGAGCCTTAAAGACTACAATGGAAGTATGATTGAAGACTGCTGCTTCCAAGATTACTTAGAATTCAGATATTTATCATGCAGTGACCTATGCAGCCATCATTAACATTTATGTTATGAAAAAAAAACCCATCAATGCAGAGGAAGACAATAAGAAGTATTATTGTAAGAAAATTCAAATGCAGCATTATCCATGACCTACTATCATGGTTGGGCCATAAGCCAGCTAATTCCTAGGCAGGAAAGTTAGAACTGGTAAGTAAAATTGTAATATCGTTGCCAAAAATTAATTACCTCAAACATAAGACTTAGGTTTGGATGATACATTGTTTTATCAGCATTCAATTATAAAGTTGAAAGTAAACAATAATTTAAATATCCCCCCAAAGTCTAAGAGGTAAAATTTGCTCCCATCTTCCTATTGCATTTTATAGTATCCTTTCTAATCTGACTCTAATATTGTAATGTATTTGGTGCCTTAAAATATGGTTGAATTTGATCCAACAAACTTAATAATTGGCAGCTATCAATTATTGACTAATCTTTTTTCTAAAAGTGTTTTTGTGTCAATAGCCAATGTCCCTGTTAAATTGCCAACAAGTACAGTTTCCAGTGACAACATTAGGCTTATGTTTTTTCTAAGGTCTACTTAGGGATCTTTTAAGTATAATTTCACAGACTTAGAAGGACTACCACTTTGACTCCTTGATTGAACTGTCTAAACAACTGGATTGATTCACTTTTTCTTCTATACCACCTACAGTTCCATAGCTATATGGACTGAATTGACCAAGAATCTATAGTTAACTTGCTGGAAATTAGTATCATTCATTTGCCACCTTTATTATTAGAAGAATAAAAGCTATCAAAGAGAAGATAATTTAATAGCTTTGGTTTGTGCTTATTATATTTCTTTGAAGTTCATTTCCTTAAAACACTCTCCCTGAGCAGTTTTTGGACTGGAGTTCCTTCATGGAAGCAGCTGGGGACAGGGAGGGCCCAGAGCCCAGTGGAGAGTGCAGGTTTTAATGAAAAATATTCCTGGCCCTGGTGCCATACAGTGTGGAAGCCAGCACTTTGGATTCTCTGTTTCTCTTCATATTCTCTCTCTCTCTCTCTCTCTCTCTCTCTCTCTCTCTCTCTCTCTCTCTCTATCATATTTAAATAATAATGGCTGTATTTGCAATACCTGCAAATGTGAGTGTAAGTGGCAGCATTTTGAAAAATGTGAAGATGTTATTCCTTGTAAGCATTTAGAACTGAAGTTGAAAGACTAGAAATTGTTGGCAACATCACAGGATCGCTTATCTCTTTTTCAGTAATGTACTGTTCAGCGCATGGTACATTCCCTTAGGAAGCTCAGTGGAATCACCCTTTCTTCCACTTAGAGAGCTTTAATTTCCTTCCTGTGTCTATTCTGAATGGTAATTTTACATTGAGATTCTTGTTTCCTGATTTATGATGATGATTAGGGCAACAGAGGAATAATACAAATTTGGCCACTCTAACATAAAATAAAACGGAACGTTCCCTGAATAATTACAAAGCTAGATAATGTTGGTTCTCCCACTCAGCCACCTTCCTAGGAGGGAGCCACCAAGGCGACACACTTGTATTAACAAATGGACTGACATTTTTTGAGACTGGCCAAGAAAATATTACCATTCATAGTTCCTGCAGGAAAAATACAGATTCTAGGTATCCATAAATATTACCACTGTTTAATCACTAGGGTCCTACTTATAAATGTTTTGTTCTCACTACCCCTTGCCTGCCAGACTGCCCTAAAGGAAGTGAGAGAATAGTCAGAGACACTTAGGAGGGAGGTGATGCTTGGTGAAAGGCAGCCCCCTGTGCTCCTAAGAGAGACATTTGCTTGGTTGTTGTGCAATTTCAAGGTGACAGGGGCAGAGAGCTGTGGGGCAGACAGCTGTGGATGTAAGGAAGACAAGAGGAAGAGGAGAACAGGGCAGATGCATTCAGAAGCATCACTCCATCCTTAACCCCTCTTTGCTTAGGCTGCACCCAGGCATATCTCCTGCCCCTGCCTGTAACACAAGGGGTTATAGATATAACACAAGGGGTGTAAGGGGTTCCTCAAAATTCTTTTCTGAGATTGCTTAATACTGACATGTTTTCCTTTGGGAAATGGAAACCATCCTTAAAATACTCTTTTTGAGTTCTGCATGATTTTTCCAAAAATGGGTGCAATTGATTTTTACTACCCCACCTCAGTTTCTGGGTGTTCATAATCTTTGCCTCAGAATTTAAGCAGAAAACCCCTTTTCATCTTGCACTTAATTAGGTTAAGATCCATCCTGTATGAACAGATTTTTACCAGCTCTTAGTTCTGCATCCTTTAATGAAAATTCTTCAAATGCAGTTCAGTGTAGTGAAAGGGCAAAGGAGAAAGGAGATAATGTTTGCAGAGAGCTTACAGTGGTGTAGGTAGGCCTTTATGCTCACTGTGTTTGTTTATAAAGGATCTCATTTAATACTCAGAAAATGTAGGTATTCAGGAAACCAAAGCTTAGACAGATTGGGTAACTTGCTTCAGGTAACACAATTAGCATTTGATAGAGATAGGATTCACATCCTAAGGTTTTTGGCTTCCGAGCTGTATTGGACTGAACACACCTTACAGTGAAATTCATGCTGCAATGGACAGCGTTAGAGAATGCACAGTGTAATGAGTCTCGGTGTTTACAATGCATGTCCAAGCTCGCCAGGGCTGATTTTACATACCCTGCAAAATGGCAATGACATGACAAATCAATGTGTATAATTAGAAAAAGGAAAATGTTAGAAATCTATTTATGCTTTAAGAACTGAAAAGGTACTGGTCTCCTGCCAAATTGACATATATTTTTAGAGTCAGAGACTCTAAGACACTCCTTTACAGGGTGCTTGTGATAAATAATGCCACTTAAATGTCCAGCTACCTGCTGCAGCACACAGCTGAGCTCTCAGAAGAACCCTCCCATTCCTTCCTCAGAGGATCTGGGTTGAGGATGTACAACAATGGAGAAAGTTTCTTGGAATGTAATGGAGAAAATGTTGTGAATATAATGACTAGATGTTTTTAAATACACCAGTTTTCTGTGGTTTGAAAGCTCAACAGCTTCCGAAGGATGACATTTACAGTTCCAAAGCATTTTCCTAAATAAGGTAACACATTTTATTATATTGCTCTATCATTCCATGTATTTGTAGAGTGGCAGTGTCTCTATTGGGAAGGAGGCCTCAGAATGCTTTTCTACTCCTATTTCTGTCTGTGTCATCATGACTTTGATCGCCCCCTTCACTATAACTCCTCTTTCAACAGCACTATGACCTGGTGTCAGTTAGGGATGCATTTGACTGCAGGTAACAGGAATGGGTCTGCATTGGCTCAACCAAATAGAAGCCTGCTTTTTCTCAACTAACAAGAAGCCCACAGGTAGACAATCTGGAACTGATGCAGGGACTCCAGGATGTCATCAGAATTCCGGATCCCTAGGTTTTCCAGTTGTGTCTTCCTTAGTATGTGACTTTTATTCTGATTATAACTTCACATGACAAGATAACAGCTCCATTTTCAGCCTTGCGGTGTCATTTAGGGTTGGTGACAGCATCTTTTATATGGGTCCCCATGGAGCATGTATCACCATTGTACTTATTGGTGTCTGTGTGCATGGATTATTTGTACAAGGTCTTGCTCTCTTCTCTCTTAGACTGTAGATTCTAGGATATCGAAGGCTGTGTTTATTTTGGATACCCCTGCCCACCCCAGGGTGGAATACAATACCTAGTACACAGTAGATCCTTAGCTTATTGAATGAATTAGTAATTAAAAATTTTTTGGTTGGCTTTACTTTCATCTGCTCTTCTTCCTTTTCTATATTTCTTTTTGTTCTCTTTCTCCCTTCCCACGTTTGACGTTTAAGCACTCTCGTTCATATTTGCTCATTCATTTGTATTTCTTTTTCTATTCTTGCCTCTCGTTGAATTGTTTTCCTCTTTCTCAGTCACTATTATTTGGTTCACAGTTGTACAATTTCCACTCCGGTTCTCTTACTCTGGTTTCAAATCACATGTCCTACTGCCTACTGCTTTTTTCCTGCAATGCCTCTCTATCACCCCACACTCAGCAAGTTCCAAATGACACTTATCAGGTCTCCATCTCAATTTTCTGGTCCCCGAAAATGATGCCACTTTCTTCTAGTTACTTACATTTGAAAACTTGGTGCTATTTGTGTCATCATTTATTTATATCATTGACTGTTGTTTTCTTAACTTAGTGAAATTTCTAACTGTTCTCCATGCTCACCCTAGTACCTGGTGTATTGGTTTGTGGGTGCTAGTACATGTGGATGGCTGGATCAGAGGTGTCAGGAGTCAACTCCAGTGTTCCCCATCAAGCAGGGGGCAGAGGCTGTGCCAGTTCTCCCCTCTGGTAGATTCACTGAAACACCATCATTGTATGCTCATGATTCATGGAACCATCTATTCAGATAACTTGTGATTACTCTGCAGTAAAATTTAAGAGAATTTGGCTCCTTGAAATGGGTGGGGCATTTTATGATGGTAAGTTTGGACATCTTTTACACTATTGATGAAAAGATCACAAAATGTTATTAAAAACTACAGAAGTATAGTTGCAGTAATAAAGGGTTTTCTAAAGACAGATTAGATGTTCCCACTCAATCAACTTCATAACACAGAAATTAGTGGAAATTTATTGAAATTAATAGGTATTAAATTTAGAAAAGTTAGCACAATTGCTTCACAGATTATCTCATTAATCAAGATGTACATTTTTCTTTTAGAGAAAAGTAGTGAATCACATGAATAGATTGGATGAATAAATGAATAAGGCAGTGTCTCTGTGATGCCCAAATGATTGGTTGGAAAGTGAAAAATTTCAATAAACTTCCTAGTTAGCATTTGTAGTCAGAAACTCTACCAACTATTTAGTGTTTGAAAAAAATAAACATGCACCAATGAAACCACATTTTAAAATGAAGCTTTAAAGAGCATAATGTGAATGGCTAACTTTGTATGACTTTACATTCATAACTCATGTAGTAGTTCAGAAATTTAGGGAATGCCTTCCACATTCTCTTTCATCCCATAGAGAACAAAATTTCCTTTAGTGGTTTTTTTTTTTCTGTTTAGATTGAGAGTGAGCAATGGTTTATGATACAGTTTATTTTTTAGTTCACTGCATTTGTCAAATAAAAATTCACCTCTGTCATCATCTTGTTCTTTGGGACAGATTTTTGGATAGATGGATATTTAGAAACGGAGCACAGAGGAAAAGAAACATAGTTGGTATCAATAACACGGTTTCATCACTTTGTAATTTCCCTAATTTTATACCTTTTCCTTGCTGTGTCATTCAAGTATCCATTTGATATGGGGATTATATACAGATGAAACTGTTGTATATGAGATCCATGAAGTGTTTGTTTCCTTTTAAATTTACTTCAGTTAACTCTGGCCCTTTCAGTGTATCCAGCATTGGAATATAGGCCATGCTTAGGTTTCTGCCACAGCATGACTCCCTTGGGACGATTAGTACCTCAAAAAGGAGAACAGGAACCTAGAATCTATTCCCCTTACTGGTGCATGTATTTCATTTATTATTTTTAGAGCTGCTTCTCCTCTGGACATTTTCATATTTTTTCAATAAGATAAAATAAATATGATTTAGGTGTTCATCCATCATAATAATAGCAAGCCACTGTCATAAGGAGAAAACTAAGGCTTAAGAACTAGGGCAATTAAATAAAAGGCCTAAGCTTATTTGTATGACAAAAACAGTGAGTGAAAGGTGTGCAGGAGATGTGAAAAATATGTGCCTAGTCTTTTTCTTTGGATCTTATCTTCAGGGATGTCTCAGAACAGATGACTATAGTTCACATTGTCAGTTCAAATAAAGTCATTAGAGATGGTTGTCATTATTCACTATTAAAAATAAGTCCTTCCCTTTTCAACTGGTTGGGCTTTATACACACACACACACACACACACACACACACACACATTCTCTCTCTCTCTGTCTCTCACATACATACATACACACACACACACACACACACACACACAAAACCAACCTTCTGTACCATGAATATATGTCATTCTAGTGAAAAAGGAACATCAACACATACACAAAACCAATAACAACCAGTGCTGGGATTTGTAAACTATTCTGTTTATAAGAAACTTTCTTTTCTTCTATCATTTTTATAGAGTCAAAAAAATAGGTATATAGTCAAAGTAAGATTGGATAGCAGCCATCCTTGTGTTTTAAATGTAATGGGGCAGTGAGCAGAATTGCAAACAGTGAAAGTTCAAATCAAGCATGCTATTGAGTTGCCTGAATCCTTAAGGTTCAAGGTCAATAGTACAGAAATGGCTCTGAAACTATAAGGGGTTACCTGCTGAGTAACCATCCTCCCATCTTTTCCTGTTTCTTCCTGGTCCTCTAGTTTTCTAAACACTCTAGCCATGTTCAGTTAGTGTATTTCAACTTTCTAGACTTATGAATTGGTCTCAGGATGATCATGTGACCTAATAGGAGGACACCTGTGTTGGAAGTTTGGAAGGATTTTTCTTTCTCATCCGTGTGTGTGTGTGTGTGTGTGTATGTGTATCTGTCTGTCTATCTGTGTCCCTTCTCCCTTCCCATGTTGGATGCATGTAAACTATTCTGCAGTTTTCTGGCTTCCCTGTCAACTGACTTTCATTTCACAAGACTTAGGGGTAAATTGACACTCTAAGTGGCAGAAAGAAAGTATCCTAGATGATTTAGAACCATCCTATTTAAAAAAAACAAGTGGAAAAAACTAATTTAGTTGCCTACAGTATCTTTACCATGTATTTTAAAGTTTTAAGCCAAATTTTGTGAAAGTGATACTTTTAGCATGAAAAATAATAGCATCTATCAAATATAGAGTTTTTAATATATTCTGGGCATTGTGCTAGATAATTTACATTCCTTGGTTTGCTTAACCTGCAAATCTATGTGTATAGTGAGCCAAATTTTACCACTCTTCATTTATAGATGAGGAAACTGAGGCAAAGAGAGTTTAAGTTACTTGCATAAGGAATAACATAGCTAGCAAGTGGTAGAGTCAGAATTCAGTCTTTAAGGCCATGCTCCTAATACAGTAAGCTATGACCAGACCTTGAATTTGGAAAGGGCTATTCTCAAGGTCATGTAGGTCTTTATCCTGAATATCCTTTAAGTAGCCCTTTGAGGGCAGTTTTGCAGAAGTGTGGATCCTTTGAGCATTAATGACTTTAAAATCTTTGTCATGATTGTGTAATAAATGGGATGAATAAAGCAGTGGTGAGATGGTAGGAAATCATTTGGCTCTGTGGATGCAATTCACTCTGTTGCCTTTGAGGCCAGTGGGCTCTGTTTGCTGTTCTGTCTTCCCCATATCTCCAAGCATCCTGCCTTTCCATCTTTGACCTTGTCACCGTCAATTACCATGTTCTAGGAACCCAGATGCTGCCTTGTCTGATTAGCCTCATACACTCTAAGAGAAATGATCCTTTACATTTTCATAGTAGCCTGTAACTCACCAAAAGTTTTCCCATCTTTGATCTTATTTGGGCCTTTCCACCACCCTACAAGATAGGCTGATTCGCTCATTTTTCTTGTCTTAGGTGATTACATGTCAATTTGCCCTGAGTTAATTTGTACTTTTAAGTATGTCACCTTAGAAGTCACTTTTGGTTCTGTCTTACATGTTGCTGCCCTTGTAGCTAGACTATAAACTCCACAAAGACAGGAACTTGTTTAAGGTTTTTGGTGCTTGACATTCCTTCAATAGTGTTTTCTCGATAGACAGTATTTTCCCAAAATAACAAAGCCCAAACAAAAATCCCAAATTTATGAAATTAATATGCAAAACAAGGAAATGTATAGTTCCTTCTCGTGATATGAAAATGGCACTAGATTTCCAGAATCAATTGTTAGATATTCAGGAATGTATATGGTTAGCAGGAGAGTAATCTATTGGCAGCTTGATATCTAAGGTGGAATTATTTATACCATAGTAAGTGACAAAGACTACATTTCAGGGTTATTCTTTATCACAGCCTCCCCAACAACCAATTTACCAGGACACTCTGGGTTACAATGTTTCCTATGGTCCACAGACAGCTGCCCTTCTTTCTCCTTTGTGGATTAACTAATGGCCTTGGCCCAAGTGTTCACATTAGGGGAGAAGGTGAAAGTGAGGTCACTCTATTAGTTTCCATGTCTTTTCTGTCCTGAGGCTCTGAGCAGAGAATGGCAGTTTATGTTCACTGTAGAAAACCAAACTACAGAAAACTGTTCAGAGCAAATTGGGTTGGGAGGCCCAGGAGGAATATCACCAGAAGCCTGCCTCCTTCCCTACTCCATCCTGAGTGTTTATTCCCATCTTTGTTAGAACTTGTAAACTGATTAACGGATCTCAGAGATTGTAACACAACATTTTGGGTTGCAGATAAATGCATTGCTGATTAAGAGTGGTCAAAATCAGAACATAAAGTCTGGGAATAATAGGTTCAGAGTTGATTCACTGTCTTAGCAATGACCTTGATGACTCCAAGCTGTTTCTTGACCCTTCTCTGCCACCTCAGTTTACTAGTGTTTCCCCTTCTGGCTGTGATAGATCTAAATGAAGGAAACAAACACACTACCCAAACCCTGAAGAATATCCTGGATTTGTAATAGAAAAGTTAAAGAGCTCGTTTTTGCCTCTTTCCTGAAGTTATGATGTTATTTTTTCCTTAAATAAAGAGTACATGAAGTGAAAGGAAAATGACACATCTTATAGTATTAAAGATAGCTTTATGGTAAAAATAATTTTGTGTTATTCATTTCCAATTATCAGGGAACTCCAGTGATTCTATGTGATGAGAAATTAATTAAGGAATCCAACAATCCAAGACAGTCATAGAAGCTATAGTATAAAGAAAAAAAAAACACTGTGAGAAGAACAAGCAAAAGCTTTCATTATAATATTGGAGGCAGTAAAATGCTATTTAAGTGGGATTGAAGGCCCAAATGGCTGCAATTATAGAGTATTGAAAAAGTTTTCACATTAAGGAAAAAATAATAGTTTTACTTTTATGGGAAGCAAAATTAGATGAAGCTGCCACAGGAGGCTATCCAAAATCATAGGAATGAGTGAGCCCCACTGCTCTGAAGGATTTGCTCTCCTCTGTTTCCATTGCTAACACAGTGCCTGGCACACCAAGTGCATTCTGAATGAGAAGAAAAGACAGTTAAGGATTTGCAAAGAGAACTCTGGTACCAGATGGAGATTCATCATGGCAGGAGGGGACCCAGGTCCAGGTTTGTGGAACACAGGGAGATTGGCTCCAGGCAGAGTTATGGAGTTGCTGGCGTTTGGATGATGTATTTCCCTCATTTGCTGCAGAGGAGACAGGGTTAGTCCCAGAGGCTACGCAAAATGACTGTGAAGGGCAAAGAGCCACAGGGTTGGGATTATTACACCCTTATACCCTTGGAAGGCCAGTTTTCTGGTTCAATCTCTTTGACATCTGATATTAACTTCCTTTCATACTGTTGGTTAAAATTAAGTAGTGAAGTGATTAGAGTTGATTCACAGGTTACTGGTACTTACGTTTACTAGCTCATTAACTAGTTTATAATCCCTCTTTTGTGGGGAGGGGTGGGAAGTGGGTAGTGAACCCACATGTGAGGCTGGATTAGAAGGCAGCAATAGCAGTCATGCCAATTGCATCACTAGCTTAAAATTCATAGGGAAAGCTTGAACACTAAGAAGGTCAGAAAACACTGTAGCACAGCTTAGGACATGAAAGAAGATTTGTCATTCTTCTTTAAGATTTTTATTTTTAAAAATGGTGATGTGTGAGTGTGTATGGTATAAAACTTGTTGGACATCTGTATTCACTGAATCACAAATGAAAAATTTTCTTAAGTGTTGAACATCAAAATCCATTTTCATATTTAAAAACCTATCAATCCATCCTTAGAACACAATGGATTCAGAGAAAAGAACACAATGAATTATCTTTTTCTGGAGAAGTACTCATTAGGTTTCAGATACAAAGCAAAAGGACAGACTGTAAATACAGGTAGTTTAATAAATATGATGTTACAGCATCACAATTCCACATCCTAAGTGAGATGTATAAATTTAGTAAAAATTGGAAGCATCATATTTGCAAAATATAGCAGTTTCTTTCCAACAATTTTAATATATGTTATTAAATTTCAAATCATTCTGTACTCTGAATTTTCATATTATATGCATATGTTTAAGTTAACACTGGGACTTTATTGAATTTTGAGTTCTTTCTGGGATAGCATTACCCCTTTTAACAAAGAATGTATGAAAGACCAAGGCTATAAAAGTCTATAAACATTACTTTGGATTTAAGGTTGTATTATTTTGTATAACATGAATTCGTTATTGAGTTTTATAGAATCTGACATTCAAAGGAAATCCCTCTTAAATATTACCTCTGATTGAATAATACAGAGAATTCTTAGAAAAGACAATATGTAAGAAAATGAAATAAAATTCAAGGGCGATAATAAGTAATAATGAACTAGATGGTAATCTCTGTGAGTTCATTTTCCTTTTTTAATGATTACCTTCCTTTTCCTCCCTGCTCTTTTCCCTTATCCCTTTCCTCAATCTTCCTTTAATTAAATTCTGCACAGCAAGTGACTTTGAATATCATGGCTACTCATAAAATATCTTTTGAATTAAAGAGTGAATACATGAGTCTTTTCATTCCTTCTCAAACCAGGCCCACTATGTTGAGTGTACTGAGTGATTGATAAGCATTTTTTTGAATGAAGTTTCTGAATTACAGGTATTTTTCCTCTAAGAGGTTCAATTTGATAACTTTCAAGCTTGAATTGCAATGAATGAGAAACTTGTGTTCCAAACATTGTTGAATAAAGATTTAAATGGATCCATATTAATACATAAAAGGATGCATTTATAATTAACCATGATGATATACAAATAAATTGCCAGAAATAGATTAATTTGGTCACCTAAGAAGATGGTTTTCCTCTTACAGTTTTGTATATGAGTTTTTATGCATTGGCTTTATTTATTTATTTGTTTGTTTATCTGTTTTGGGTACCAGGAATTGAACCCAGGGGTGCTTAACTACTGAGCAACGTCTCCCAGCTCTTTTTATTTTTTATTTGAGATGGGGTGTTGCTAAGTTGCTTAGGGCCTTGCTAAATTGCTTAGGCTGGCTTTGAACTCATGATCCTCCTGCTTCAGCCTCCTGAGCTGCTGAGATTACAGGAATGCATCACCATGCCTGGCTTAATACCTTGGTTTTATTTGTAGTTACTTCCTGACATCGAGCCATTTTTACTACTTTTGTGTGTTTTGACATGTTTGCCACCTTTACAGTTATTACTCAATATGTTCTTTAAATTGATTTACTTTGTAATATAAATTTATTTAAAGAAAACTTTGTATTAGTACTGCAAATAGAAACCACTATCTTCTGCTACAAACAGAAGGAAACTATAAAAATAAATATAATGTGATGAAAATGACATTATTAAATTTTGGCCTAGTAGTTTTGCTTGAAGGAAGACTGATCCTGGTATAATTTTTTTTTAAAAAGAGCATCTGGCAAACATTAGAAAAGTATAAAAGATATAAAAGATGCTAAACTGGGCTTTGTGTCTGCCCATGTTATAAGGGTTCAAAAAGAAATAAAAAATAACAAAATCATGGCATTTTCAGGGAAATGGATAGCATTAGAGCAGATTATGTTAAGTGAAGTTAGCCAATCCCTAAAAAACAAATGCCAAATGTCTTCTCTGATATAAGGGAGGTGACTCAAAACAGAGTAGGGAGGAAGAGCATGAGAAGAAGATTACCATGAAACAAGGAAAAGAGGTGGAAGGGAAAAGGAGGGAGAAGGGGAATTGCACCGAAGATGGAAGGAGACCCTCGTGGTTACACAAAATACATATACAATGGTGTGAGGGGGAAGGGAAGAAAAAAAAAAAGAGAGAGAGATAAGTGTCACAGTAGAATGGGTAGAGAGAGGTGATGGGNGGAGGGCAGCAGAATACAACTGACACTAGGATTGCTGTATGTATACACATGGATGTATAACCAATGTGATCCTGCAATCTGTACACATGGAAAAATGAGAATTCATGCCCTATTTGAATCAAATGTATGATATGTCAAGATCATTGTATTGTCTTGAGCAAATAATAAAAAAACCCAAAAAGATAATAACTTCTCTCTACACTAAATCAAGTCTAAACTTCAACAAAGAAAAAAAAAAAACCTAGATTTTTCACAATTCCAAATTAGTAGGGCTTGAAATTTCAAAATTTCAGTACTCTATGATTTTTGGTCAAGTAGAATTTTTTTTTTCATTTCAATTTTTTTAAAACACACTCTAAATGAAGAACACAGTTTATAATGAGGCTTCCATTTTTAGTTTATGCCCCATCCAATGGGTCATTTAAGCAATATTGAGGTCTTTCTGTGCTGGCACCAAATACAGAGTCAGTTTTATATTTTATGTATCATCAATGCTTGGTAGAGAAAGTCATTCTAGGTAGTGCCCATGACATTGTTGACATGACATATATGAATAGAAACCTATTAATTCTTTAGTGTCTTATGAAACTAATTCAGCAGAGAATGGGTTTAAATGACAAAAATTCCCAATTTATGTAGTCATAGATAATGAGATTTAGTATATCAGTTTTGAAGTATTTTACTCTTTAGCTTTGGACTGATAACCTCAAGATTAAAAAATATCATTTTAGGTCATATCTGAAACACAATCAGTTTGACCCTGTAGATTGAAAAAATTGGTTTCTTAACAAGTAAGGTAATAGTCTGTCAATTTAGTCAAACCCCCAGTGGTCAGTCACTTTAATCAAAGTCAAACTGATTTTGTTCAGAGATGGGAAAGAAAACCTATAAGTTCTACATCCTTGGTCTCCCCTGTCATTTCAGGAAAAGCTATGTGGCTCAAAACTCAGCCTGGTAAATTTAAACAAGAAAGAAGTCAAATGAAAGGTATAATTTAGAATTTTTAGATGAGATAGTGGCATGTGTTATATAATGCTTCCTAATGAGAGTTTTATAAATGATTTATTGCACTGATGCAGGTAGAAATATTTAAAAGACTAAAAAGTCAAAGCAGGCAATCTTCAATGAACAGTGCATATATTTTTGCTCACACCATATAGGAGACAGCCTGAAAATAGAAAGAAATGCCCTCATGTCCAATGATTGATGCTTCATAATCACTTCGAACAGAGGCTGTTTTTAAAATGTTCACAGAATTTTTGTATATATTTTTGTAGTACTAATTGGCTTAAAAATAAGAACTTTAAATTAAATAAAGAAGAAGTGCTTTTACAAGACCAAAAACAAGGCTCAGGTAAATGTTTTTACTTTTAATAGTTTATCTGAACAAACACTAAGAGATTAAATTGCAGCATAAAATGTAAATAGTTTCAAATTATTTAGAGAACAGCACATACTTTTCACAAATGCATTGCAAATAATTTAGTACCCAGGTGTTGAGGCATGAGGTATAATTTTAATAGTGCTGTATTTATAAGCATGAATGTGCTTTAAAATATAGATGGTTGAGATTTGGGCCTGTTTTTCTTCTCTTTCATGTCCTTGTGTCCAAATGTTTCTAAGATCTTCTAAAAGGAAGCTAATTACTTGAATCAGTCAGATGCAAAGTAGAGCATCTTGAGGGTTATTGTTAAAGGTCTTTCTATCTATCATGTTAATGTTGAAAAGATTATATTTAACCCTAGTTAGATGTTTAGACCTACATGAGAAATTCCAGCAAAAATCACTTACTCTTTATAACACACAATAAAACACATCTTTAAAGTCTCTCCGGAAAGATAATAATGAAAATGACTGGTAAGGACTCTATACCTCTTAGTTTGTTTTCTTTGCTTGCTTATCTTTCCTTTGCTTCATTGTCTTTATACTTTCAGAACAAAGCCAAAGATATAATTAATCCTGACAAGCAGTGTGGGTGATCTCCAAGAACTGGGTGCCTATTACAATTTGAAAAGAATTAGGCAAAGTGACTCCTTTAAGTTCAAATGCAATGTGTTATGGCAGTGTAGATACTTGGCAGTGTTCTTCGTTAAATCCACAGAAGCTACTGTGAGTTAGGGTCTTTAACAGTAGCTCTTGTTACAATGACATCTAGATTGGAACACCTTTTGACATCCGAGTTCTATAATCTTCTTGGGGTCCTTTTATCAATCTGTATATGGATTTAAGTTAAAGAGGTACTTTATACCATATTTTAAGATAGGGGTTTATTTGGTGTCTTTATAAAAGCCACAGAAATGCTTTTTCCTAACTCTAATTATAAGAATATTATCTTGGCCCTGAACTTTCTAAGAATGCAAAAAAGTTATTCTCCTTTATTAAGATGTTAATCCTTGCCATATTACTCTATAGTAGTTTGAAAGAATTCACTAGTGATAAAACATTGCTAGAAGTCAGAAGTTAATAGTAAAATTAATGAAAAAAGTTATTAATATAAAGTAAAGCAGAGTGATGGGAAGAATCTATGATTCTTCCCTAAGGGAGAAAATGTTTTCTTATGGGAAGATTAACATTTTTGAAGAAATAGAGCATAAAATGGCACTAGAAACTCTCATATTTTTACTACCCGTATTAAGATAAAAATATGTCCCATAGTCCGGAAAAATCAATGTATTCTCTATTTTAAAACAGGTATGAACAATAATTAAACAAAACAGGCATCTCATTCCCAGAAGTGAAAACACCTACTATCTCCACCATTTTACCCACTATTTTTTATTAATTTTATGTACAAATATCTCAAATCATCTGAGAAAAATAATGATCTTGAAAAGAAAGGGATGAAGGGTTTGCAGAGTGTTTCCTCTCTTAGAAGGAGGAACTGGAAATAATCTCAGAGAAAATAGGAGTCTGCTGCATAAAGAATGGGTCCCAACTTAACAGTTCAACTTACGATGGAGTGAAAGTGATACACGTGGAGTAGAAACCATGTTTTAAAGTTTGAAATTTGGTCTTTTCCTGGGCTAATGCTATGTGGTAGCACACTCTCTCATGATGCTGGGCAGTGGCAGTGAGCTGTAGCTCCAGTCAGCCTTGCAGTGATGCCTGGACTGTGTAGCAGAGTTATGATGCTCAGGAGATCAAGTGTATTAAATGTATTGTCAACTTACTGTATCTTCAAATTAATTAATTAATTAAAAGGAAAAAAAACACAAAACAACAACAAAAAACCCTACTATATCTTCAATTTACAATGGGTTTATCAGGATGTAACCCAATTGAATTTGGGGAGCATCTGTACAAAGGATCTCAGTTTCTGCCCCTACTCTAATTGATAAGACTTATATGGGCCAAAAAAATGAAGGTCTTTTACTAAAAAAAAGGAAATAATTGACACTGGTGAGGTATATCCCACACTGAGATAATTGATTCTAGATCTTCTTAGGTAGAAAAGAAGAAAGGTTGTTGTATTAGGGTTTCCTAGAGAAACAGAATGAATAGGGTATACACAAATTGTGTGTGTGTGGGGGGATTAGTTTATTTGATTAAAGAGTATAATGCATTAGTAAGTTTTCTGTTGCTGTGACAAAATACCTGATAAAATCAACTTCAAGCCAAAAGGTTTATTTTGGGTCATGGCTTCAGAGGCTTCAGTCTGTGGTCAGCTGACTCCATTGCTTTTAGATCTGTGGTAAAGCAGAAACATCATGGTAGAAGGACATGGTGGAGGAAGCTATCTACCTCACAACAACCAGAAAGTAGAGAGTGGGATAGGGGCTGGAGACAAGATATACCCATTTAGGACACATCCCTAGGGACTTACTTCCTTCAACTAGCTCTGTCTCCTACAGTTTCCACCATCTCCCAATAGTCCATTGAATTATGTACCCATCAGTGTATTAATCCATTAATGAGACTAGAGCTCTCATGATCCAGTCACTTCCCCAAAGCCCTACCTCTGCACTGAGGATCAATCTTTCAACTCATGAACCTTTAGGGGACATTTCAGATCCAAATTACAATAGATAAGCAGTCCCAAGAGAAGCAGGAAAACTGATGGTATAATTTCCAGCCTGAATTTGAATACAGGAGAAGACTGATGTTCAATCTCAAGACATTTAGACAAAAAGAGAATTCTCTCTTGCTCTGCCTTTGTTCCATTCAGACCTCAGTGGATTGGGTGAGGCCCACATACATTGGGAAGGAAAATCTGCTTTACTCATTCTGCTCATTCAAATGTTAAACTCATTCAGAAACATCCTTAGGGACATACTCAGAATAATGTTTAACCAAGTATCTGGGCAGCTCATTACTTGGTCAAATTGACATAAAATTAACATTACTGCTATGCTTCCATATTTATTTAAAACCATCATAAAGATTTTTAGCACTCAATATGATGTTGGAACTCTCCTTCAAAGGGTAAAGGGGATATGAAGTTGGGCAGACTGAATTGATAGGGTATAGAAACAGCCACATTTCAGAAACTATGCACTGTGCCAACGTGCCATTATGATGCACTTACTTTCATGGAGAAGATGCTCTAGAGGAGGCACAGGCCTTGGGAATGGTCATGCATACATGGAGAGCTATAGGACAGCATGAACATGCTTGATGCCTGCGGTGAGAGAGAAGAGACACTAGAAAATACCAAAATAACCGAGATGAACATTGCCTGTATGGAAATATCACTTGGTTTATCCTGTGCCATATAGAAAACAGATTAATTATCATGAAATACTGTCAAAAAGTCTGTTTTTCCATGGCAACAGATAGGTTGCTTTAGTATTCATTCATTTGTTCAGTCATTCAGGAAATATCTCTTGAACACTTTCTGTGGGGCTGGTACCAGTTTTGGCATTTACAGTAAATACAGCAAAGTCCCTAATCAAAGGGTTAAAACATAGGATTACATATGTTGGCAAAAGTAACCAATAAGCAGGTAAACAAAGAAAGACTAAATATCTAAACTTTGACAATATAAAGTATCATGAAGGGAAAAAAAGCAGAATAAAGTACAGAAGAATATTAGTAGGATAGGGCGGGGATGCTTTGCCTAATCTGATCAGACAATTCTTCTTTGTTAGCAGTGATATTGGAGAATGTTTTGAATGCCACAAGAATGGCATTTGTATAAAGATACTAGGG
Organism: Marmota marmota marmota; assembly: GCF_001458135.2. Lineage (NCBI taxonomy): Eukaryota > Metazoa > Chordata > Mammalia > Rodentia > Sciuridae > Marmota > Marmota marmota. The sequence goes on along the minus strand of NW_026000142.1, from coordinate 20,738,700 downwards.
GATAAAACTCTAGGCAAAAGCATGTGGAAATGTCCTGAGTGGAGGAAATTCGGTTTCTTTAAGGGAGCAAAAAGATCTGTGTATCTGGAAAGGAGTGAGCAGGAGATGAGGTTGAGTGGGAAGGTAAAAGCCTGTCATGTGGAGCCTTGTGGGCCATGAGGGAGTTAAGTTTCATCCAGTCAGTGGGTCCCTATTATAGTTTTCAGCAGATCCACCCTAATCTATGTTTTTAAACATTCAACTTGACTGTTTAATGAATAGATTATAGGGAGACAAGAATGGAAGATGAGTGACTCATAATTAGGCTATCGCAGCTGTCTAAGTGAGAGACAATGCAGTTTGGACGAAGGTGACAGCATTGAAAATTATTACATATGTTGGGTTTAGCATATTTTGAGGGCAAAACTGACAAGATTTATTGTAGGTGTTGATCAGGGTTGAGAGAAAAAGAATAATCAAAGATTATTTACTAAAGATTACACTTAGGGCTGGGGATGTGGCTCAAGCGGTAGCGCGCTCGCCTGGCATGCGTGCGTCCTGGGTTTGATCCTCAGCACCACATACAAACAAAGATGTTGTGTCCGCCGAGAACTAAAAAATAAATATTAAAAAAATTTCTCTCTCTCTCTTTAAAAAAAAAAGATTACACTTAGATGTTTGGTTTGCAAGACAGTGATTGATGGTGCTGGTAACTGTGATGGAAGTCATTGAAGGAGGTTCAAATGTGTTGAGATAGAACTGAATTTTTCTTTGGCCATTAGCTTAAGATGCCTTTAACATTCAAGTGGAGATGTTAGATAGGGGTGGTAGGACATTAAGAGTTTTAAGCTTAAGTACAGGGTCTGGAAATAGAATATATAGAATAGAATATGGAACTACAGTGAATAGAATATGGACTACAGTGAATATGTGTGACCAGGGAACCATCAGCATATTGGCCATTACAGAATACTTTGGAACTCTATGGGATTATCTAGGGAGGAATAAATATGAACAAGAAAAGACAACCAAGGACCAAGCTCTGGAGAAAGTTAACCTTGAAAGGAGAAGGAGCCAGCAACAGAAAGTGAAAAGAAAAAAGCCAAAGAATTAGGAGGAGAACTATCTAGTAAAGTGCCTTTCACTGGAAGCCAAGGAAGCATGTAATTCAAGAACAAAGTTATTCTTTATTAAATTAACACTTTTGAGAAGTTCAGTGATTTACAGATGGATGTGGCAAATTGGAGGCTGTTAATGACCTTGGTTTGAACAGCTACTTGGGTTGGTGGTGACAGAAGCTTGATTAGAGTTGACTAAACAATGTGTTGAGGAAGTAGAGAAGCAGGAAAATGGGGCAGAACCTGGAGGGACAAATGAGATAGAAGAAGTGTGTTTGCTTTTCAAATTCAGTCAAAAGGGGAAATCTCAAGAGGGATCAGAAAAGGAGAAGAATTTAAGTAGCAGAGTTCTAAATATATGAGAAGGGATGGGATGAGTGCACTGTGAAGGGTTGATTTCCATGGACCAAGAAAATTGCTTCCATCATATCAGTAGAAAAGGGAGAGTGGATGGGTCAGATAAAAAACTAGGTTAGAGGATTTGGTGATGGGAAGATGAGGACATTTTCTTCTGCTTTTATATTTTTAGGGAAATTGAAGTTAAGGTCATCAGCCCAGAGGGGCAGAAGGAGGAGGGGGAAATCAAGGATTTGAGATGAGAGAAAAATTTGTGAAGTTAAATTTGGGAGAGACAGAAAATGAGTTTGTATTGAAACACAGAAAGATGCTGGTGGTGGTGAAGTTTTTCTTAAGAGCGTGGTTGGATTCATCAGTTTCTTATGATAATGAAATACCTGAGGCAATTAACTCAGGAAGAGAAAGATTTATTTCATGGTTCTGGAGGTTTCAGTCCAAGATCAGGTGTCTCCACTTTGATCCTCTGGTGAGAGCAGCATATCATGGCAGGAGCATTATGCCATGAACCAGGAAACAAAGAGACAGAAGGAGACTGAGGTCCCATAGTACCCTTCCAGGTTATGCCTCCAATGACCAAAGGACCTTCCACTATGCCTCTCCTCTCAAAGATTCTACCACCACCCAATAGCACCACCTGGGACCAATCCTTTAACACATGGACTTTGGGGTATACTCATCCAAACATAGTAGTGATCATAAATTTATTTTAAGAAAATGAATTTTATTAAAAATTGTTTTTAAAAAGTTTATACAAGATTAGAAAACTTAAGTGACTATTTTTCTTCAGACACTTTCAGCTACAGGGGTATAGTTAGGGAATAGATAGAAAGTTGAATTTTAACTGAGTTTAAATTTGGGAAATAAGCACAGAAGAGAAAAAGAGTACAAGGAATATAGGAATTACTAAAAATAGTGCATGGAGTAGGGGTGGAGAAGTAGAGTGAACCAGTTACTAAGCCCTAAATGAAATGCAAGGGAGTGATTGGGAAGATCACAGATAACTGTATTTGTAAAATGAGATCATAGGTACTCATTGCAGGTGGGGCTTGGCAGAGTTACTATGATCTGCAACATAGTGCAAATTATCCATGGTTAAGAAAGCTTATAACCTGGCCTTTGGGGGATTAAACAATGTCATCATAGCCATCACTTGGCTGAAAATCTTGTTCTTTATTTTTCATGCTTCCACATATAAAGTCAGACATTATCCAGGACAAAATGAAAGCACCGCCTGTGTCTCTGGGGAGTTAACATTCTACCAGACTTGGTGGAAAGGCTAATTAGATGTAGAAAATGATGCACAATTGTTTTCTGGAGTAGAGCCTGTTCAAGTGGGAAAGCAACAGGCACCTCAAGTTGTTTCTCTGTTCTTGTAGAGCAGAATGTAAATATTTATGGAATACAGACCTCTTTTAATCAGTCGCACAGTTGGGTCTCTACAAATATAGAGTTCTTTTTCAGATACTTCAAATTAGAGATGAATATCAGGGCAAATTACTGACAGTAAGTTTCTAATATGTCAGGTATAAGCAGAAATTCCTGGGAAATCACATATATGATTTGCAGTCAACACAAAATGAGTGATGGACCTTACATCTTCTCCTCTCTGTTCTCCTTCTTCTCCCCTCCCTTTTCTTCCTTCTTCCTTTGTAATGATTGGTAACTAGGAAAGTGATAAAATAGTATCTTAGCAAATTAGTAGTCTTTTTCCTTCATTTCTTTTTTTTGGAAAATATTAATAATTATTTTATCTCTTTAATAAGAGTAATATAAATTCATTACAAATATATAAGCAATAGAGGAAAGTACAAAAATGGTAATAACTGGCATCAAATTCTACTCCCAGAAATAATCATTATAAATTTGATGGTTCTTATTCTGGAACTCTGTTTATATGGATAGGTAGAAGAATGGATAGCAGGAATTGATAGCTAAGTCATTTTTCTTTATCCTTGGAATTGGGTGTTTTAGTCAATTTTTTTGTCACTAAAACAAAATTCCTGAGACAATAAACTTATGAAGTGATAAGGTTTATTTTGAGCTCAAGGTCTCAGAAGTTCCAGTCTATGACTGATTGGATACATTGCTTTTTTAGTCCTTTGGCAAGGAGTTCTGGAAGGCAGGAAGTGTGTGTCAGAGCAAGTTGCTTACTTCATGGCCAGGAAGCAAATGAAGGAAAGGAAGAAGCTGTGTGGCCCCACAGTCCCCTAAGGTCACACCTCCAATGACCTCATGACCTCCTACCAGCCCCATTTCCTAAAGGTTCCACTGCCTCCCCAATAGTACCACCCTGGTGACCAAGCCTCCAACTCAAGAACCTGCGAAAGACACTTATCCAAACCATAGTGTTGGGGAAAATAACCTAGCCAAAGATCTTTCTTACATATGATCACTGTTCATCAATTTTCCTGGAATTTCATGTGCCCTTTCATCTATACATTTATTTTTCCCTTAAAAATCAGAAAAAAAACATTGTACTATGTCTTTTAATCCTTTTTATATTGTATTTATTTATCCTTTTTGTCTTTTTTTGTGTATATATATAGATATAGATAGATAGATATATCTCTATATATCTCACATTTTAACAATTATTCTTGTCTCTGTATTTTTAACTGCTTTGGCTGTAAGTTTTCTCAGGTTTTTTTTTTTTCTGCCAATAATTCTGTCTTCAACCTTGTCTATTCTGTTCTTTGATTTTACTATTTTTTTTTATTTTATTGATGGTATTCTTATGACCCTCTCTTATAACCCTCACTTTCCTTCTTTTTGCAATCTTTCTTTTTAATTTTACTATTTAATCATCTTGATCCTGACCTTGTTTAATCAAATTGGTATTCATATAATTTATTAGAATAAAGCATTCATAGTGCATTTCTTTAAAAACCTTTGAAGAACCACTAGTAAAAAGAGGTGTTTACATCTGATCATAATTATAATTGTTGATTAATTCACCTAGTGTGAATACCTTTATAAAAATAATGCATGTGCTTATAAAGTCCTTAAAGGATTTATTGCAAATGAGCTCCACTGGCCCCTCCTAGTAAAATAAATGCTCCATTTGAACTAAATTGTTAATTAACTTAGGTCTATATAAAGAAGACTATAAATAAATCGATATGGATATATGTGAATATTGTTCTGGGATTAACTTTCAAAACATTACTGAGACCCTTGACCACAAGAGGCTACTAGTGTTTCTCTGGCTGGTCACAGTTGGATCCTCTCTCTGTTGCGGTCCTCGTTCTCTTTCATTTACCAGTCTTTGTCTGTATCCCAGGCTGATTCATGCTGGCTCAGGTTGGATTGCTCATTTTTAAGATCAAAAGCAGATATAAGGATGAAAATTGTCAATCTTTCTACCATTGTTTGAAATATAGACTTTGACAGATTACTTCTCCATCAAGTCAATTTCTGTAGTTTAGTTATTTTTTTCTATTTGACACTACACATTTAAACATAATATGGAGTGCTCCAAAAAGTTGCCATACTCTTCCAATGCACAAATTGCAAAATTCCTTGGCTCAAATTGCCCTTCCTTTCTTCTGGTGTTGTGGAAGAGGTTTTATAGACTTTCTTCATGTGGGTGGAGAAGGAGTAATTCTCCATCTGGATGCCACCTGTAAGAGTTCACACTTATTCTCAGAAGAAATTTCATCTATAGTGACAAACTATTTCACGTTTTTTTTTAAAGCAATCCTTGTCACCATTCTGTAGAAGTCGAGTATAAAGACTCTTGTTTTCCTAGGATGTTGCTATTTGTAGAATCAGTGTCACTTGCATTTAACACTTGTTTAACAAAAACAAAGGTCAGCCATCAGTTATGTATTGGTCCATGCAAAAATTATGCTATGTCTTCATGAGAGACAATTTGTAGAAAATGTGTGGTGACTCATTTGATTTTGATTTTATATTTGGTATGATCTAGCCTGTCAGTCACATAACTCCAACCCAAATTGGATGACTAAAATGTTAAGTGTCTCTGGCAGAGCAATGAAACAGTGAGCCATCAGAACAGCATTTGTCCAAAGTTTGAAGGCCTCTATGTGCATCTGAATCACAAAGGAGGTGTTAAAATACAGATTTTAGACCTTGATTCTAGTCTCCTTACAGATTATGTTGATTTGACTTAAGAACATGCAATGCTTGAGAGTCATGGTATTAGTACCAGTATTAGTTAGTAGTTGCCTATAAGATCACAAGAGAAAATGAATTTTATTAAGAAATATAGAAAAGCTGCAGGATGAATTTATATTGGAATAAAGAAGAATACATAGACCACCACTTTAGTTATGTTGACAGATTCTTAAGGGAACACCTTGGAGGTGGGGCCCTGAGAATTAGAGGGCTGTCCTTCTTCAGGAGGCCCCAAAGGTGATGAGAGTGCATGGATGTTTTACAAAGTGATTACTGAGAATATGCTTCTGGAGAGCTAGATATAGCAGCAGTTTTCTAAGTCCTGTCTCTGGAACTTCTTGCCAAGAGTGGTTGATTTCTTTCAGGAGGAAGATGTTGCATAGTCTTTCTGGACTGTACTGGGTTATGTATATTGCCAGTAGAAAAGAATGTGGATGTTTCCTGGCTGGGTATGAAGGAGAGATGCGCCTTAGTGTGGCCCTTTACTGGGAATTCTGCTTATCCTCAATTCACACCCCACTTTGGTTTATCTGGGGATAAGCTGGGTTGTGTTACTTTGATGATTCATTTTGCCATCACCCAAATGAGTACATAATACATAGATTTAGTAATGGGTGCATAGATTTATTTCCACTTTTTTTTAAAAAAAAAGTTTTTCTATAACTTTATTTATTTACTTTTTATGTGATGCTGAGGATTGAACCCAGTGCCTCACCCGTGCTAGGCAAGGACTCTATCACTGAGCTACAGCCCCAGCCCCTTTATTTCCACTTTTAAAACCTTCTTTATTGAGACATGATATGCACTTAAAATATGCCTGTTCTAAGTCATAGAGTTTAATGAGTTTTGACAAATATGTACATACATCTCTGTAACTATTACCACTATCAAGTTATAGAACATTTCCAATCACCCAAAAATGTGCTTGTGTGTCACTTTGTAGAAACCTATCAGCCACAACCCCAGGCAATCACTGACTGATCTGTGTTCTGTTACTGCCGATTAGTTTTGTCTGTTTTTAGAATTTCATATAAATGGAATGATATATTGTTTATTTCTTCCTTTGCTCAGGAAAAAAAATGTGTTTGAAATTCATCTCAAGAGTACAAGAATACAAGAGTAATGATACTCTATTCTTTTGTATTGCTGAGTAGTACTTCATTAAATGGATGTTTCACAGTGTGATTATTAGTTCACATGTTGATGGATAGTTTTTTCTGTGTTTTTGACTATCATCAATAAATCTGTTGCAGATATTCTTGTGGGGTAGGCACATAATGTCATTACACTTGGGATTGTTAGGGCATGCGGCAGAAATGTGATTAACTGTGTAAGAATCTACAAAACTCCTTTACAAAGTCTTTGTGCCATTTTATTTTTTCTACCAGCATTTTATGAGATTTCCACCTGTCCTAGACTTTTTATTTTTAGCCACTCTAATGCGTTTGTAATGGTATCTAAATGTTCTTTAAATTCGCATTTTCCTGATGACTCATGTAATTGTACATTTTTTTATATACTTAGTGGACCTTTGTATTTCTTTGGTGAAGTGTTTGTTAAAATCTTTTGACAATTTTTTAAAATGTGTTTTTGTCTTGTTATTAAGCTGAAGGTCATTAAGCCCTGGATACAAGTTATTTGTCTCATGTATGTCGCAATTGGTATAGTGATACAATTCACCAACTTGGGCTTTGCAAAATCTTCTCCTTTTAGTATATTCTAGTTCTAGTTTCTACTTTTAGGTCTGTGCTCCATTTTGAGTTACTATTGTGTATGCTATGAGGGAAGATCAGAGTTCATTGATTCATGTGCATATCCAGCTGTTCCATAGTATTCATTGAAAAGACTCTTCTTCCTATTGAATCACTTTGGTACTTTGTCAAAAACTAATTGACCATATATGTGTCTACTTCTCGATGTTCTTTTCTCTTCTATTGATCTATATATCTACTTTTACACAAGTACTGTACTATCTTGATTATTGTAATATTTTAGTAAGTTTTCAGATCAGGTATCGTAAACCCTTCAAATTCATTCATTTTTTTTTTCCCAAAATGGTTTGGATTAGTCTAGGTCCTTCATACTTTCATTTATAATTTATGGTAAACTTGTAGATTTCTATGAAAAAAGCCTCCTAGGATCTTGCTTTGTAAATACAGTTTTAAAAATTATTATAATTGTATTTACCATTTTAACCACTTTTGGTATAGAAATTGGTTGCCTTAATTACATTTTCAGTATCACCACTACTTCCAGATTTTTCCATTGCCCCAAACAAATCTCTGTGCCCTTACTAAGCAATAAATTCTCTTCTTTGGCCTTTAGTAATCTCTAATTTACTTTGTCTCTATGATTTGCCTACTCTAAATAAGTGAAATAGTACAGTATTTTCCTTTTTTGTTGGACTTATTTCACTTAGCAAAATGTTTTCAAGATTCATCCATACTGTAGTATGAATCAGAACTTCATTCCCTCTTATTACCAAATAATATTCCTTTTTTTGCATCTATATACTGCATTTGTTTATCCATTTATCTGCTTATAGTCACTTGGATTGTTTACAGCTTTGAGCTATTGTGATTCGGTGATCCAATGTCTTTTGAGCCCCTGTTTTCAATGATTTAGGGTCTACACCTAGGAGTGAAGTGCCTGCATCATGTGGAACTGCTGGAATTTTAGTTGGGATTAAACTGGATTCATAAAACAGTTTGGATTGAATTTATATCTAACTCTTAACAATGCTGAGTCTTCTGATCTGTGAATATGATGTATCTCTTAATCATCCTAGGCCTCCATAGACTAGGTGATTTAAACAAGAAGTTTGTTTTCTCACAGTTCTAGTGCATGAGGAGTCCAAGATCAAGATTCTGGTAGGGTAAGTTTTATTCTGAAGCCTTTAATTGGCTTGCCTTGTAATGGCTACCATCTTACTGTATATTTACCTGACCTCTATGCACATCTGGATAGAAAGAGCATGTGAGTGAATGCACAAGCATGTACCAGTTTTTGTGTCTTTCTGTGAGAGCACTCATCCCTCATGAGACTTCCATTCTCATGGCCTCACCTAAGTCTAATTAACTGTCAAAGTTCCCATCTCCAATACCATCACATTGGACATTAGGGTTTTACTACATGAATTAAAGAAGAACATAAATCTGAAAGTTTTTCTCAGTGTTATTTTATAGAGTTGGTGCACTTGTCTATACACACATTTTGTTAAATTCATTCCTTTGTATTTCAGGCTTTTTGATGCAATTGTGAATGTGTTTGTTTTATTTCTAGTTGCTTATTGTTAATATATAGAAATACAAGTAATGTGTACACATTAATCTTATATCTGTCTTATATCCTGCTGCTTTGCTCAGTTAACTTATTTGTTCTAGTGAATTTTTTTCAGATTCTTTTTGTTTAATTGAACATGAACACATTACCTTTGTTTTACTAATTTATTTATTTTATGTGGTGCTGAGGATGGAACCCAGTGTCTCACATGTGCAAGGCAAGTGCTCTACCACTGAGCCCCAGCCCCAGCCCCATTTTTTTCAGATTCTTAAGATATTCTACATGCTTAGTTGTGTTGTCTGCAAATAAATGTAATTTTACTTCCTCCTTTCATATCTGTGTGCCATACCTTTTTTCTCCTTACTTTATTGCACTGACTGGGACCTCTAATACAATGCTCAATAGAAGTGATGGGAGAAGACATCCTTGCCTCACCCCAATCATATGAGGAGAGCACAAGAGCTGGAGGGTGTTTTATTTGCATTCTTTATATTCTTAACTAAATAAGACCATATGATAAGTTCATTGGCTACACAGTTATTTTCCTTACCCAGTTTCTCTAATCAGTGGTTATAGTAGCTTCGGGCCTTTTAACTCTGCTTTAATCAGAGAATTTCTTATTTATCTATTTTGTATTTTGAGATACTACATAAGATTTTTTCCAGGTTTCATAGCTAAAAATAATTTTTAAATTGCTGGTCTATTGTCATGCTCTTGATTCTTACTGAAGTTCAAAGCAGACACTGAATGTCACTGACAAAAACATTGTATTATGAAACTTAATTTTTCTTGAAGAAAGGACCATGAGATATTCCTATTGGAATTTAATATCAAGACCATACTTAGTATATAAAAGTATTATAGACATTTTCTATAAAATAATAAGAATTGCTTAATCGATTGTATTTCCATTTTTGCTGTAGTCTAGTGGAATCTCAGAGCTAAGTTTTTGCATGATCTTAACTATGATGAGTTTTATATTTATATCCTCTTTTTCAGTGCTTTTGTATGTTTTGACTTATTTTAATAATCTTAATCTATTTATGTCTTATTGTAATTCAACTCAATTCCTTTTAAACAGGATTTAGAAGTATAAATTATAATAAAAAGATATTTCATAAAAGAGCCTCCCTTTTAAATATTTAATTGGTATAAATACCTACCTTTAATAGGCTTAATGGAAAGCTATAAATGGAAAATCTTTAGTCTTGGGAACACAGCCTTTTACTGGCCTTGTAGGATAAGCTTCCAAAGAGAAACATTTGGAATAATAATCTTGTTGAAGTGAAGCTAAAATGTTTCTGGCTAAAACAACACAAAACAAAAAACAGAAATCTGCTGTTTCCTCCAGTGATCCAAGAGAGTGGTAGAATGTCCTGAAAATAACCTAATTGCTAAAACACTAAAGATTCTAAGTGTCTTGGGTTTTGAGGTGGGATGGTGATACTTTGGGGGTCTTGCCAGACATTTAAGTCTATCCTGTTGCTGGAAGAAATGCTTCTTATTCTGTGACCATAATTAAGACCATGTAAAAAGATAAACCATGCAGCTAATTATTAGTTAATATTGTACCACCTAATTTAATCACATGAATACATCTGTACTTTTTAATGCTAATTGTACATTGCTTGGACCTACAACATGTATATCCACACTGTCACATACACATATATAAAACAGGAATTATTTTATATAAAGAATTTAATTCAATATCATACTAAATACTTAATTTTATGTTTGTTTTGGTACCAGGGATTGAATTTATGAGTATTTAACCACTGAGTCACATCCCAGCCCTTTATTATTATTATTATTTTTTGAGACAGGGTCTCATTAAGTTGCATAGGGCCTCACTAAATTGCTGAGAATGGCCTCAAACTTGCAATTCTTCTGTCTCAGCCTCCAACCTTCTAGAATTACAGGTGTGTGCCAACCTGGCCCAAAATGTTTAATTTTTATATGCAATTATTTGGGGGAGGAGAAGTAACATTTACCTTAAAATATTTCTTAATATTTTTGTATTAAAGTGTCTTTTTCCCTGTGTATGGTTCTGGGGATCAAACCCAGGGCCTTGTGCAAGCTCTCTACTGTATACTGCGTTCCTAGCCCTAGGAGTGTGTCATTATGGTTGAGAATAATACTGTGTGTCAAATCCAATACTAGGTACTTTACATACATCAATTTATATTTCTCATAATAATTCTATGGTAGTAATTATGCTTACACCCATTTTAAAGATGAGAAACTAAAGCTTAGAGAAGTTTCATACTTACTAGTCACACAGTAAAAGGCAGAACCAGGATTCAATACCATATTAAATGTTTACTAAATGACCATCTGAGCCAGAATCTCAGTTGGAAGCTTATAACAATAACTTAAATAAACAAAATGTCTTTTAAAATTTCTCACATTAAGCTTTCTGCAGGCAAGGAACTGGAATTGCTCATGCTGGTTTAGTTGCTTGAACATTGTATTTTAACCTTGCCCATTGAGTTGGCATTTCATTTTAATTCTTGTTGCTTTGTGGCTATAAAATGCATGATGCAGGGCTGAGTATCATATTCAGGACAGAAAGAAGCAGGAGAATGGCAATGCCAGTCATATTTCTTTTTTTGAAGTCAAGACAACAAAATCTTTTTGAGAAACCCTCTGCTGGATTTTGCATATATATGTATATATATATGCAAAATATATATATATATATATCACAGATGGTTTCAGATCTATCCCCAACTGCAATAGAAGCAAGGGATCAGCATTTAATGGTTCTAACCATAGAGGAATGTGGCTGGGCCAGCAAGTGGCTCTTTGGTTGGCAAACAAGTGTCTGACACATGAATATTACATAATGCCCATCTTATCAGGTAGGCACTCATGAAATTTATGCATAATTTAATGACAGTGATTGAGATGGGGAGAGGAAAGAAGAATAATTTACTTCCCATGGGCACTTTAATTCAAATTTCCAGCAGAGGGCTTTGGATACTCTTCTCTGCCCTCCTATCCCTCATTTTTGCAGAAGTTTATTGTCTTTACTGAACATGTCCCTTGTCCCTGGAGTAGGCACAGTAGTATGCAACTTGTCAGGTCGTAAGGATGGCAAGACAGAAAGATAGTAACCTCATCATCCCTGGTCTCTCTGGGGGCTTAGTTGGGAAATATGACAAGCATAAAGAGTAGAAGGCCTCGGAGGCATTGATTTAATCTTATTATCAAAGTTTAAAAAAGGGAGCTAGGTTTGAATAATTGTGCAGAGTTTTAATTTATTATCTTGTTAACCTCTAGCTTAATACTCAGAATAATCTGAAAGATAACAAAAAAAAAGTGGAAAAACCATGATTAAAGGTGAGGAGAATTAAGGAAATGTAACTGAAACTAATAGTTATTGATAAAGTTGTAGCTTGTGTCATTATTGTGCCTTAAGAGTTTTCGTTTGATCTCTGCATTTAGCAAGGATTAATATGGTAAGAGTAATGACCAAGTGACCATCTTCATGTCTGGTACTTCTGGAAATTTTTATAGATAGAACGTAGTTTTATGTGTGGGAACTAGGTTAAGTGGTGTCATCCATCTATTCAAACAATTGCATACTGATGCACAATCTGCCCAGAAATACATCAAGCCTCAGGGCTACCAAAGTCAAGGTTCTTATCCATGGGAGCTTATGGTTTAGGAGGGAACTGGTCTTCCAACAACAATTCATCTCTCTCGTTATGAACCTACTGGCTCTTCTAAGTGCCAAAGCCAATTTTAACTATTTGAGTGAATTGACTAGCCAAATTAGGAAAAAAAAAAAAAAACAGTTACTAAGAATACAAACTACATAGGTATAACCTGACACATACCTATGCATGTTCCTGGCATCCCAGATGAAATAAATAATTACTTATGTCAACTAAAATTCTGCTAAGCACTCACTGTCTTTGCCATTGAATTTAACAAAAATCTGGGAATTATTAACCCAATTAAAAAATATGGCTTTGCTGGCATAAAAATTATTCATATAAATATACCCATTAGCATACCTGCACAAAATGGGCATGTAATTAACAATTTGACAAGTGGATATTGCTGAATGAAAGCAAATAAATCACAATTTCTCTGCAGAATTTTATTTTCCAGGAATTAGTAGGACATTTATAATGGAAGTCTTCCACTTATCAAAACAGGATATATTTTAGAAAAGTTATAGTTTGTGTTGGCTAATAAGTCTAGTTAGGTTTAAATTATTGTTCCTTAAGGGCTTTTAGATCAGTTTTGCTGGGAATGCTTAAAGTGGTGTGTGAAAGGTTTCTCATGGTGTATCTAAATCCTCTGTTAAACTGACAAGTTGTTTTGATATCCTTTTCACAAAGTGCCATGACATAATTTCTTGTGGAGAGCAGTGTGCTAGTTGGCTGTGAGAGGATGCTATGAGGTTTGGCTGCAAGTGTTCTGCTGTGGTAGCTTGGTACATATTCCTTGATTTTCAACTTGAAATGTTCAGTGCACCTGTGCGGGCACTTCTTCAAATAAGGGACTTTTGGGATTTTTGTGTCTTAAGTTCAAAATCCCCCAAAGTTTGAAAGCTCCATGCCAACATGGGGTAGGCTAGTCATTATTGTATTTTCCTGCAATATCATTGCCTTTAAGTCACACAATTATTTATAGACACTTGCTAATTTTAAAATCGAAACCAGTGCCCATTCCTATGGGTAAAAAGAAGAAAAATATCTATTTATTTATTTTTATTTTGGAGTACCCAGGGATTCATCCCAGGGGCTCTGAGCCACTGAGCCACATCTCCAGCCCTTTTAAATATTTCATTTAGGGGACTGGGGATGTGGCTCAAATGGTAACGCGCTCGTCTGGCATGCGTGGGGCGCTGGGTTCGATCCTCAGCACCACATAAAAATAAAATAAAGATGTTGTGTCCGCCGAAAACTGAAAAATAAATATTAAAAAATTCTCTCTCTCTCTCTTTTAAAAAAATATTTCATTTAGAGACAGGGTCTTGCTGGGTTGCTTAGGGTCTCACTAAGTTGCTCAGGTTGGCTTTGAACTCATGATCCTCCTGCTTCAGCCTCCCAAGTAGCAGGGATTACAGATGTGTGCCACTACGCCCTGCAAAATCTATTAAGTGTTTAAATTAATAAGAAATCAATTTAACTCTTTGGCTGCTGGGCAATTTATAACCATGTTTTATCTGTTCAGGTTCAGGTTTTAGAGATACAACTATGGAAAAGATATGTTCCCTGCCCCTAAAGAACTTAATGTTTAATGTGCAAAAATCATAGTAGGTGTTGCTATAGGAGAAAGCACAGAGTTAGGGGAATGCACAGCCAGAGATTACATGAGTCAATTGGATGAGGATCGGAAGACCTTGGATGTCTGTGTGAGGGAGCCACAAAGTGGTCTCTGATCTCGAAGTTGTATTTTTCCCCCTTAGTTGTGGTGATTGAACCCAGTGCTTTGCACATGCCAGGCAAGACCTCTACCACTGAGCTCCATACCCAACCTCAAAGGGATAATTTTTCACATGATTAAAATCTCTAACACCCTTATGATTCATTTTTGTATTCTAAATACAAAAATAATTTTGAATATTATAGGTGACCTACTAGAGTGCTTAAGAGCTCAGACTCTGAAACCAAACTCTCAAGTTCAACTCTGCCTTTGCCGTTTACTGGTTCTAGGGACTTGGGCAAGACACCAGAGCTCTCTATGTGCAGTATTCCCATTCATAAACTGGGGATAATGATACTGCCTAACTCAAAGGATTGTTTGGAGGACTGAATGAATTTGATATTTATAAAATGCTTAGAACAATACCCAGTATAGCAAGTGCTATATTACTCTTTGTTAAATAAATATTGTCATACAAACGCAGAATCATTTTAACACAAGTAAATACATTCCTGCTTCCTGTGATGTAACTTATGCCTGTGTACATTTTTAAGTCAACAAGATAATTCTGATGATCTGAAGTTTCAGTAAAATGGCACTGGGAAATGGGCTAAATGTTGATTATGGTCTAGTCTTATCTAGAAGAGGGAAATTGCTTATGTATATACATATCTTATATACATACATGTATATTAATATATGCATATTTTCTATACATATGTGTATATTTCTAATTTTGAGCATTTTTAAAGGAATCTGAGTAACAAATATAAAACTTTGCATAGCCTCTCAGAGGGCCAGTACATTCAAGATAATAGAAACAGTTGTTATGAGGAAAAGTAAAAACAGTATGGACTTTGGTAACTTTAAGCATCAGTTAACTTCTATAGTTGTATTTAGGGCATATTGTGACTACAGGAATTAATTTAACTGTGATAAAATGTGTCAGAAAGCTGAAGTAAACCTCCTTTCCTTTGATTACTAGAGCGGTTATAATAACAATAAAAGGTCCTTGAATTTTCTTTTATATATTTAACCCTCATGAGAAAGGAATTAGTTGATTTTTAAAAGGTGATTAGAGCATTCTAACAAAGAATATTGTAAGAGTTCTGTCCTAAGTATTAATAAATTCAAATTAGAGTTTTACAATTTGGACCTTTAAACCAGGAGAAATAAATCTAGTTTTATAACACAATAACATAATGGTTTTTCTCTTTTAATTTTTTATCATTTTTGCCAGTGTTAAAACTACTTGAGTTCCCTTGACCAAAAGTTGGGCTGCTTTTAGTTTGTGGATGTCAGTCTGGAAGCTGCCAGCTGGAAGCCATTCTGTGACTAATCCAGGCTGTTGAGCTTCAGAACCTATGGAGAACGTCGTAACATGGATTTCCTGTGGGTGAGACAGAAATGGGAACAGTATGTGAAATTGGCCAAAATATGCTAAAATAGTTTGCTTGTACTTCTTAAAACACCCATTTGAGTCAGTGAACTCAGTAAATTATCTCTAAAAGCTTTTCTTCCTCTTTATTTATTTTTGTGTGTATTTATAAGAGTAAAACTGAGTGGAGAACATGGGAAAAAAGTGATTAGGAAAGTTTTAACAAGATAAAATGAGGAAACATGTGCAGGTATATAATGTTACCTGAGCCTTTCCTGAGAAATTAAAGTAATTTTCAGAGATCAAAGAGGTTCTAATTCTTATTCCTAAATGAAATGGTCATATTAATAACAAAAGTATAAGTTCATGAGAAAGGAACTTGATTCCACAGATAACAAGGCGGCATGATGGATTCCTGGATAGGGCTAAGAACATGAACTTTTTCTTATTAATACAATCATTATCTTCCCTCTGTGCCAACTACTTTCCCCAGGCTGCCTGCAATGGTATAGGGAGGGGAACATAGAGGGCAGATGAGACACAGGGATACCAACTGTGGGAGGTGGGCATGGCTACTGCACATTAGGAGAGGTTGAGAAAGGCAACCATCAGGCAGAGGAACTCATGACTTCTAAGAGAGCAAACTCAGAATGGCACAGAAGAAGAGCTATTGCTTCAGAGAAGGCTTCCTAGCATCACCAATGGTGGGGTTCCCCCAAACAGTCCCAATACCAGCCCCAGAGTTGGCTACTCCAACCATGACAGCCCTCGCTCCAATGAACTTGGCTATGTGTTGATGTTCCTTGATATGATGCTGGTTTGGAAGCTGTGACTGCAGATAGGTAAGGTCAGAGGATATGGGGCTGCGAGGCTATCATCTGTTGTGTCTCCCATGGTTTCAGCACCCATGTAGAAAGTGGTTGGCTAGCCACCCAAGAATTACCTCTGACAAGGGAGAGGGGTAGAGATGAACTTGGCACTATTTTCAGGAAGTAAAGGACTCTGGCAGGAGAGTTGCTCCCCTGCAGAGAAGGCAGAGAGGCGCAATGAGAAATTATTTTAAGATTAATCATGATTCAAGTGCATGATCAGTTGTAAGGGAGAGAAATTGAGATATTAATTCTTTTGAGGAGGTTGTTTAGTAATTCAAGTATGAGAAATGACAGCTTAGATTGTATGGCCTAACGGGAAAGGAAGAACTGTAAAAGTTCAAGAGAGATTCTGAAAATCTAATGGCAAGATTCAGGAGCTGGTGGGGTGGGATCTTTCCAAAGGGAATGTTTAATGATTGGTTGTAGTGTTTGGGAATATAAATAGCTAAGAGTCACATTTAAAACTGCGATAATCAAAACCATAAATTCTAGAGAAACTTTTAAGAGGGGATCAAGGGCAGGAAAGAATTAAACTGTGAGCAAAAGTTCTAAAGAATCAAAGGCAGAAGAAAGACTAAACTCAAGTAAAACCTAAAGCCTTCAGTGACTTCCATTGCAGAATATGAAGAGAAATAGGCCGGCTGCTGTGGGCTTGGCCTTGCCTGCGTGAAACAAAGCATCTTGTCATAATAAGCCTAAAAGGGAGATAAACTAGCATTGAAGTTCACAATTGAAATAATCTTTCCCAACAGCTGTTGACCTTCTTATTCTTGGTTTTCCCACTAGAAGCAGGCTTGGTGATAGGAGGTACTATATCTGTTTTGCCCATGGTTATGTGTTCAATAACCAGACAAGGAATTGATACATGTTTGACAAATGACTACATTGTTAAATATTAGCACACCCTGATCTTCAGGGGAAATGAAGTCTACCAAACTCTTAAAGGTAGAATTTGCCTGGTCAAGAATAAAAGGGAGCCAGGTGCAGTGATGTACATCTGTAAACCCAGCATCTTGGGAGGCTAAGGCAGGAGAATGGCAAGTTCAAGGCCAGCCTCAGCAACTTAGCAAGGTCCTAACTAAGCAACTCAGCAAGTCCCTGCCTCTAAATAAAATATTAAAAAGGGCTGAGGATGTGGCTGAATAATGAAGTGCCCCTGGGTACAAGAAAAAAAAAAAAAGAACAAAAGGGAATCCTAGAGTAGTATTATCCCATGGAATGTGTACACCATGGCTACCAAGCAACTGAAATGTAGCTAGCACAATGGAGGAACTGGACTTTTAATTTTATTTAATTTTAATTAAACTAATTTTTATTTTAATTAAATAGCCTCATGTGACTAGTATCTACTGTATTAGACGGAACTGGTAGATAGCACAACTTTATCGGTTAGGAAAACCTGCCTCCTCTGGGCAGATGTTACCTGTGCCAGGGCAATGACTCTGTTAGGACCAAAATCAGAGTGGAGCTTGCAAAAGAAATAAAAAACTTGCTACTGAGCCTGTTTTTAAATTAATCTTGAGCCCAAGGAGCAGGAACCAGTTGCCAGGCTCACATGAGGTCCAGGCCATGTCACCAGGGAAAGAGACCAGAGGGGCATTTGGACCCAAAGCCCTAGGTAGCAATGAAGTTGAATTTACCCTGAGGGTCTTTGTGAACATATCGGTTAGGAATCTGCAAGTGTACAGGAGAGGCCTTTGTAGATGACTGGAAGTAATTCAAGATTCATGGATTATGCTCACTTTCATTTTGTACCAACATTAATAATAATTACATCCAATGATTAAAAGATGGGCTATCACATATTCTCTTAACAAAAACTCCAAATATCCATGAATTCACAGTTTAGAAAGCAACATCTTTGAATGCTGTAAGTATACTGGGTACTCAAAATATTTATATATATAACTTAAATTATTAAATTAGATACACACATCACACTTTAGTCTGTATATCGAATTGATATTAAACTGGAAGTTTACTACTACTACTACTACTAGTGCATTTTCTATTTTAGCAAATTCTCCTGCTTCTTAGGCAAGTATTAGAAATATTCTGAACCCCTTAAGTTTCCTGTAGCTGGGCTTAGGGGAGGAGGGAGTTGTCTAGTAGCGTGCTAAATTGGCCTTGTATTCAGAATTCACCCAGCAATAATACATATCAATATCATGTATTGAACTGTGTGCAGGAACAGATGTTTGGCATGTTTCAGGCTGCTTTTGGGAATAGTCTCTATTGAAAGTAAAGTATGCTTCAGATCTATTCATATAATTTATGAAAGTGAATAGGGATTTCTCAGAAAGGAAGAATGCAGGACAGACTATTTTATTCAGCAAGATAAAGTGAGCTGTGCACAAATTCCCAAAGTTGGTCAGCCTAGCAAAGAACAAAGAGATATTAGTACATTCCTGGAAGGAGATTAGTTCTCTAAAGAACAAACAAGCAAGAAAGAAAAGAAGTCTCTTAGGGTTTCCTGAAGACTTGCTTCACCTCCCTGAGGCTATTTGTTTTCATCGTCTTTATAAGAGAAAAATATTTTGCAAGAATCTAATTTTCACCACAGAAAAATGCTTGAATATTGAATCTTGAGGTTTGGAGGAATTTTCAAAGATTATCTAGTCCTAACACCTGTTTTATGGTTGAATTAGTTTTGTGAAAGTCTTGCCAAGGATCTTCCAATCAGGACTCCAGCATCTGGAAAGTGTTGTCAGAGCTCCCAGGCTGGGCCATTTTGTCCTTGGAGAACTTTGACAAGGAAGTGTTGCTGCCTTCCATTTGTCTATCCACCATGTAACCACTGAGGTCAAACCCGATGCTTGCAATTCTTTTTCCTATTAAAGTTCTTATGATATTTTAACATGATGATCAGATCTCCACGTTAGATGTGCTCAATAACTTTGAGAAGTTCTTGGATGTTATTGATCTGATTCTTTGTACTTCTTGAGTCCCTCCTGAATGTGATCAGTGTATTCAGACTTGTGCTACAATCCTTCAAGGGTGGTCTGGGCTAACATAGACACAGTGGGCTTTTGCATCTCCTTATGTGTATTTTCCTCTCTTCTTCCTTTCCTCCCCTGTCTTTTCCTCTCCTTTGTTCCTTCTATTCCCCTACTTCCCTTCCACCCTTCCCTCTCACCTCCCATTGATACTGCACTACATTTATTCATTCAGTCATTCAACAATTATTCCATTTACTGTTGATTCAAATTAACCTTTCTGAAGACTAAAATCCCTAAGCCTTAGTTTTCTGTATTGCTTTGAAGCTACATTGTTCCCATTCTGTAGAAAACAACTGTTCTTTTGGACTTATTATTGGGCTTATTTACCTCATTTTAAGTTTATTTCAATTTCTTTTTATCAGAAATAGCTCTGGCTTTCAACTACTTGATTCAGTCATCTAATACATCTATTCTCCCTTTTACAAATTTTTCTATATCCTCTCTATATTCTGATGCACAACATTGAATAAAATATTGAAACAGAACCCAGAGTAGAGTCCTTATGATGCTGGATTCTAGATCTGAGTTGACGTTGATCCATTAATTAGAACCCTCTGGGTGTAGCTGTTGAAAATGTTCTTACATACTTATGCCACTCTGAGGATTCGCTGGAAAAGCTAATGGTCAAGTTGGGGGTGATGTGTACCGGATCATCTTCACTTTCTATAATTTTAGGAATTATATCAGAGAAGGAAAGGACACTTGACTACTTTATTTCCTCCTGGAGACACTGTGTCATCTTTAGTATATATCTTCGGAGGCAAACAATACCCCTTGATTCCCTAATAGACACATAGGACTCAAAGAGGAATATTGACAACAAATCAAACAATCAGGTAATTATTGGAAACAATGATGACATTTATGGGATTATAAAACAGAAAAACAAATTACTTTGATATATCAAGTGAGAGCTACTACGTTCTCATCAGCAGAGGATTTGAAATAATTGATGTTTTGGTTAAAATAATCAGAACCTCTGAACTGCTGCTAATGCTTATTTATTAAGGGTTTTCTTTTATTTTCCAAGTAACTGAAAATATTTAAAACCATTACTGTATCAGTGTCATAAAACTTCAGGGGATTTATACACATTTTGGTCAAAATACAACAGGTGCATAAAGAATCTCTTAGTAAAGATAAAAGCCTTATGGATGTATGGTAATGTGTCATTTGGGTACAAAAGTGATGAACTGAATTGAATTTCTAGACTAAAATTTGCCTTCTTATACAGAAAGGGGGGATGCATTCATTTTTCAACTAACTCTCGTAAGACAGAATCAGTAAAAACACACACAAAAAAACCCCAAAGCCTTGCCATTTCTAATATCATAAAATAAGAACTAGTTTTCTATAAAACTATGGCTATTTCCTTCTCTTTCAAGTTAAAATATATTCTCTGTAACCAGTGTGACTACTTCTAAGTTGTCATTATTCAGGTGATGAAGTTTTATATTAAACTATCTTCTATGTGTGCAAGCATTTAAATTAGACATTTTTATAAAAATCAATGTTCTGTTTTCTTTTTGAAAATCTTTGTCCATTTTTTGTGTTAAGTTTTCTGATATCTTGGATTTCCTATTCTATAATTATAAACATGAAAATTTGAAAACATCATAGTTATAAAAATAGTATTATAATAAATCTTTAATATATAGTTATTTAAAGTAATTTAATATTTAATATGATTGGAACAAAGAGACTTTTCAAGGTACAAAAATATATTTTTGGAAATGTAGATTTTCTTAATAGAGTACATGTGTTTTCAATACAGTGAGAAAAAAGAAAATCATCCATGCTCATGTATTTTTTAGCTTTAATTATGTTTGGTATGATTTGTCACTATCTGGACCTTACAGAACTGTCCTTGTACTCCCTGGCTTAAGCATCTCAGGTTATTTTGTTCATCTGGTTTGAATACCAATTAGAAAATGTTACTCAGCTTTTCATTCCTGTAGCCAAAATATCTGAGAACAACTTAGAGTCAGAAAAGTTTATGTTGGGCTCACAGTTTCAGAGGTTCACTCCATGATTCACGACTCCATTCCTCTGGGCCTGAGGTGAGGCATAACATGGTGGAAGAGCATGGCAGAGGAATATTATAAGACTCATGGCATCCTTGAAGCAAAGAGCATGAGGAAGGGGCCAGGGATTAATATAGTCCAAGGCCATATTCATAGTGACCTACTTCCTCTAGCCATCCTCCACCTGCCTACAGTTACCAACCAGAATTTCATTCAGTTATCAATGGATTAATCCATTTGCTGCAAAGCTACTAATTTGTCATTGGCAGAGGACTTGAAATAATTGATATTTTGGTTAAAACAATCAAAACCACTGAACTTCAGCTAATGCTTATTTATTGTTTTATTTTATTTTCCAAATAAGTGTAAATATTTAAAATCATTAGTTAAATCAATGTCATGAAACTTCAGGAGATATATACATTGTGGTCAAATCTAGAAAATGAACTAATCTATTGATGGGTGCAGAGCCCAAATCATTGTCTAAAACCCCACTTGATGCATTGGGGATCATGCTTTCAAAACATGGTCTTTTGGGGGGATATTCCAGATTAAAATCATAACAGACTGGATAGTAATGAGATAGATTGAGAGTAGCTATGAAATCAGTTCAACATTTCATTAGAGGTTTACACTTAGAATTTAGAAGTTAAAATGAACATTATTTTTTTCTTGGTATAATTATTTCATGTGCATGTAGACAACCAGAGACTGTTTGTCAAAGTTATTAGAAATTTTGAACTTCCAAATAAAAGTGTCAGAAGATATTGCCTCGTTCTGTGTTGCATAACAGAACAAATGTATTTCCTGTGGATGGGGGCTGTAACATCAAATTAAGGTTGGGCCAATTGCCTCCCCTGCCTTCATCCAAGTATCCCAAAATGAAGGGAAATCGTGGTACCTATAAACTTGATGGAACAATCCGATTATGCAAAATCAGTTTTCTTTGTTTTGCAGCAATTTACAAATATAATTTAAATATCAAGATAGAAAATAAAAATCTTCCAGGTCTAAATCCTGGTAGATGTGGTTAAGCTTCACCATCTTCCTTTCTCCCTGGAATATAAGTCATGTTTGCCTCCCTTGAAATATCCCCCCAACAATCCTCAAACTTCAAGATTGGAATTCATGTTCACGTTGGGGGAAAAACACACACACAAACTATCATGGCCCAACACCTTGACACATTTTTGCTGACTGCACTGATAGCCACATCAGTGGACTGACTTGTTCTCATTGTGTGGGTAACTGCTACTCAGTGGGGAAGTCCTCTTCCAAGTTTAGAGGTTGGATGCTTTTATACCAAGAGGGAATATTTTTGTTTCATTAACAGTCTATGGAATTATATGGTAGATTATGATATTGGGCTATTTTCAGTTCTGAGAATGGGGCTTCCAGCTATGGACTTTCTTGACATTAAGGCATTTGAAATTTGAGTCCCCTTGGCAGCTTCCACATTGATGAGGTTAGTGGATTTGAATCAGAATTGTACATCTCATAAAAAGGGAAGCAAGCTCCAATTCACTTCCTTACTTACTATATTTTACAAACTGTAGGATGTAACTTTTTTCACATTTCTTAATTCTGGATATGCTTTCTTTTATTGTGATAAAATAGTAGCTTTATTTTAGTTTTATTGTGATATTTAAGAAATAAATTGGGTGTATTTGAGGTTTAGAGGGGTGTGTGTGTGTGTGTGTGTGTGTGTGGTAAAACAGTGGGTATAGTGAAGGAAATTAACATGTATATCATCAAACATACTTTTTTGTGATAAGAGAAGTTAAAATTTATTTAATCTTTAGAAAAATTTCTAAGGCCATTTTATTAACTGTAGTCCTCATGTTGTAATGAGATCTCTAGACATCCATCTTACATAGCTTTTCTTTATGCCTTTAACTTATATCTCTCTATTTTCTGCTCCCTATCTGCCTTTAGTAATTCTTTATTTCTGTATGTTTCACTTTTTTTAAAAAAATATTTCATATATAAGCAAGGTTATGTAGTACTTTTCTTTCCATGTCTGGCTCATGTCACTTAGCATGATCATGGTTTAATTGTAGCATTTTCTTTCTTGTTGATATGTAAGACTGTGATGCATATTACAGTCAATCAATGAAATACTGATCATATCAGAATCTCTGAGGGGATTTGTGTGAATTTTACCAAAGCTCTTCAGGTGAGTCTGTTGCATACTATTGGTTGTTAAAACGTTGAACTGGATGGTCTCAGTTAACAATGATAATAAACTGACCACTTCCCTTAACTGAGTTTTCCCTTGCCAGGAATGACTATAAGCCCTTTCCAAACTTTAATCTCTCTTAATTCTCACAACATACCTATTGGATGGGTATTTTTTTTATGTTCCCTATATAGACTAAAAACCCGAGGCTTACAGTGGTAAAGGAACTTGCACCAAAACATCCACTTAGTAAAGGAAAGAGCCAGAAAACAAATAGAGGTGGGTTTGACTCCAGGGCTTTAACTATCATGTGATATATAATGAGTCTTAAAATGTGATCTCAGACTAGCAGCATCAGCATCCCCTGGGACACACTAGAAATGCAAATTTTAGGACCCTACCCTAGACCTAGGGAATGAGAAACTCTGGGAATGGAACCCAGTAAACAAGCTTTCCAGGTAATTTGGGAGCTTGCTAAAGTTTGAGGTCCACTGTCATATAGAATACAAATCTCTTACAATAAGAAATTGGAGGCATGGCTAATAAAGATAGGACCTAATAAAGTTTATTGGATAGTTGACTGGCTCATATTGTAATTTTAAGATAATGCCATATTTGCAAGATTGACTAAGCTTTTAGTTGCTTAATAACAAATAAAATTGCATTTGCTCAAATGTGCTTTAATTATAGTTCCCAGTAGGCAGAACTATGGTAACAAAATATACTAGGCGCTAATGTTTTTTGCATAATGAGCGTAGTCAAAGCATTTAGCATGAATGGATTACAATTCCCCATACTAGATGGGAAAGCTTTAGAAGGGCCACATGCTTTTCTTTGGTGTGACATCCTCTTGTCCTCAATCTCGGTCTAATCCTATTATTTCTTTCTTCAAAAGTACAAAATATGGTATCTTTATTCCTAAAAGGAAAGGATGAACTGACAAGATCCCTCCTTGTATTATCCTGGGTTGAGATTAGTTAAATCTAGCATTTGTAATGCAGATAGAAATAAACAATTCTGAACAAAAGCTGATTAAAGAATTGAATTGAAAAAACACAGAACCTGCTTACTTAGTGAATAAAAATTGATTGACATTGAGGAATTAAGTATCCCAAGAGGATAAATAAATTTGATTCCAAGAGGAAAAAGCAGTATAAAAAAATAATAATATACGAAAGCGACATAGTGTAAGGAAGCCTGGTGAATATGATTATGTCTACCTAACATCACTACAACTATTTGAAAAGCACCGCATTCGAATAGTAATTTTTTTGCTCTGCATGATGCAAAATAAGCAATTTGATTTTTCCTTTTCCACTAAATTGACTGTTCTCAAATGCATTATTTTACCCATAGTACTGTATTATCTACAGCATTTCCCAGATGACTGAACTAAGTAGATGTCTTATTGTTGTTTTTTTTTCTAATAGACATGTATGGGAATGAAGATAGTGATAATTGGAAAAGAGGAAAGCATAGCATTTGGAACTTGGAAGTGGAGATTTTAGAATCTTGAGCACTTCTCAGCCTAGAGACCTGGCATTCAGCTGCAGTGCCCTATAGACCCTGTCTCCACCTCTGTGGGCTTGGAAACACACTAATTAATGCAGATTGGTGTCTCACAAATCTTACAAATAGGGCAAAGGGATTGGGGCCTTGTTGCAGATCCTGAATTAAATTGCTCCCTTTTTGATACATGTTTTAAACTCTTCTCTAATATGTGGCTTGAGCCTCAAAATGTTACCTGACTTATACCTGAGTGCTATTTTGTCCTGAATCTTTCTGCCTTGAAGGAATCTTTGAACTCTGTTCTATATACCCTGTTTCTATTGCTGTCTATGTCCCCTGCCCAACTTGAATCTCAGAACTGGGAACCCAAACCACCTGTCCAAGTCTTGAATCCAGACTACAATTTCCAGTTTGTATAGTGTCTTGGAAACATATGTTAGCCTTCCATAGTCTCATTGAAAAGAGTGTTTGTGTGTGTTGGGGTGCATTGTTATGAATTGGTTAAGTGCATTTACTGAGACTGGACCGAAATTGAGGTCCTCTGATGGTAATTCAATAATTGTGAGATCTAAAGTAACTCTCTGTGCCTTAGTTTCCTTATATGCTTTATATCCAGTGAGTAAATACAATACTGATGCAAATAAAGCAGGATGATATGTTTAAGGTACATAGTGAAGCCTACACATAAATTAGGTGTTGGCCACATTTCCCATTGTTATAATGGGTCTTTCTTTATTCTGTTTGGTTATTTGTTTGCTTTTAGCATTGTTACTGCTCAGTCCCTATATATACAAACTAGTTTCTGAGTATGACCTCTATTGGTTGGCTATTCTGAGACCTGCCATTGACAAGGTCAAAACACATGTAGCATGAATCACATTATTTATTGAGGAAAGTTTATGGTTTTTTTTTTTTCACTAAAGACTATTAGCATTGTACCATGGAATCAAATGGCTTCCTTCATCTGTGCAATAAGAAAACCATTTTAGGATTTTTTTCCCCAAAAATTCTGTGAGAATTCTATGAGAATGTTTGTACAAGAAAATGCAACAAATGTTGTAATTCCTTGGTTCTGGCTTCTTGGGTTGAGTAAATGACAGACCTCAAGAACACTATAGTTTAACCCTTTAATTCTTAGACTTGCCTGCTTGTTAATTAGGGTGACTCTACAGATAAAATCCTTGGATTTGATTTCAAGTTGGCTTTTGCTCTGTATTGCACTAACAATCAGTGTATCTAAGTAATTTGTCATTCTTATAACAAGGATGCAGAAGAAGACTCCAAAATGGTAAATGAGTTTAGAAGTCATTGCAGTTGAAACTTGATAAGCTTTGGAGGATTAGATTATTTCTGACACAGGAATGTTTTATTGACCACAAGTAAATGGCTTCACAATATTCTTTTCATTTTTGGATCCTTTACAAACTTCTGAATTGTCTAATAGATAACTTAGACAATGGCATCATACCATGATGATGACACAGTGATAAACTCATATATTACATCTAATGGATATCAAAGTGGTTGCTTCTCTAAGACTAATGTGTGTCTAGAAGACATTTCATAAGCTGAAGTCGTAAAACACATTCATGCCTACATATGCATCGTGTACATTTTCAGGTATACATTTAACCTGCATGAATATTTATATAGTTATACACATGAATTGGGATTTATTATGAGTGCTGAATTTAGAATTGTAAAATCATGGGGGCTTAAGGCACTTTCCTCAAGACCCACATTTGCCTGATTATGATTTATTAGTTTAAACATAACCAGTTGTATATTAGTAGTCCTGCTCACTTTGAAG
This sequence comes from Marmota marmota marmota, assembly GCF_001458135.2. Taxonomy (NCBI): domain Eukaryota; kingdom Metazoa; phylum Chordata; class Mammalia; order Rodentia; family Sciuridae; genus Marmota; species Marmota marmota. Next base: position 20,711,671 of record NW_026000142.1, on the reverse strand, counting down.
AGAGACCTATTATTTTCAAGGTTTATTAGGACTATATATGAATTTCAGACCTATATAAGACTTGACAAATTGGATAAGGAAATAGCATATGAAGTACTATAAGTTTCTAAGCATGAAGACTGCTTTCTGTTTTAGGTGACTAAATACTTTAAGACACATTTGAAGAAGCCATTGTGTTTGGGGGATCAAGTGAACGGATGATTTCCTAATGAAGACAAAAGTGAAGAAGCAGAATCAAGGTCCTTATGATACATCTGACAGTGCTGTATTATTTTCTTCCTAGTGCGGATAGAATTAAGAGGCTTGCAGAGGATCTTAGCTTGTGGGTTCTTATCCCAGCATAGATTACTCTTCTCCATTAAACTTTATAGATATGTCTATATTATTTTCTCTTTGATGATATGAGCCATAGGAGTTAGCTTTAATAATTCAGTGATATCTCTGAATTGAAATGAACACAGTAAAAAGTAGAAGAAGAATTCCTACATGCATTGCTCCTGGATGGATTCTGAATTGCTTTAAGTCAAATTTATAGGTCAAATTTCAATCTGTATCTTTTCTGACCCAACTATATATTTGATTGAGTCCAATAGTAATCTTTACATGGTATACATATAGCCATGAACCATATAACAGCATTTTGGTCAACAATGGACTGCATATATGATGATAGTCCTATAAGAGTATATTGCTTAGTGACATCATAGTCATCTTAGTTTTGTGTAAGTACACACTATGATATTTGCACAATGATGAAATTATCTGACAAACAAAAATATCCCCATCATTAAGTGATTCATGACTCATGTGTATGTGAATGTGTGTGTGTGTGTAAGCTGTTAAATCAAAATTTAGAGATTGGATCAAAGCATTGTGAATAAATAAGGCAACACTGACAGCTAACAGAAATCCACCTGTCACTCATGGCCCCAGTAAATGATATGCTGTGGTATAGGCATTCTGTCTCTAGGATGAATGAGTCCAACAACAAATGTAGAATGTGAATGATGGATGCTTCTCACCTTCCCTGACTTGTTGTGCCTCCATGCTCTTGTCTTGCTCTTGTCCATCAGATCAGACTAGAATTACACTGGTCCATCTCCTCCAAAGCAATTCTAGTTTTCACTGACTTTTTCTAAACATCTAGGGAGAACTTGGGGAAGCAGATTACTATTTTTATTGACCAACTTGCTTTGTTTTATTAAGAGGACAAGTTTAGTAAATCAAAAGTTTTCTGGCTGGGTCACACTGACCAGTACAACAGTATCTCCAATTATTTTGCTATTAGAACAAAACATGTTTACTCCCTAAACCCTAAGTGTAGAAATCATGGTATATATGTTTCACTCTTTCCTGGGGAGGTAATCATTATTTCTTAGGAAAATTTCCAGTACACAAGTTGACACCTGCTATGTTTTTATAATAAGGTGAAATGATCACAAATTACTTTAAAAAATCTCTGTGCATCAATACTTGTGCATAAATCCTTCTTTTATTTTGTAGACATACATTTTGATTTTTCCTTTGCTTCTACAAAGGACAATTTTCTGTTTTTATCTAATCGGAATGACATTTTTGAGTACTTAACGTGTGCCACACATTGTGTTGGGGACTGGAGATAGAAAGATAAAAAAAACAAACTTGCCTTCAGGTTGTTCACAGTTTTGCAAGAAAAAAAATACAACCAGTTATCTGTTTCTTTGATTATGTACTTCAGTTTAATGGACATTTTCCCCTCAGTGTACCAGGTGATGATGATCAGTGTATGTATGAGTATTGGGGGTGTCAGGAAAGACTTCACTGAAGAGGAGCATTTGAAACTCATTTTTTGAGAAAAAAAAGGGATCAAAGATAAATTTAAGAAAATCTTTGGGAAGATGTGGAAAGCACTTTGTACAACTATATTTAGAAGTCACTCATATTTATCACTCACTGAAATGATAGCATTTCAGATATATTGAGTCAAATAAAATTAATTTGAATATATTAAGTTTTAATGAATAAAAATTAAAAATTTAACTCAATCTGTTTCTTTTTACCTTTTGAAAATGTGATTAATAGAAAATCTGAAAGAGCCCATTAAAAATTTAGAATCACAGATGTGATTTACATTATGTTTTTACTGAAGAGCACTAATATAGATAAGTTTCTAAATAGAAGGGTCAGAGATGTTCAATTAACCAAACAAATGCTTAATATATGCCTTGGGACAAGTTAATTGAGCGTCTATGTTTTGTGCAATGCTTGGCACATATGATTCTTCTTCCTTGCTATCCATATTTAAAACAATAGATCCAATTAATATTTGTTGATTGTGTAAGTTGTGGAAAATACTATTCTAAGAGAATGCTTCTGATACAAATAGAAATAACCCAGGCATTGTATGGTATCAGATATTTTGTAGCAAGAGTTATTGGAAATGAAGTCACCTGAAACTGACCAAAATAAAGGGAAATTGAGAATATAGAGTGTTATTTTGTCATTCCTATTTCGTTATAGGATAAGTACAAATCATCTTCCTAGATTAGTGACTATCCTTGCTAAAAACAAAACAAGTAAAAACCCCAGTGGGTTATTTGGTTAGAAGAAACAGATTAATTCATATAAGCATATGTAAACATATATGTATGCTCACAGATTTGAAAGTGAAAAAAAGAAGAGAAGGTAAGGGCAAAGATGCCTGAGATTTCCACAAGTGGAGATATAACTATATAGAAGACTTGAGAACATAAGCATCTTTAATTCTGAACATAAAACTTAGTTCTAGGGAAGTGGGCCCAGAAATAGTCTGACCTATAAGGTAAACCTCTGGGCAGAGCAAATATGTGGGCAGTAGTAGTGAAACATTTACTGCAGGCTGAGTTGATCTTGTTATCATGGTGGGCAACATTTGCTCTAACCACAGGTATTCGAAGAAAACGATGTTAAATGTTTTGAGCAAGCTCTTATTGAAGGGGATTGGTTAAAATTGGAAATTGCTAACTGTGAGGTATTAAGAGACACAGTATCCATAAATCAATTAAGGTGCATTATATTCTATTCCATTGCCAACATTTATTTAAACATAAACTACTGTATATTCTATCACAGTAGTATAAATCAAAGGTTTAGGCTACTTGAACTTATTCTACAATATTTGTCTTTTGTTGAAATAAATGAAATACTTCTTTTCTAATAAGCTGGAAGTGAAACACGTTTATATTCAACAAATTCCTGGTGTTATAATCTTATTTTTGCTTTGCTTCTCATATTCCGATCTTATGAAACAGTTGGAGCATTGGGAAAAGCTGGGCTTTGGCATCTCAACAGACCTCGTTTGAATATTGTTTCTATCACTCACTATATTCAGCCTTGGCCAGGTCACTTAATGTACCTCACCTTCAATTTTCTTGACCCTTGCCTACTTCGGAAGGCAGTTCAGGGTAAGAAATGTGAAAGTCACTGCTTGGCACATAGTGTCCATAGATATTGTTCTATTATTACAAGGTTGAAAAGCATTCTGAGTAGGAAAGTTAGTTTTTGTGCAGTAAAAAGTTCTAATTAAGATGAGTATTTTATGTATGAAGAGTATTATTATTGCTTTTAGTCCCCAGCATATGGAAGGAAGGGAGAAGAGGTATAGGGTAGAAAGGCTGGAGAAGAGAGAAAGAGGGCACATGGCATCAGTGAAGAAAGATGCCCAGGGTGTAGGCTCCCTATTTACCTCTCTTATTGTTTCTTTTGCTGAGAAAAAACTTTTTAGTTTGAGTAAGTCCCATTTGTTGATTCTAGTTATTAACTTTTGTGCTATGGGTGTCCTATTGAGGAATTTGGAGCCCGACCCCACCGACTGTAGATCGTAGCCAACTTTTTCTTTTATCAGACGGCGTGTCTCTGATTTGATATCAAGCTCCTTGATCCATTTTGAATTCACTTTTGTGCATGGCGAGAGAAAGGGATTCAGTTTCATTTTGTTGCATATGGATTTCCAGTTTTCCCAGCACCATTTGTTGAAGATGCTATCCTTCCTCCATTGCATGCTTTTAGCCCCTTTATCAAATATAAGATAGTTGTAGTTTTGTGGATTGGTTTCTGTGTCCTCTATTCTGTACCATTGGTCCACCTGCCTGTTTTGGTACCAGTACCATGCTGTTTTTGTTACTATTGCTCTGTAGTATAGTTTGAAGTCTGGTATCGCTATACCGCCTGATTCACACTTCCGGCTTAGCATTGTTTTTGCTATTCTGGGTCTTTTATTTTTCCATATGAATTTCATGATTGCTTTCTCTATTTCTACAAGAAATGCCAATTGGGATTTTGATTGGCATTGCATTAAACCTATAGAGAACTTTTGGAATATCGCCATTTTGATGATGTTAGNCTCTTGGGGAGTCCTTGGGGAGGTGAATGTCCTCTCTGGAGGATGTAGAGAATTACTTAGAACCAGAACAGATGAGTGAGGAGGTGTAGCAGAGCTGGGTGAGCTGCCTCTGACTGAGTTACAGGGCTCAGCCATGCCAGACCAGCAGATGTCTAAGCAAAAAGGCCTGCAGAAGGAAACACTACTCTCTCCCCTCCCCTAAACCTTGTGCTGAGGACAAATGCTTTCATTCAGGTTCTTGGGATTCTACTCATGTGCCTGATAGTGTGTGAACAGAACATGAACAAAACTTCCATTCCTAGGCTTTGCTTAGTCTGGAACATGTCAGAGAGCACCTGCACTGGGGTGTTCAGAGGCCAGGGTAGAGCAGCCCCAGCCTGCTTAACCAGAAAGTGGCACAGAGTAGGGATGCCTAAAGTTGATAGGATCCAAGCAAATCCCCGTGTCCTGCAGTTTTCAAGCCCCATGAGTATCAGCAGCATGAACAATTCAAGCTTTGTTCCAGAAAAAGCTTGTTATATTCCCTTACACATGGTGATGGTATAAGAGAAGAAAAGAGAATGGAAATCAATGATAAATTAAGCAAAGGGTATTAACTTCCAAAAGACAAGCACTTTAAATACCTCTCAAAATTCTGCATTTGCTTGTTTTACAAAATACTTTGATCAATGAAATGCAGGAGGTGAGGAGTTTCACACTTACTGATTTGTTCTCCAAAGCCTGTTTAGAATGAACCAGAAAATCTTTCACTTTTTTTCCTAAGCTTAACCTTTTTATATACAGAAAGGATTTCTGTTATCTTCATTTAAAGTAAGACTTTGATAACTAAGATCAATTAAATTTGAGAGCGATATACTTTGTCCTGTAGCTATGATAATATGGTCAGAAGTGTCTTTATGAAAATGAGGAAAAAAGAATTGTTTGATGTGTGAATATTTGCAGAATCTGACCAGATTCCGTTTCTGGGCATCACATTTGTTTATATGTCAGTCATCTATAATGATGAAGGAAAAGTATTTCCTGGAGGTGGCAATGTTCTTTGCTGAATTTCAAGTGTTGCTAAACCATTTAGCAAGGGGATTTGGGATATCACTCAATTCATATAAGAAGTGGCACTAGCAGGGAAAGAATAAATTTAAATGGCGCTCTTTCAACATAGGAATAGTCTGGATTTTAAAATTTATCTGTTGGGAAATGATATAGTCTAATGTCATTTACACATTTGAATTCAATTCCTTTTTTTTTCATGTGGATCTTGGAAATAGCATGCAAAAGTAATTTTTCCAGGTTTACAACAAAGTCAAACCTGGGTCCCAATCTAAGACCCAATATTGTTTCCTTGGGTCCACCTAAAACAAATTAAGGTGATTTCTCTCCTGATAGCATCTCCTTAAGCATACAACTTTATAAACTATAAAATAATTTCTTCTTTAAGTCTCAACCAGCATCCTAAGAATCGTGTAGCCTTTGGGCATAATATGTTTATTTTTTTGTTCTTGTTCTAATAAAACATTAGCTATTTTTTGATAACTAATTCTACTTTTTCGTTTTCTACATTTATTCAAAAGGCAAGATATATGAATTGCTTTTAGAAGGAATATTTTTGTTTTTTTTTAAAGTTTTTATTGGATCTTTGAAGAAGATTCACTAAATCAGTGGCACTATATTAGAAAATTATCTTCATAAATACTTATTGTGGTTTTCTCTCAAATATAATTGTGATATCACCTGATTTTTTTGATGACAAAGATGATACATCTTTGCAGCGGATTTTTTTTTCCTCACCACTCATTGCCAGGATCTTGTCAGAGTAGAAAAATTGGAAGATTGATTGGTGTCCTTTTCTTTTTCATTGATCTGCCCGGGTTTCTCACTGGCTGATGAATGTGTAGCATCAGGTATCATGGACTATGTTTGTAAGAAGGAAAACTAAAGAGCTCAATATTACAAATAATAAAGACTACCATTTGTTAATGCTTACAGTTTCCTAGGTATTGTGGGAAGTACTTCATGCACATTTTCCCTTTTAATCTCTTTTAATAACTGTATCTTATAGGTGAGGAAGCTGAGTTTAGAGAGGATAATTAATTTATTCAATGCCACACCACTAATAAATGACGAAGCTGATTTCACCCAAGGTTTATCAAACTTCAGAATCCAGACCAGATGGTTTATGATCAAATTACATTCAAAATATAGGAGCCAACCATTTTACTAGACATGGAGAATGAAAGACCCACATGGAATCCCTTGGAGGAAAAAGGACACATACACCATGAATTAAATGATAATTGTAAGCACATTTTACAGGCGGGCTTTAGGTTTTCACCTCAGGGGTAATCCTTTGGCTTAAAATCTTTGCTTCTATCAATCCTGGAAAATAGAAGCTTTCTCTACAAAATCTGGGTCCCCTGACCAATGGTTCTACCTACATATAATGGAGATACAGCTTTCTATGGCTTTCTTCCATTCCTAGTACAATGTTATCTTCTTTCAATAATAAATCAAAAACAGACTTTCACTAAATGATCTCTTTTATTCCTCAAGCCCACTTTTTCTAAATTTTGCCTCTAGACCCTGTCTTGCCCTCTCTTCCAGGCCTCTGACATGGCTTTGGCTTAGTAAGTTTCCATCTCTGGTACAGTTGATTATAGTTTTTTTCTTCCAGCATCTGCCTCCTCTCTCTATAGACTGTCTTTACTGCCTCTTATCATTGTGGTGTTTTTCTCTCAATTAAAGATTACATCAAACCAGTCCTTAAAACTCTATGGATTCACAAGACCCTATGAATTAGAACTAACAGCCTCCACTCTCTGCTTCAAAGTTTTTTTCCCAGAGTGACTCTTACATGATCACTGGCCTCATCTCCTTTTATCTTCCAGCTCTCCCTTTCCATCTGCCCACATTAAATTTCACCCTATTTCTAAAGCTTGTTAGGGAGTCAGCAAAATAAATTCTGAATCCAAGTATGTCCTCCATGCTGGTTACTGCCTCATAATTTTAGACATTAGACAACTTTACTGAATGGACTTACTTATTTATTTCACTAAACTGGGTGAAATGTTGATTATCTGGTGTTTTATTTAGCACACAGGATTGAGGTGGGGAAAAGTAGGGAAAAAAACTTTCTTTTTTTAAAATTCATTTTAATTAGTTATACATGACAGTAAGGTGCACTTTGATAGATCATATATATGGAATATAATTTCTCATTCTTCTGGTTATACACAATGTAGAATCCCACTGGTTTATGGTTATATATGTACATAGGTTAATAATGTCTGATTCATTCTACTAGCCTCCCTACTCCCATAGCCCCTCCCCTCCCTTCACTCCCCTCTACCTAATCTAAAGTAACTATATTCTTTCATAGCACCCCCCTATTGTGAATTAGCATTCACACATCAGAGTAGACATCAGCCTTGGTTTTTTTTGGGGGGATTGGCTGGTAGGAAAAACCTTTAATATAAAATTCATGCTTTTTTCCTGTAGATTCTTCTTTAAGAGAGGACACCCCATGGTTCATTATCCTGTCAGGTTAATCAGGAAAGTATCAGGAAGTAAAAAGAAATCAAGTTGTGGCCTCTTCAATTATATTTTCATTTCAAATAGGAATGCTAAAGAAGAGTACACTGGCATTAGCATTTTTTGAATACCTACTGTCAGACAGTATTCTTAGAGTTATATATAACATTACATTTAATAAAACCATCTCTTAGGTAGATTACAGATGAGGTGAGGGTCAGAGAGACAAAAAAATAATAAGTAATGGAGGGAGATCCTTCTAGCTGTATAATACAGGTTTTCTCTCATTTGTCTTTGAAGATTTGCAAACCTCAAAGTTGACAATATATGGATATTTCTTTTCCTTTTTCTTAATTTTAGAGTGCCAAAGTTAGATTTTATAGAATATTTTCATATTCACATTTTTTTTGGTTCCCAAAGCTTTTAAGTTCCATTTATTTTTAGGTAGTTGATAATATATCAAAGCTCACTGTCAGGCATGGTGACCTATACCCCCAGCTGTAGCATAAGCATTACAAGTTTGAGGCCATCCTGGGGGACTTAGCAAAATTATCTCAAAATACAATTTAAAAATAGAACGGGGAATGTAGTGCAGTGATAGGGCACTGGGCTGACACAGAACAAAACCCTGTGTTCAATCCCCAGTACCAATAAATAAATAAATAAGTAGATAAATAAATAAATAAAATTCCTGATTTTGGCTCTTTTTATGAACATGTCACATGGACACAAGAGAAGGCTTCCATTTAATTTAACTCAGCTCTCCATGTGAGCACTCAAGTAACCAAGTCCTCTCCCTCCTTTCTTTCTTTCTCTCTTTCTTTTTAAATTAAATGTGAATGTGATGTTTAGGATGAAGTTCCTATAATCTTTGGGAAAATTCCCCACAGCAAAACATCAGTGTGTATTCAAGAAATTGACAAGGTTGGCAGATTTTTTCTCTCATTAAAGAAATTAGAAAGAAATGGAAGGTCCTACAGAGATGCACCTATTCTTTACACACCGTGCAGTTAACCAGCAATAATGCAAAAAAATTTTTATTAAAATGTCGAAATCTGAAGTTTATATGCTTGTATAAGGGAAAAGGTCCATTGGGGTTTGTTAACAGGAAGAAGACAGACCTGGATTGACAGGAATAATTAATCTCTTGAGATCTGATAAAGAAAAAGAGCTCATATGAGTCTATGGAATACCCTCAAATACCTATGAATATCAGCTATAAAAAAATGAATCTTTTATGCACATCTGACTCCTAGGAAAGAAGAAATGGCCTTTGGACAGTACTCGTGTAACTGAAGACTTGAATCCCCTTATTTATTTATTTTTTTACCCTTCAAGTCAGCAGGAAGAATGAGTTGATAGTGATTCAAACAATTTTCATTGAGAACCTTTCTGCAGTTCTGGTTTTTGCATCCAGCCAAGAGGAAAATGTTATTTTACAGCCTTTGTGTTGATGCTGATGGGTTCTTGGGCGGCTTCTGAGGAAGTGAAGGTGGAGGAGGTAGATAGGACACTTCTGAGAGAGGGGCTTAAGTGCTGGCTGTTATCCAGGCACAGGTAATCTTGGAAGGGACTGTCAACCAGCCACTCCACGGAAATATTTTACTAGAGGTCACTGTCAATTCTTTTTCATTTTTTAAGGGCCAGTAATAAGTATGTTTTTAATTTACATATATACTTTTTCCTCATTTTTGTTTGGACTTATCTTGGTTGTTTCACTCTAATTCTTTTGCCTTTTATTCTGAATTGAAATGAAAAATGAAATGTATGAAACATTGCAAGGAAATTCTGTAAGCTTTCCTCATTCTGAAGCCTGACAGTAATTATTATTAAGGGATTACAGGAAAATCTTACAGCGTAATTTAGGGACTCTCAATTTATTCACAGACTCTTCTACCTTAGAGCAAAGACACTTTATGTCTTCCTGATAAAATCTAAACTGGCGTATTAACTTATTTGTTCTTGCAACAAATGTTAATTCAATGCAAACAGTAACAATAAAGTAATAATAATAAAAACAAGCATGTGTTGAATGCATCATCATTTTGGGTATTGTGCTTGGCACTATATAGATTATTAGATTTGTTCCTCACCACAGCCCTGTGTGGAAGTTATTATTAATTATCCTCCCATTTGACAGATAAGGAAATGGAGAGTGATGGACATTAAGTCACTTGAGCAGCACAGACAGGAAGTAACAGGTCTCTACCAAAAATCTAAATCTGGACAAGTTGAATTGTAGTGTTGCTTTTCCATTTCTAAGAGGAGGAAGAGGCGTTACTAGATAAAATAAGTACAGGCACCCAGTTGACTTAGAATTTTAGACAAACAATGAGTAAATTTTGTGTACGTATATCCTAAATATTGCATGGGAGAAGGAAATCCTGTACTGTTATTTGCTAGATCTGGCAACCCTATGAATAACTGATTATTTCCAGAATCAAATTTGACCCAAAGTTCTTTGGAGGCTGGCTATCTAACCCCACTGTCTAAGAATACAGTAGAAGAAAGGCTCCGGAGTCTTAGATTTTCATGTTCCCATCACAGGCAACACAGCCAGTTCTAGGATCTTGCTGTGCTTCCTCTCTTAACCCCTCAGCAGTTCTTCATTTGACTACCAAGGAAGTTTTCCCCTGTGGTCTTCTAAGAGTGTTCATCTTCTCTGTATTCTCAAAATTGTTGCATGAAGAGACAATCCTGGCAAATACTTTACCAATAATACTGTGAGGAAAAGTAGAGGTAGGGAAAGAGGAAACCACAAGTTAGAAGTTACTGGCTGTTCCTGTGTGCCAGCAATGCCAAATATTCTTTCCGTGTGGCATCTCACTTTGGTAGAACAAGAGGCACAAGTTTAATGGCATATATTTAATATCCACTTGTCCCAGTCAAGTTTCTTTTAGACCTTAGCTGGGGGGTCCAATATGAATGACTCCTAGTGTTAGAATGAATAAATAGGAATGCATTTTATAAAGTAGTCATCCTTTTAGCAGATAGTAAATTAAAATGTTGTATAATCCACAGAGTTCAATAGTGGGTCATTTTCTTCAAAGAAAAGAGAGGTATTAATTAGTCTGTTGCTTGGAGGCTTCATTATATATGCTTCATTCCCTTTGCTGTTGTAACAAACAGTTCCTGTGCGCTTGGGCCCTGGCTGATTAAATTGCAGAGCTTCCTCTTGATAGCTCTCCATCTGACAGACACTGTTAAATAGGAGAGAAGGGGGTGGAGGGGCAGAAAATACAAAAGACAAAACCTGGCTGTATTCAGGATGTGAGGAAGCAAATAAATGCAGCACCTGGACCGACTGAAGTGAAACACCCTGCCCAGATTGTCCATCACAGAGTCGGGGCTCTGTCAGGCCCAAAGCAAATGCTTTGTGCACTTGGGGGTTGCAAACAAAGAGATCACAAAAGCTTCTTAGAAGGATCTTGTCTTTGGAAAAGAGAAAGATGGCTCTCCATATAAATTGGAAAATCAAGGTTGATTATGGCTGAGGAATAGAAATTCATTAGTAGATGAGTAGAAGGGATAGACTTGTTGATAAGATTCTTAACTTAGCATTGTCAAAACTGGCAAATTTTAACCAAATTTTGTTTCCCTTGTATTATTTTTACATTAGGGTTTTTTCCCCCCCAAAAATCTGGTCTTCCCAGATCTAAGAAATTAACATTGGTGCAATACTAGTAATTAAACAAACTAAAGCTCTTATTCAAATCTCACTGTTTTTTTTTTTGTTGTTGTTGTTGTTTTTTTAATCAATGGCTTGTTGTTTTGCCTGGGTTCCATTCAGGACTTCACATTGCATTTTGTTTTTATCCTGAAATCCGGCATAGTTCCTCAACTTTCCTGAACCTTTATGACCCTTACACATTGGAAGAGCATAGAACAGTTATTTTGCCAAAAATCCCTCAGTGTGGGTTTGTCTGGTGTTTTCTCATAATTGGATTGAGGTGATGTACTTTTTGGCAAGATTCCCACAGAAATGATGCTGTGCCCTTCTGTGTGCATCATATAATAGGGGTCACGATGTCAATATGTTCTGTTAATGGTGGAATTGACTGTGATCACTTGGTTAAGGTGGTTTCTGTTGAATTTCTGTGCTTTACAGTTACTATGTTTTTCCCTAATTGCCAATGAATATCTTGGGGTAAATACTTTGAGACTGTGCAATTCTTGTTTGTTTTCAGACTTGAACCTACTGATTTTTGTCTACATAAGTGGGCCTTGGTTTTAGTAACAATTACTATGTCGTTGGCTTAATGGTGAATCTTCATTTCCCTCTTTCTTTTAACATTTATTAATTTGGAATTCCACAGTGAGGAAGAACTTTCCTTCTCTCCTGTTTATCTACATAATTGATTCTTTACCTCCATCACTATGGACTCATGGATATTTATTTGATTCTATGGGTCATAATCCAGTATAGTCATTATTTAATTTGTTGCTCAGCTTGTTTTAGCCTTTGCTGTTAGAAGCAGCTTCAGTTTGTTGCTTGTCTTGTTAAGCCCTTATCTAATTCTTTTTTTTTTTTTTGAGAATGGCCTTATTTTTTGCTTCACGCTATGTTCCAGACTCATTTGTATTTTTTCCACCCTAGTCCTGAAATCAGTCACTTGTCCAGGTTTTATTTTATTGGAGAATAGTGTTTAGGAACCTAGATCTTGGTGCCAGGATTGTTATTGTTCTAAGGGATGTTTTTGCTCTAAGTTCTCTCAGTGGACAGAGGCAGGAAGTATATACATTTATATCAGCCTGTGCCTCTATCCATTGACACATGTGTACATCTGTATTTCCATACTATTGGTCTGTATATATATTTAACCCCATGCCTTAAACCTCAGGGTTCATTTTTTGCTTCCTCCTGTCTATATCTGTAACTTGTTTCTTAAATAGAAATATGGGTCTTATTTTTCATGGTGTATTTACTTATTTGTTTAATTCTATTGTATGTACTTTCAGAACTGTTAAACCATCAGCTAGTGAGAAACATTTACTGACTAAATTACAGCATTTATGTAGTTACATTTTTATATGTGGTCTTAGAGTATCCAGGTAAGATACTCTTTTCTGCAGGTATTTAGGTTGGTTTATTATTCCCATTCCTTCAGTGTGGTTTTGTGATTTTTTTTGTAATAAGCAGATCATCTGTAAATTTTTATATTGTACTTGGGGCCCTTATCATTTTTAGTTTTGCTTATTCCTTAGATATATATGAAAATTATGAACTGTAACTGGTTCTAAGAGTCACAAAGAAGTGTTAACTCCATCCTCGTCCTGGTACCTCAGACCCATTTTTTCTTTTGTTCCACTGCCCATGGTTAAAAAAATCTTTTTAGGGATGGGATGTGGCTCAAGTGGTAGCACGCTCGCCTGGCATGCGCAGGGCACTGGGTTCGATCCTCAGTACCACATTAAAAAAATAAAATAAAGATGTTGTGTCCCCCGAAAACTAAAAAAAAAAAAAAAAATTCTCTCTCTCTCTCTCTCTCTCTCTCTCTCTCTCTCTCTTTCTCTCTCTCTTTCTCTCTCTCTCTTTAAAAAAATCGTTTTAGTTTCTGATGAATTCTTCCCACATTTCCTTTATTAAAAAGAATACTTACAGTTGTGTTTTCTTATAATTTCTTACATGAAGAATATCATGCTAGATATTCTTTTTCACTTTGCTGATGCATGTCCTGGAAGTCCTTCCATGATGGTTCATAGAGCTCTTCCTTAATCATTCCATTGCATGCATGTATGTATGACAATATTCCATTGCATGCATATATGACAATATCTTTTTAATGTACAACTTTCCCAGGGTGGGAAAATCATGCCATTTATCAGACTAAGGAAGTTTAATATTATTACAAGAAGAGAGAGTAGAAAACTTTAAAAATATAACTAAAACAGGACAAAGGTTGGCACATGTAGCTGCTATATTTAGTGTCAATCTAGGTGGAATAAAACAAAAGTCAGTACTTTATATTTTTGAGGATAAGTCTTGGCCCATGTCTGATTTTTTTTTTTTTTGAAATATCTTAGAGTGATGGGTAAGAGAAGTTTCTGCCATTAGTTGGTTTGGATCATCAAAAATTCTGGACTTTCCAGGCACAGTGGCATATCCCTATAATTCCAGTGACTAGGGAGGCTGAGGCAGGAGGATCTCAAGTTGAAGTCCAAGTTCAAGCCCAACCTCAAGCCCAACCTCAGTACCTAAACAAGGCCCTGTCTCAAAATAAAGCATAAAAGGGACTGGGGTTGTAACTCCATGATAAAGCATCCCTGGGTTCAATCACTAGTACTACACTCCCACCCCCCACCCCCCAAAAAAAAGAAAATGAAATATCTGTACAATTTGCTGCTAATGTACATTTCAGCAAGTTACTTAATATCACTCATGCCTCAGTTTCTCTTACATATAAAATAGGAATAATAAGAATACCTACCTTATAGCTTTAAAGATAAGGCATGGAAAACATTAGGGACAGTTTATGTAACTTTGTAAGCTAAAAATTGATTATGAAATTCATTATTGTGTTGCCAGTTGCTCTTAAATGTTACACTAATTTATAATCTAAACTGAAATTTTGATGGTTTGGTTTGTATACACAATTGACAAAACTTGGCATTTTAAAATATATATTGTTGCTTTTATATAAATGCTGAGAGAGAAGAAATGGATAAAAACAAAATGAAAATTATCATTAATTTACTAACCAGAGAAAGTCACTGCTAGTCTATTAGTAAAACCCTTCCAGATAATTTTACATACTTATGTACAAAGTATGTTTTTAAACAAGAGACATATAATTTAACCAAACTATTACCATATTCCATATGTACACATCATTCATTTAAAATTTTATTGTGAATATTCCACAGTACTATTCTTCCTGCCAAAAAGCCTGATCAGATCATTTGGTTATTTCAGTTTTAGGCATGATCAATCAAATGTGAAACAATTTGAATAAGCACAGTAAACTTGGGTGATAGAATGACCTGGGTCATCAACTCTACCAGCTGTTTTTATAAGTGTAGCATTTTTCTAGCAGTTACCTAGAAAAGATATAGTGTATCCAAGGAATCTATCTTCTGCTATTGGAACTTGGATTTGTGATGTTCGTTCTGGTGGTATTGTTAAGTGAGGGAATTAACCTCAACTTGAAACCCATGTCTTTGATCAAACAATTCTCAACAGAGGCCTCCAGGCTTCTTCTAATACTGTGGTTCTAAAGGAGGTATTTTCATCACAACTATGGCTTTACAAATTGTAAGTCAAGTTTTATAGTTTTTTAAATAATTTTTGTTTTAATTAGTTTCACATGACAGTATAATGTATTATGCACTTTGATATATCATACATAAATGGGATATAATTTCTCATTTTTCTGATTGTACATGTTGTAGAATCACATCGGTCATGTAGTCAAATACGTGCATAAGGTAATAACGTCTGTTTCATTCTACTATCCTTCTTTATCCCCATATTCCTTCCCCTCCCTTCACTCTCTTCTACCTGATAAAAAAGTAACTTTATTCTTCCCTAGCATCCCCCGCATTGTGAACTAGCAAACACATATCTGAGAAAACATTTGGTCTTTGATTTTTTGGCGATTGACTTATTTTGCTTATGATGTTCTCCAACTCCATCCATTTACCAGCAAATGCCATAATCTCATTCTTCTTTAAAGCTGAGTTATATTTCTTTGGAACATATATCTCACATTTTCTTTATCCACTTATCTATTGAAGGGCACCTAGGTTGGTTTCATAGTTTAGGTATTGTGAATTGAGTGGCTATAAACATTGATGTGGCTGCATCACTGTGGTTTGCTGATTTTAAGTCCTCTGGCTATACACTGAAGAGTAGGAAAAGAAGATTTAATTAGGCAAAAGCTCTGGAAAGGTCTCCTCTTTTCCCTTCTTCCTTTCCACCTTTCTTCATTTCTCCAGCTCTATCATGTAAAAACTGCTGGTCTTTTAATATTGCCAAAATTTTAGGTGGTGCTGAGACATGAAAATTTCCACCCATGTGGTTGATTGAGCTTTATCCTCATTTTTTTCATTTGTGAGTGTAGTGAGTGAGTGGATAAAAATCTAGTGAAGTTTTCCCATCTGAAAGGGCACTCTTAATCTCAAGTTTTAGCTTACAAAGCCACTGTGAGTTTGGGAGAATAGAGTTATAGGCATTCTTGCTGTATTTTCCATTTGAAACTTAAACCTGTAACACATATTTTGATCCTAATACTCTTTACACCTTTAAAAATCAGGCCTTCTCAAGGCTATTCCAAGAGTAGATACGATCCTTTATTTATCTTGGCTTAAATAAGAATGTAAGAAAGGCTTCTCTAGAGAAAGGATGAGACTCTTCAAATGCATTGTTTGTCTCTGAGGTCTCTAAAAGGGGACAAATAGGGGTTGAAATATTGAGGAGGGTGCTTCTAGGACCATGTCTCAGGTTCTAGGCTTCTTCAGGAATAGGCAAGGTGTTTGATTGTATGATGCTAAGTGTAAGTAATCATAATACAGGTTATGGAGTGTTTACCACAAGCCAGGATCTGTGCCAAATGTCTCACATGCATCATTTCATTTAGTATATTCATGAAGTGAAATACGTGTTATTGTTATCTCCATTTTTAGAGGTGAGGATCCTGATCTTGGAAAAGTGAAGTACACTTCCTCACACTTTCATTATATTAGAAACCACCTGCTAAGATTCATTGCGGGTCTGTTTAACTCTTGCTATCTCAGTGTCAATTGTGGTTAAGTCTTACAGGTCTCTGGGATTCCTGAGACCATGCTTCTTTAGGAATAGTACATATCTCAGAGAGCCACTGGGAACAGCAGTGGGCTGTGGTCCTAGGTCCTGGACTCCCAAGCATCTTCAGTGTTTTCTTTGAGGACTGGGTCATGGTGAGTGGAACTGTGAGGCTAGAGAGAATGAAATCCAGCAGAGTCTAGATGAAAGAGCAGTAGTCAGGGACCAGCCTCCCACTGCTCCCATTCCTTTCCCAATCAATTTTTTTTCTAAATCACTGAGTTTTCTTGTCTCCTCTTCTTTAGGAGAGTGTTCTTTGTTGAAAGCAAGGATAATCATGTCTCTTATCTGCTTATGGTCTTTTAGTAGCTAATTCCTTAGGCAAAAATCAAAACTCTTTTCCTTGGCATGATCTATTTTTGCCTGTTTCTTCCTTTATGTCTTATGAGATTTTCAACTTGCATCCCAGGTTTAAAATTACCCAGCTGTTTATAGTCTCTCTCTCTCTCTCCCTCTGTCTCTTTCTCTCTCTAGCATGTGTGTGTATTTAAATACCTTTGCAAATGCTGTGTTCTCTGCCAATTGCTCCTATGCTCTGTATATCTTACAAACTTCTTATTTTTCTAAATACAGCTAAATCTTCTCCTTTATGAAGCTTTCTCTATCTGTTTGAACAGAGCAAGACATTCAGTCCTCTGGGGTCTTGAAGATCACATGCCTTAGCATGTGTGGCAGGGTTTAACACCTGTGTCCTCATCCTTCGCTTGTACCAGACTGTGAGCTCCCTGAAGGTAAAGAGTTGGTTTTAGTATTCCTGGCATCCCTAGTGCCTAGCATAGTGTCTGGTGAATGACTGATAATTCTTGCTTGAGTGCATGAACAGGCACACCAGGGATCAGCAAACATAAAGTGGAACCTTACCCTGAGAAGATGCTGCTGATGGTCAGTGAATTACAGGATCTCTCAAGCCTTAGTTTCCTCATCCATGAGATGATCTTGATCTCAGATAAGATAATGTCTCTGCCTTGGAGGACATTTAGACAGTTTAATAATGAGTTATTAAGGACCTTCTGATGGCCAGTATTTTTAGTTTGCTTTTTGGATAAAATCTTTATTTCAGTCCAAGTTTTTCAAATGAGTGATTTGGACTGAGAGAAAAAAAATGCTAAAATCTATGGAGACTGAGTGGAATGAAAAGGTTGTTTTTATAATGGGAAGACCTCAGGGCTTATTTAACTGTTGCAGGATCTTGGAATGTTTAAATTGGAAGGAATCTAAGAGATAAGTTACTGAATCTCCTTATTTCAAGCTGGGGGGGAGAGGGAGG
>NW_026000142.1:20684734-20690916 GCF_001458135.2 Marmota marmota marmota | reverse complement strand
GAGAGAGAGAGGGAGGGAGGGAGGGGGAGGGGGAGAGAGAGAGAGAGAGAGG
This sequence comes from Marmota marmota marmota, assembly GCF_001458135.2. Lineage (NCBI taxonomy): Eukaryota > Metazoa > Chordata > Mammalia > Rodentia > Sciuridae > Marmota > Marmota marmota. The sequence goes on along the minus strand of NW_026000142.1, from coordinate 20,690,864 downwards.
GAGAGAGAGAGAGAGAAACAGACACAGACACAGATAGATATAGGCAGACAAACATCTGGAAAGCTTAAGTAACTTGCTCAAAGTTATGGCACTAGTTTGTAGTAAAATGCAGCCTTGGAATTCTTAGTTTGTGCCTTTCTGTCATAGCCAGCATTTGATCTCTGTAACTAAATTAAGATGTTGAATGGATTGTCTGCTAAGATATATGAGGGGCAAAGTATTAATATTATTCTCTAAGCTACTGTTTCATTGTCAACTCAGTTTGGAATAGACAATGATGTGTTATTTTGGTTTGCCTTTATATTCATTTGGCATGGGCTCTATTGCCAAATGCAACATAGGCTAATGAAAGTTTGTTGCTTTTTTTTTAAGCATCAGTTAGAGAAGTCTCACTGAGGGTAAATGAAACATCACAAAGGGTACTTTTTTAGCATGACATAATCTTGCTAAAAATTCCATTTGAGCCTCTGTTAGTGGGGTCCCAGCTTCATGGAAGATGAAATAAACATCTTCTAGATAAGAAACTAGACAATATATAGAAAAAATAGAGCAAGTTCTAATGCCAAAGACTAATGATGACATTGATCATGGAGGCTTGGAATGTTATATGTAGCTGTGGACCAGCAGGTCACCTTTGCTACAATGGATGGATCATTTGTCCAGTCTTAAAAGCTTCATGTATGAGGCGTATATATATTGGTTAACTATTGAAGCATAAGGAAACCATCTCAAAACTCAGTGGCTTAACACAATAAGCATTCAGTGTTGTGTATGAGCTTGTAGTCAGCTGGACATTTCCTTTGGTCCCAGTGAAGTCTCTGCAGTCTCTGGGACAGGTGGATAGCTCTGCTGATCTTGACAGGGTTAACTCTGTAAGGTTTGTATACAATAGGTTTTACTGGGAAAGCTAACATCTCCTCCAGATGGTTTACCATTCTCCAACAGACTAGCGTAGCTTTTTAAATATTTTTTTCTATGAATGTTTAAGTTCAAGTCTGCAAGAGAGGGGGCAAGAAGAATACCAGCCTCTTGTGACCTAACCTAGTCATTGGCACACCCTCATTTCATTTGCATTCTGTTGGCCAAACCAAGTTACAGCACTATACTACATAGTTATAGAGCAAAGGGTATAGATGTAGAAAGGACATTAATTGGGGTGTTGATGAAATCAATTCACTATGACATATAAATATATGTTCATAAATTTGTGAGCAGTATAGAATTAGGTAGAGAAAGGGAAAAATTTCCCCTTCATCTTCTTACATTCTACTTTCTTCCAAAATTCACACTATTAATAATTATCTGTATTTTTTCAGGCCTTTGTATATGTAAATATAGATAGGAATAGGGATATATATGCATAGATCTGGATAGATGGTATAGTATATTTTTACTTCAATGTTAATATAAAGAACTTTAAAATGTAGTACACACAGAAAATAAAGTGAAAACTTATATAACCATCACCCAGATTAATAGGAACATTTGTAACATAATTGGATCAGATATTTTCCCTTTATGAAGAAATGAAATTATATAAATGGAATATGCTATCATTTATTATTTGTTCCTTTCTTATGAGCATTGGGTTTTCTATTTTTTTAACATTACAAACATTTCTTCAGGGTATATCCTTGTACACATGTGTACAAACATGTGTCTCCCTGGACACATGGGTCAGTGACTGTCTAGATGGATACCTGCATGTATAATTTCTGGGACTCAAGGCCTGTGCATCTTAACCTTTATAGGATAGTGCTGATTTGCTCCCCAAAAGATTGCTTCTCAACTTCCTATCCTACTAGTATGGTGTAAAAGTTTCCCCATATTTTACAACTGACAATTTGTATCAAACTTTTTATTATTTATTCGACTTGATATATGTGAAGTGATATCACATTGTTAATCATTTCATTTTTCTGTAATTATAGATGAAGTAAACTAACTTCTTATATTCCTTTCCTTTAGAATCTATTATGCAATAAATTATCAATTCTTTTCCTTCTTTTCCTATTGGATTGTTTGGCTTTTCCTTATTGATCCTTATAAGTTATTTACATATTTTGTTGCTAATTCTTTATGTCTTATCTATATTTGTTTATTCTCTAATGAGTCTGTAATTTGTCTTTTAGCTTTTTTTTTTTTTTGTTGTTGTTGTTAAGAGGGATTGAACCCAGGGGCACTCAACCCCTGGACCACATCCCTAGTCTTTTTTAAAAAAATATTTTATTTTGAGGCAGGGTCTCACTAAGTTGGTTAGGACATCCTTAAGTTTCTGAGACTGGTTTTGAACTTGTGATTCTCTTACCTCAGTGTCCTGAGACACTAGGATTACAAGTGTGTACCACTGAGTCCAGCTGTGGTTTGTCTTTTAGCTTATTTTATATTATATTTTGGGTATCAAGGTCATAATAAAAACTCTGGCTAATTTTCTTTTTATTTTTCTATTTTATGGAACAGTTTGAATCTAAGATGGAATCAGGGAAAATCTCACTTCTAAATTTCTATTTATTACACTTTTAACATCTTTAATAATTTTTGCATTTTGGGTGAAAACCAAGCTTTGCTTCAGCCCCCCTGAGGAGGAGTGTTTTTATTCCAATTTTCTCTTCAAGGACTGGGCAACTCTGAGGGACTATATATCTAGTTCTAGTTCTCCACTGAGCAAAGGCAGGGCTCTAGGCCCAACCTCCAGGGCCCATATTCTTGAATAATACATCTTTAGGATGCTATACACAGTCCTAGAACACATCCTTGAGTTTTACTTCTCTATTTATTTATGGCTTCTGAGAACCTCCTCTCTCTCTTTCAAGTTCAGAGTACATTAAAATATTTATTTTGGTTATCTTCAATCCAATTTCTAATGTTGGTCAGAGGAATGTCAACTAGCCTCTCCTATTGCTGAGACTTCTCTGGGGAGGCTTAACATCTACATTGGTGATTCCAGTGAGGACTGTTAGTGTCTCTTGGATGTGTTACTGATCTAAGGACCTGAGCTTCATTGGCATGTTAATAGATAGAACCTAGGGGTCAGTTGAGCTATACAGAAAGTATTATTGATAAACATTTTCAGATCAGGCATTTCACATTTGAACTTTTACCAAACTCATGAGTAAAATGAGTCCTTTAGAAAGGGAAATGTTCAGCTTTGCTTTCCACAAACAAGTTAAAAGCTCTTTTGGCAAATATTTGATAAAATTTTAAATCCATATATGCAGGTAAATTTGTCCATCTGTTTACTCTTTACTGAGCTCCTTGCTGATCCACACCCTTCTGCAGTATCCATTCAGTGAACATAACTCTGTGGGCCTGTTTTTAGCTGCCTCACTACCTTAAACATATGCAGCCTAATCACCTAAATATACACTCTCCTAATACACAGCCTCAACCAGAGAGAGGGGAAAAAATGGATCAGGTTTCATCTTGAATTTTCTCAAGAGTTCTTCACCCTGTGAAAGTCAACTGGGTGATGACATAAGGTATTTGAGAAAGAGAGGACTGCCTACAATGCCCCAATCATCTACCAGCTTTTGTGTAAGTGATGTATAAATCTTGCCAGTTTTGACCTTACCCCTATAGTAGGGATCTAAGATCTGTGTACCTTTTTCTTTCTTGTGTCCTTTCTGTGACCCCACACCTGACTCTTTGATGCCATCTGCAGCCACTTCTCTGTGATAATGCCCATGGATCAGGCCTTTGCCTTGTATCCCACAGTCCCTGTCTACTTGACTTGGAAGCCTAGAGTATGGCTGAGACTGAGTTCTGGCCTGTCCTCCTGAGTGATTGAGACCAATCTGATATCTGGATTCCTGAAAACTTGGTTTTCTGACTCAGTGCTTGTCAGTTTCTTCAAACTTTTCTGATCATCTGGACTCATGACATCCAGGATTGTATGTACATGTCCCTCTGAGAAACTCCAGAATCTTACTGTTTAAAGTGAGGTCAAGGACTCAGCAACTTTGGCATGGTTTGAGAGTTTATTAGAAATGCATAATCTCAGATCCTACCTAAGACCTATCAAATTGTAATCTGCATTTTAATAAGGTCCCATGTGACTCATATATAAATTTCAACTCATTCCTAGATATCAATATCAGATAGGTTCTTTCTTCAAATAATGTGTATCATAACATACGAGGTTAGCCTTCCTTACCCGCCCAAGGAGAGCATATTCTCTGATGACTAGTACCTATGAATCTGTTAGAGTAGAACCAGGGCTCTCACTTGGGTGCGTCAGAGAAAGAAACAAAGGTGAGAACTAATGAGTTCACTGGGCCTGCTTCAGATCTGAACCACAGTCTGATTTTTTTTTTTTTTGGATAAACATTTGCTTGTAGCTCCCCATTCCTGGTTGTGTTGGGGACTTGCTCCAGAATATTCACATATGCTCAAAGTCTGCATTTCCCCACTGCACCCTGGGTGAGCTGCCACACAGTCCAGGTATCTGGCTTATTGTTGTGGAGCAGAGCAAATGTCCATCCGTGCCTTGTTCAGGACCTTGGCCTTATTAGCACTGACCTCCAAACTGAGCTTGTTATTGCAATGGTTGTTGTTGGGAAATGAGTATTTAAGCACCCACTGCTTCCAATTATAATGAATTATTGGCAATATGGTCTTAGCCCTCAAGCAACTTGTGCAGTCTAAACTGGGCAAATGATATAAAGAAGGAAGAACAAAAGACATGCAGCATAGAAAAAAATATAGTATGTAGGTCTGCAAGGTGGTTCTTTGGACCACATGGCAACTACTTCATTGTCCGGAAGTTTTGGCATTTAAAAAACAAATACATTCATAGTACAGTACAGATGGGCTTCCATGCTATTTCTTTTTTGCAAGTGGAGGTGCTTGGCTGTTTGTTTGCACATATAATCAAACTATCCAGAAAGTAGTTTTCCAGTTTGAAATTTTTAAATGTCCAGAGAAATGATCTCCTTAAGTTCATTATCCAGAGCACAGCTCATGGTGTTAACAGGCTTTATTGATTTTCCTCAAATTTTTATTCTGGCTCATATGAGAAAAAGTATTGCAGAAAGATGCTTAAGTAGACTTTAATTATAAAGTAAATTTCATCTTTATTTTCACTATTATTTTATTTTATTTTATTTATTTTTTAATTGGTTGTTCAAAACATTACAAAGCTCCTGATATATCATCTTTCATACATTTGATTCAAGTGGGCTATGAACTCCCATTTTTACCCCAAATACAGATTGGAGAATCACATGGGTTAAACATCCACATTTTTACATAATGACATATTAGTGACTGTTGTATTCTGCTACCTTTCCTATCCCCTACTATACCCCTCCCCTCCCCTCCCATCTTCCCTCTCTACCCCATCTTCTGTTGTTAAGTTCTCTCCCTTGTTTCCCCCCCTTTCCCCTCACAACCTCTTATATGTAATTTTGTGTAACAATGAGGGTCTCCTTCCATTTCCATACAATTTCCCTTCTCTCTCCCTTTCCCTCCCACCACTCGTCTCTGTTTAATGTTAGTCTTTTCCTCATGCTCTTCCTCCCTGCTCTGTTCTTAGTTGCTCTCCTTATATCAAAGAAGACATTTGGCATTTGTTTTTTAAGGATTGGCTAGCTTCATTTAGCATAATCTGCTCTAATGCCATCCATTTCCCTGCAAATTCCATGATTTTGTCATTTTTTAGTGCTGCATAATACTCCATTGTGTATAAATGCCACATTTTTTTATCCATTCATCTATTGAAGGGCATCTGGGTTCCACAGTCTAGCTATTGTGAATTGTGTTGCTATGATCATTGATGTGGCACTATCCCTGTAGTACACTCTTTTAAGGTCCTCAGGGAATAGTCCGAGAAGGGCAATAGCTGGGTCAAATGGTGGTTCCATTCCCAGCTCTCCCAGGAATCTCCATACTGCTTTCCAAATTGGCCTCACCAATTTGCAGTCCCACCAGCAATGTACAAGTGTACCCTTTTCCCCACATCCTTGCCAGCACTTATTGTTGTTTGACTTCATAATGGCTGCCAATCTTACTGGAGTGAGATGGTATCTTAGGGTGTTTTTGATTTGCATTTCTCTGACTGCTAGAGATGGTGAGCATTTTTTCATGTACTTGTTGATTGATTGTATGTCCTCCTCTGAGAAGTGTCTGTTCA
>NW_026000142.1:20680700-20682567 GCF_001458135.2 Marmota marmota marmota | reverse complement strand
TTTTATTGGAATATAGGGTTTCAAAATACTTTCTAAGTATCTTCTGTATTTCTGTAGTATCCGTTGTGATGTTGCCTTTTTCATCTCGTATGTTAGTAATTTGAATTCTCTCTCTTCTTCTCTTCATTAGTATGGCTAAGGGTCTGTCGATCTTATTTATTTTTTCGAAGAACCAACTTTTATTTTTATCAGTTTTTTCAATGGTTTTTTTTTGTTTCAGTTTCGTTGATTTCCGCTGTGATTTTAATTATTTCTTGTCTTCTACTACATTTGCTGTTGTTTTGCTCTTCCTTTTCTAGGGTTTTGAGATGAAGTGTGAGTTCATTTATTTGTTGTTTTTTTCTTTTTTTGAGGAATGAACTCCAGGAAATGAATTTCCCTCTTAAAACTGATTTGATTGTGTCCCATAGATTCCGGTATGTTGTGTCTGTATTGTCGTTTATCTCTAAGAATTTTTTGATTTCCTCCTTTATGTCCTCTATAACCCATTGATCATTTAGTAACATATTGTTCATTTTCCAGGTGATGCAGGATTTTTCCTTCCTTCTTTTATCATTGATTTCCAGTTTCATTCCATTATGATCAGATAAGGTGCATGGTATTATCTCCACACCTTTATATTTACTAAGAGTTGCCCTATGGCATAATGTATGGTCTCTCTTCGAGTAAGATCCATGTGCTGCTGAGAAGAACGTGTATCCACTTTATGATGGTTGATATATTCTATATATGTCGGTTAAGTCTAGGTTATTGATTGTGTTATTGAGTTCTATAGTTTCTTTATTCAGCTTTTGTCTGGAGGATCTGTCTAATGGAGAGAGCGATGTGTTGAAGTCACCCATAATTATTGTTTTGTGGTCTATTTGACTCTTGAACTTGAGGAGAGTTTGTTTAATGTATGTTGCAGCACCATTGTTTGGTGCATACATATTGATAATTGTTATGACTTGTTGGTGGATGGTTTCTTTTAACAGTATATAGTGTCCTTCTTTATCCCTTTTGATTAACTTAGTTTTGAAGTTTATTTTATTCAATATGAGTATGGCCACTCCTGCTTGCTTCTGAGGGCCATGTGAGTGGTATAATTTTTCCCAACCTTTCACCTTTAGCCTGTGTATGTCTTTTCCTATCATATAAGTCTCCTGAAGGCAGCATATTGTTGGATCTGTGTTTTTAATCCAGGTTACTAGCCTATGTCTCTTGATTGGTGAATTTAAGCCATTAACATTTAAGGTTACTATTGAAATATGTTTTGTACTTCCAGTCATGTTTGTTTGTTTATTTATTTATTTATTTATTTATTCTAGATTGGCTAGTTTTTCCTCTTTGGTTATTTCTCTCCCCCTTTACTGAGATACCTCCCACTGTTAGTTTTGGGTGCTATTTTTCAATTCCTCTTCTTGTAGTGTTTTGCTCAAAATGCCTTGCAGTGCTGGTTTTCTGGCTGCGAATTCTTTTAACTTTTGTTTATCGTGAAATATTTTAATTTCATTGTCAAATCTGAAGCTTAATTTTGCTGGATACAGTATTCTTGGTTGGAATCCATTATTTTTCAGCGTTTGAAATACGTTGTTCCAGGATCTTCTCGCTTTCAAAGTCTGTGATGAAAAATCAGCCGTTAAACTAATTGGTTTACCCCTGAATGTAATCTGCCTCCTTTCTCTTGTAGTTTTTAATATTCTCTCCTTGTTCTGTATGTTGGATATCTTCATAATTATGTGTCTTGGAGTTGGTCTATTAAGGTTTTGTATGTTTGGGGTCCTATAGGCTTCCAGGATTTGGCAATCCATTCCATCTTTCATATCTGGGAAGTTTTCTGAGATTATTTCATTCAACAGATTGTTCATTCCTTTGGTTTGAACCTCTA
>NW_026000142.1:20610453-20678811 GCF_001458135.2 Marmota marmota marmota | reverse complement strand
TCTCGGTTCGCTATTTCATGAAGGCTTGGCTAGAGACCTCTTCCTAGAGTCCCTGCTCCGCTCCTGCTGAGCTGTGCCTCGGAGGCTAGTCACCGAGTCCTGCGGGCTGGGGCCGCCTTGTGGGCGGGCCTGCCGCGTGGGCAGGCGGCCTCCGTTCGCTGGGTCGCGCGGGCCGCTGGTCGCCGGGTCGTGTGGGCGGTGGCTGGCGGCTGGCGGGTCTGGACCTCTGCACCGCGTGGCGGAGATTCACTCGTCTGGGGCAAACTGTCACTTCCAAAAATCCTACTAATTCCCAGCTGGTCTCTCTTCAGTGGAATTTTGCTAGAAGTTTCTCAGCAGGTAGAATCTAAGCGTATCAATGCGTCTCTCTGACCTCGTTATTGAGGAGGTACTGAAAGCGCTGCTTCCCCGCCTGCCGCCATGTTGGATTCCTTCACTATTATTTTAATCATCTTTAAATTTATTTATTTATTTATTTTTGTGGTGCTGGGGTTGAACCAAGGACCTTCTGCATGTGAAGCAGGCTCTCTACCACTGAGCTCCACCCCAGCCCTAAATTTCATTTATTAAAGAAAGGGAAAGATTTTATTAGTCCTATATATTTGGAAGAAGCTATTTATTCCTTACTTGATATGAGTGGGGGGATTAGCTGACAGATTTTGATTTAAAATATATTTTTAGATAAACTTGATTTTTGTTTTTAATGTAGATTATTTGTAAATCTATCAAACTTTTGCATTTATAGCTTTTGTAACTACTGTCACACTTGAATGTTGTTTGCTATTTTAATGGAAGTAAAAATGAACCATTTAAAAATCACATGAATTTGTCTTGCTAATGGAACAGATTCAAATACATTTAATTTCTTAGGTCTCTAGGAAAGACTTTAATTTGCTTGCTTTGGTTGCAGCAAGATTCCATTTAAGAAAGTGAAGAATTGGAATTTGTTTGTATTCAGATTGAAGAGATCTGCTAGATATGTGTGTCCTTTGGCCAGTTTCCTCTAAGCATATGACAAATGTGTTGTGGGGTCCCAGAAAATCTCTGTGGATGAAGTGGGCATGGAGATTGTTCTCCAAGGGCTTAAGGCCAAGTAGAGAAGAAAAAAAACATGATGTAAACCATTATAATATGTGATTGGAAATCCTGTAACAGGAGAGTTAAAGAGTAGTGGTGTGGATGTTTGGAGAAAGTCTCAGAGGAACAGGGAACAAATGAGCTCCATTTGAATGGGGAGTTAAAATGGGAACATGGGTCACAGTCCCATATAAAATCCTTCAGTGGAGAAGATGAACTAAAATGTTAAAATTTTTGCCCCATTATCATTTTCTTTGTCTCAAGGTAGATCAAAACAAATGGAAAATTGGCCAAGCAAGCAAATAATGGTATGCAGAATACCCTTTTCATAATGTAATCTGTATGATTATACCATAGGCTCTGGGCTCTTAGCTGGGACAGTCACAGCCAGCCATGCAGTAAATAGTCCAAATGGACAAAGTTGAAAACATCTTCAAAGGAAGAGAAAGGACAAAACAAACCAAACAAACTAAAAATGACAATCATAGAAGACAGCCAAAACACTACAAGGGGATAAATATTCATAGCCAGTAGTCCTGCAATAAGACCCTGCATACCTGGAGCAACCCAGTGGAAAACTTCAGTTCTTCTTCACTTTCATTTTTGATTTATAGAGGATCAAGGACCCTGTCTGTATGATGACAACACAGATAACTAATCCGGTCTTGGTTCTGCAACCACAGAGCAGTGTCACCTGAGTCTGCATACTCCTCCCCTGAGGCCTCCATGAGAAAGGCCACTTTTTTTCATGAAGTGCCCAGAGTGCCCACCAGATGCAGTCAAGATGGTTCCAGCGCTTGTGGCATTAGGGAGTGGAAGCAGATAAAGTGTGATGCCACCCAGCAGGCAGCTCCACAGCTGAGAAAAATCAGCTTAGAAAATTGGGTCAGACTGGGTTGGTGACTATAATCAGAAACCTGCAAGGAGAAGCCATATAAACATGTTAGCCTGGGAAAAATCAATGGTTTCGAAAAATAAAGATGAAACAATGAAGTAATACTAAACGTCTTTTGCCCTGATAGAAATGGGCTGAGGAATTAGAATTACAGGTGGAGAAGGAAAGGTTCCATTTTAATCCAGAAAAGAAAAGGCTCATTTCCCCCTTCAGTTTTAAGCATGTTGTTTAGTTTCAGGTTCATCTCCATTTTTTTGGGTGAAAAAGAAAGCTTGCTGATCCACCCCAGATGTTGGGTTAGCCAATGACACTAATTGCCCCAATCAGCTCCCTGAAGGCTAAGAGGGCAGTTTTCTTCGTACCAATTTAATTTTAGTTTTGTGAAATCATTGTCTTGGAAGATGCTAGACCACACACACTGTTGTAATTGCTACTTAGCCAAGCCTCAAGTGGATAGAACATGGCACTAATAAGACAAAACACCATTGACAGTTTCATGGAAGCCATTTAGACTCACAGAGGGTAAAAATCTGTCCCCCAACCCTGGACAACAGGCACTCAAAAATAGTGTTTTGGTATTAATGAAGAGTGGGAGAGAATTGCTTGGATGGTCAGTGGGGTCCATCATCATGGTGAGAAAAATAGCAGAAAATGTGAACCTTACAACCAATGGGTTTCAAACTCATGTGGGTACTATTGTATTTTTATTCTTGACCATGGGAAGGGGGAAGAGAGAGAGAAGGTTGAGGACAAGCAATTTTCCTTTATAAATATATACTCCATTGGTCAATAGCCACAACTCTTTTGGCAAAATCTGGTCATGTGGCTATGTTCAGTCAGCTACAAGAGATACTGGAAATGGAGGCTTTGGCTGAGGGCATAGCTATCTAGGAGTTCCTTAAATACAAGAGGAAAATTGACCTGGGGTTAATTTACAGTCACAATTCACCCATGGAGCATCCAAGCATCTATTCCCAATTCTCATCCCACAACACAGGGCATATTCATTTTCTTCCTGATAGAGACAAACCAAAGTCCTTCCATTTGTTGCACCCAGCTGAGAGTCCAGGATGTCTGTGAGATGTTCAATTCTTTTTCAGGCCATATGTGTTCCCAATGACCTGTGCACTAAACACAATGTTGTCTGCTGCAAAATGCACATTTGAAAAGGGATACAATGGGAAGCACCCTGCAGAGGCTGGTCAGGAGCAGTTATCATATTTTGTTGGCAGGAATTGCGTGGCAGCCCTGATTAGGCCCTCTTGTCCATTCTGGACTTACTCTCTGGCTGTAACTCCCTTGTGCATTGTTCTTGGTAGTCCTTGTACTTTGTGGCCACATCTGTGGTGGTTTGGAGGATATGGTCTCCTTGGGAACTGCCCCCTTTGATAGCCTGTTTTCTGTTGGTGCAGGTGCAGGGAGCTGAGATTTGGCTCAGTAACTGAGCAGTCACTGGATTTGTCACCCAGGTTTTTGTTTACTTTGGCAATGTAATTTCTTAAAAAATTCCAGTCTATTCCATATGAAAGTAACCTTCAGCTATAGTTCTTAAGTCTACCCTTTTGTTTATCAGCTTCAGTACATATCCATTCCTAACCCTGCCCTCAGTTTCAGGGCTTCTACCTTAAGGACATTGGAGGCAGTAGTTTTGAATGGAAAAGCTGTGGCTGCCCTGTCTGAATATCTGCAGCTGTACCTGAATTGGCTCCTGTTATGTGGTCCTGGGCAAAAATGCCTCCCTGGGAAGTTCTTGAAACAGGGTCTGAGCCACAATCTAACTTTACTTGGGGACCAGAGCAGTGGCTTTTCTAGCTGGGGTCACCACTTTTTCTACCCTGTAGGAGCTGTGTCCTTACCACCTGTGACCTAGTTTCTCAGCCAGTGCCAGATATTTTCAGTTTTGTTACAGCAAGACCCCACATTTAGGCAGCAAGTCTACATTAGCATACAGAGTAAACTGCTATAAGGAAGAGACTTAAGTAGCTTAGACAGGAGAGAAGTTTACTCTTACCTAATAGCCTCCAGATGGGCAGGTAGATCAGCCTGGGTTGGTGCCTCTCCTTTATAATACCTACTAGAGACCAGGTTCCTTCTGTTTCTTACTGTGTTAGGTCCCCTGGGGTGGCTCTCAGCTGCAGCACGGAAGCTGGGTCACACCACTGTGCCATTTTTCAGTCTGCAGGAGCTGGGAGAGTGGGTGCATAAACAATATTTTTATGAAAATATGAAATGGAGGGTGCACGCACCCTTCTTAATTATACTCATTGTAAAGACAGTCCTTTACCCATACCAGGGTGCTAGGTATGCTGCAGGGAATGGGGAGGTGTAGTGGGATAGCTATATGCCTAAAAAATTCAGAGGATTCTACAACTAATAAGAGTGGAGAGTAGACACTGGGGGATCAGATAGTCTGTACCACAATCCTGTTGACTGATTATAAAATGAGGTTAAAACATGATTGGACTCCTGGTAGGCTTTAAATACTTTCTCCTTCATAAGGAGCCCATCCATCATGAAAAGCGATAGGGAAGAAAAATGTCCCCTCAGTCCTATTACTTATTCAGCTCTTTCCCGGTGTTCTTACAAATACAATGTGAATTGAGTTTTCAGAAAAACTATCATAGGACAAGCGATCAACTGTGTTAAATCCAAATATTCATCATTTTTTAGTTCCTTTCAGCCAACCACATTGTAATTCCATCACAGAAACTTATTTGTGTGTATAGAAAGGTGTACTTATAACAACTCCAAATGGCATGATTTAGACAGTTTTCATCTTTCCTTAACACAGATATTGTTGCCGCCCCAGATGGAGTGATTTGGGCTTGGTAGTGACGTGTACTATGGACAGTTAATGTGTTCTAATGTGAAAGCAAGCGTGTTACACTGGTGAGCAAAGATGTCAAAATAAAGAGATTGTGGGATCTGAACCTCGTTTACCCCTGCAAACAGTGAAACTGTGGACACAACTGCTTTCCAAATTTATTGTGGCAAGTGAGGGCTATTTAAGGTGAGGGAAGAAGGTAGCACAGAAGAGGAATCACACCTGGAGAAGTGAATTGGGCTGGGAAATGTAGTTTGGAACCTCTACCTGTGTATTGTTTAATGTGGTTATAAATTCATCTGGATACTCATAAGCAATTTCCTCTTTATTGTGTTTAAACTCTGTTATCATCCCTAACACACAGTTGTTGAAATTCATTTCTGAGGCTATGTGAGTGGTGTGTGTGCCTCTCTGCCTCCTCCATTTGCTGAGTCCACACATAGCTGCAATTCTGATGCTCTGGCCCTTGCCCCCTCCTGACCTTGAGATTGTCACTCTTCTCCCCATTGCCTTAGAGCATCCTTTTGGCTCTGGTAATGCACTTTGTCAATTTTCAATGCTGCCTTACTGCTTGGGCATTAGGGATTGCAGGTTCTGGTATGTTTGGATTTCCCTCCAGTCTTTACCACCTTTGCTGATGCATCCCTTGCTTCTGAGCAAGGCTGTCTCTGCCACATTGTGAACTCTGCCTTCAGGCCCTCCTCTTTATTTCCCTTTTCTTTATGAATCTCTACCATTGAAGTCTCCTTTAGCCTAAACCCAGGGTGACTTAAAGTCATCTACCACAAGCATGATATTTCTTTGTAATAACATGTTTTATTTTTTAAAATACATACAAGTCTAGAATCCTATAGGACCCAATTGTTTAAATAAATGGAATGGTTTAAATTACTCCCAGTTAAAATACTCATCTCCCTCTCCTTCCAATCTTCCAGAAAACTTAATTTGCAAGAAAATAAGCCATATTTATCTCACGACTTGGCACAATCTTTTAGCACATAACTCTAAACCTCCAGGGAATCAAAGTATCCAGTTTGAGAACATGTATTTTTTTAGCCAAAGAAATTGAGCTCTAACTGTGGGATTTGTGCTAAAGGATACTGTTTTTGAAGGGCAAGTTTCTCTCAAAAACCTAAAAATGATATCATAGAGAAGATTATTCCTCATAGCTTAAGGAGATCTAGTTTCTGCCCACATCTTCTTGACCCACGTACGTGTATATTGCATCTCTCCTGACCTTAACTGCAGGCACAAAGGACTCGAGAATTCTATCCTGGGTCCTAAGAGTAACAAGCTGCTTAGTGGTCTTTTGACTTTGACATCTCCAGTCATTTATCTGAAGATACATTTTATTCATTTGCCTTTCAATTTTTTTGTATTTCTGCTTTTTCTGGCCTAGAAATTACTGGTATGTTCATTTTTAACTCTGTGGTTTAACCTCTGTGTACTATTATTGATATCAATTTTTAAAAAGTCATAAGCATGCTGTGGAGAGCCATCACCAATGTTTTTATGAATGATTTAGAGTGGGGCTAAGTAATTACATTTTGTGGCTAGAAGACTGAGTTGATAAAGTTAGAGGAATAAACTGTCTCTCTGCCTTTTTAAAATATATGCTAGAATTACATATTTTAAAAATAAAATTTATAATGTAAAAGCATTTTGATAGCATATTTGAAGATTCGGAGGATTTTGTCTCCACCCACATTTCTCTAAATTTGCCTCCTTAAGATATTGAAAAACTGTCTGGTTAAGTTTAAATATTATCATGATGAGCAGTTGTACAGGGCATGAAGGAGGAGTGGTGTCTTGCCCCTAGTTTCCCGAGAGCAAGGGGACAGAGTGATCATGTCTTCACACATGTATTAAGGGCTTTCTGGGTAACAAAGTGTGTTCTCTGAGCTCTCCTACTTCCCCAGTGCTGGGCTATGTCCCTGAGGGACAGTGGGTCCCTGCTGTCATGGATCCAGTAAGTATACCTCCTATTTATCGTGCACTTTCACAGGTCAGGTATTTTTCTGCATTCTTCACTGTTTTAGTCAGCTTTTTTTTGCCACTGTGAATGAAAGACCTGACCAGACAATTGTAGAGGGAGAAAAGTTTATTTGGGGGTTTCATGGTTTCAGAGATCTCAATCCATAGACATCAGGCTCCATTCCTTAAGGCTTGAGATGAGGCTGAGCATCATGGTGGAAGAGTGTGGTGGAGGGAGGCAGCTCACATGATGATCAGGCAGGAGAGAGAGAGAGAGAGACAGAGAGAGAGAGAGAGAGAGCGCGCGCGCTCTACTTACCAGATATAAATATATACCCCAAAGCTATGTCCCCAATGACCCACCTCCTCCAATTACACCCTACCCACCTTCAGTCTCATTAGGTGATTAGTTCACTGATTGGGTTAAGGCTCTCATAACCCAATCATTTCGTCTCTCAACCTTCTTGCATTGACTCACACATGAGCTTTTGGAGGTATACCTCACATCCAAACCATAACATTCACCTATATTAACTCTTGATCTTTACAATAACATTATGAAGTATGGAATATGTTGATTTATAACTAGGAAATGTTGGAACCAAGATTTGAATCCTGTTATCTCTTTCCATAGCCCAGAGCCTTGACTTCCATACTGTCCTGTTATGTAATCAACCAATATATGCAGTGGTACCAACCTGTAAACTGTTAAGGGCTAAGAAGAATATGGGATGCTATGAGAAACCAATGGGGTGTGCAAAGGATGTGGGTTCGGTGAAGGGACAGTGGAGTCAGTGAAGTGGGAACTGGGCTGAGCCTAGTCTCTCATGGAGTCCTCTGCTTCCTTTCATTGAAATTTAGAGCCCATCTCTTTTAAGCTGCTATCTTGAGAGGAAGGAGGGACGTGTTCATTCATTGTGTCCTGCTGAGGACAAACCCATATTGCATCTGTGCTCCAGGCTTAGGTGTGATTCTGAGATCCTCATTTTTCTGACTAAGTTTTTTCTAAGAGATCACAATGTAACTTCTTAGTGAAACAATCTAGAGATTTTACTATGAGAGTCATCCCCTTCCTGGGTTTCTCATTTCCTGGATAAGGATGGGGATTTCTAGGACTCTGACAGACCTCTTAGTTTATTCCTCCTTTATACTGAATAACTCCATAACCGAACTCTCTTTCTCTACTTCATTTCATAGCCAATCTGGTCTTAATTCAAGCATTGTCAGGACTCTATCTCTGCATCTCCTTCTTACTTCCCCAACCTGAATTGTATGGATTCATTTCTGATATTCCTTTTGAATCCCTGTACTTCATGTAACCTAATAATGTTCTCTCCTGCCTAGATATAAGAAGTGATTATTCTTTTTTCACATATTCTAATTTGTAAAACCTACACTTCAAGAAAGTCTTTTCTTTTTTGCTGAATTCAGTTCATTAGACAGTATTCCAAATATCTAGGCATGTTTTTATGTTATTGACAAGATATCTTTTGAACTCAATAATATACCTTTATGTGTGTGCCTGTTTATTTCCTCTGGCTAGGTCCTAGAATCTTATTCAAAGATCCAAGATTTGCCTTTTCTCTATGATTCTTCCACAAAGTTCTGTATGTGGACCACCTGTGAATACTAAAAAATTTTCATAAATAACTAGTACTGTGTTTATTCTTTATTCAGTTGTTTGCAAAATTTTCTGTGTGGTGCCAATCTCAATTGTAGTTTGTCAACTAAAAATATATTCTTTTTTTTTTTTTTTAAAGAAAGAGTGGGGGAGAGAGAGAGAGAGAGAATTTTTTAATATTTATTTTTTAGTTCTCGGCTGACACAACATCTTTGTTTGTATGTGGTGCTGAGGATCGAACCCGGGCCGCACGCATACCAGGCGAGCGCGCTACCGCTGGAGCCACATCCCCAGCCCAAAAACTTTATTTGATTAGCTAAGGATAAACATTATGATTAGCTAAGGATAAACATTATGTTCATGAATGGGACTTTTCTTATTTTCTTTCTTTTGGCATCAAGAATGTTAGCCTGTGTATTGTGGCTTTCTACTATATTTCAAGAACTGTCCAGGTTGGGCAGGAACTTACATTGCCTGTAGTCTCAGTCACCTGGGAGTCTGAGACAGAAAGATTACCTGAGCCCAGGACTTTGAGACCAGCCTGGGCAATATAGTGAGAGTCCATCTTAAAAATAAATAAATAAATAGATAACGAAATAAATATTCAAATACTACAAAGAACATTAAAGAAGACTCACAGAAAGTCAAACTAAATAAAGTAGTTGGGAGGGTTCATCTCTAAATTAGTTCCTAACTAAGATGCTATTTTAAAATTTAGAGGAGAAATTATAGATTCTTAAAAGAAATATTAGCAAAGTGAGTATAAAAATGGTCCTTAGGATTTGTTGAGGTCAGTAATTATTTTCTCTTGAGTTAGATGCAAAATGCTGTGTGATGCTCTTAAAACAACCATAATAAATTATTAAGTATTTGTAATTTATTGCACACTTCAGAGAATAAAGTATTGTAATGTGAGCTGATGTCACTTAAGCAGCACCTGCTGAAGCATTTGCGTAGATACTGTGTGAGATTGAGGAAGCCATGAACTCATTAGACTGTTTTTCTTCTTATGGGGTTTTTCTTTTTTCAATTTAAAATTAGAAAATGAAAAATTGTGAATACCTATTGACATCATTCAGGTGTCCTGGTGAGACTTCTTCCCTCTGATATTATTGGAACAATCATCAGTATTTTCTAAAAAATAAATGACTAGAATTTGGCTCCTTCTATTTAAAGCAAATGTTTTATGAATTCTTGATAAATATATTTTTGGGCTTTTGACTTTTTAGTTATTTCTGGCTGACATGAAGTGCTATTAATCTATTGTTTGTTATCCTAGTTACAAGCTACATTTCCTATTATGCTCAGTGTTATTTTATGGAGAATAATTCACATTTGGCATGCAAAAGCATGCCCCAGGTAAGGATTAATTCATAAAGCCTTAGAGATTATCATTTTTCATAGCATCTTCACAAACTGAGTGTTTTCTTCTACTGATTCAAAGCACATCATTGAATTTGTATTTTGAGGGAAGTTAAAAAAATATTCATGCATTTTCTTTCCTAGCAATTATTGGAGCTCTTGCCACGTGCCCTGGCTTGTTAGCTCTGTAACAGCTTAAAAATCTTAAATTTATTTCATATTACTCATAAAAATGATTTTTTATCATCTCTATTTTAACTAATGCTTTTCTTTTTGGGTATTCTGGATTTCATCTCCATTCCAATGCATTCAGAATCAGCTCTGCTTACAAATGATTTTACTGCCCTTGAGAGTTTTCCCTAAAAACTTTCAAAGCTCTATCCAGCTACACCAAGTGTTGAGCTGGCTAGAGAGGAGGAAAGAGAGATGAGGGGCATATGAGGACCAAATGGAAGGGCACAGTGGAGGCTGGAAAAGCAGAGAGAGTGAGTTCAGGAGCAGGCCAGGGTGGAACTCTCCCCCCCCCCCCAGCAAGGATTATGAAATACAAAGAACATCCCAGTTGCAAACTGTGAAGGAGGAGGGCTTCAGGAATTCTATAACTACTATTCACATTGCTGGGCTCCATGAAGGCATGTAATAATCAATAGAAATCATCAGCTCATAATCTTTTGTTTCTGACCCATTAGAAGTTGGAAGGAAAAGTAACCACACAGACACAGTAGAATTGAAATTTGTCTGGTAGGATGATGGAATTGGATTATCAGAGGAAGTGGAGACTTGCTTCAAGACCCTTTTTTATCTTTTGTTCCATATTATGTTTTCTCTTGTCTGGGACCTTGCCTGAGACCTCATCTAACATTCATGGCCTAAGACATATCACAGTAGAAAGGGAATTTGTCATGACCAGAGAAGTGTACCTTCCCAAAAGAGACTGCTTTGTGCATTTATAGGACTGCTGTTCTTGCGGTTAGTTACCAACCATGTTGAGCAATTTAGTGTCTGCCAGGTACTTCTCTAACTATTTTGCATGTGTTAATTCATATCAACCCTATGAGTTTAACATTACTACTATTCCCATTGAAATAAGGAAGAAGCTGAGGCTCAGAGAAGCTAAGTAACTTGACTAAGGACATCCAGCTAGTAAATCAGAAATGTATTCTGAGCACAGGCAGTCTGGCTGTGGAGTCTGCATCACTCTTGTTCCCTCACTTTTCAGTATGACTCAGAGAGCTCCTTGCTCCACAGAATTGCATTCTAATTAGATGAGAAGACAAGGGACCCTCATTTCTTTGTTATTGCCTCTGTTGATGGAGAGTCCACATTCCTCTTTAGTTTTTATCCTCTTGTTAAATAAAATACATGAAAGTACATTATAAATGTGCAGACCATGAAACTAATTTCCTATCCCCCAAACAGGTAAACTTGTTCTTTAAGTCATCCAATTCCTTTAGTTTGTTTCACTATTTTAAAAATCTTGTAGAATTTTAAATCAAATAAAAATTTAGTTTTGTAATCACTCTAGCCACATTTCATATGTCCAGTAGTCATATGTTGCTTGTGGCCATAGTATGGACAGGGAAGCCATAGAACATGGCCATTATCACAAAAAGTTCTACTGGGCAGCACTGGATAGATTATAAGAACTTGTATTCCCTTTCAAATGAGGCAACAGAGTGATTCCATTCTTTTAAGTGTTTGGACTATTTTATTTTAAAATATTTTTATGCTTATAGAATAAATGTATGACATCTTCCCTAATCCTCCTGCTTACTTATTATTTCCATTACTTTAAACAAATGCACTTACTCCTTTTCCTCTCCCTTTCTCTTGCTTCAACTCATTCCTCCATTCTGCATAAATGTGAAAGCAGCTGCCAGAGCCTATTAAATGCATCAACACCTTTGCCTCTGGGCAGCCTGCTTCCAGACTTGCTTCTTTCAGACGGCCTTTTCCGAGGGGTGGAAGGGTTTTCTGAGACAACCTATTTGGACTTGAGGTCCTGCATCACGTATGAGTATGATTTTTGCTTAGAAATATCCACACTTTCTTTTCTCTTCTTCTCTTCTATCCTTTCTTTTCCCTCCCTTCCTCCCTCCCTCTTTCTCATTTGGTTTTGTAATTCTCCCCACTCTTGTTATTTGTTTCTTAGTAAAGTAGACCTCACTTTTAATGCATATGTCTGAGATGGTATCCAGTATTCTATTTAGTAAGTCACTCGAGAGGACCAATTTCATGTGTCTTCCAGGCCAACAAATACTTTTAACAGTGTCTTGCACATTTGAGCAGATTGCGTGCCCAGTCAGAGGTTGCAGAAGTTTAAAAGCAGCTCTTTAGTTTTTGAAGATAGAAAAATCAGGATGGAAGGTTTGGTGAGATACTGGCACCAGAAGGCATTTACTAGAGGCTGAATCATTCCTTCATCTAACAAGCAAGTGTTTACCCACACTAAGAGCATATACTTTGCAGGGCTTTGAAAACCCAGAGTTGGAGGTACATCTTTAACCTTAAGGAGACAAGAGGCTGGTTAGGAAGATAAAAAGTTAAATAAGCAGCCACGATGCAGTGGAGTAAATGCTCCATGGGAGGGTTCTCATCCCTGCTGATGGGCTCATAGATGACCAGCCCACCCCAGGAGGATATGGAGTCAGGAAAGTCCTCTGGAGGAGTACATCCTGACATGAGTCTCAGGACATGTCCAGATAAAGGCTTGAACGTGCATACCTTTTGTGGGTGTTCAGTGGGTGTTTAGTTAGTGGTGCAAAGTGAGACTAAAAGCTGAAGTATTTTACAAGGTGCTTTATTTGCTCTGCCATGAAGTTCAGATTTTGTCCTAAACAAAATGGCCTGCTATTGAAATATTAAAGGAGAGGAGTATTATCCACCATTAGATTGATGTTTTAGACCATGTACAGTGCAGTATCATACACTAAACTAGAGGCAGACGTGTTGGAGAAAAGTTTATTATGATAATCCAAGTGTAAGGATGATGGGGGCTTGAACTAAGGCCATGGCAGGGGCCATAGAAGGGTAGGGCAAAACATGAGGGGTTTGGGCTTGAAACAGCGGGACTTAGTAATGCATTGGACAAAGGCAATTAAGCACAGCAGCAGTCTAGGGTGATTGCCAGGTGTCCATCAAAGATATTGCTATAAAAATTTCTCCATGGGTGAAAGACTAGGTTAAATATTAACTATAGTCCTTTCACAAGTCTATGAGTCATAATTTAAAATTTTATTAACTTTCAGGTCTCCTTACAGCTTCTGCTAATTATTAAAAAATATAGTAAACCTAAAATTTAACA
Organism: Marmota marmota marmota; assembly: GCF_001458135.2. Classification (NCBI taxonomy): domain Eukaryota; kingdom Metazoa; phylum Chordata; class Mammalia; order Rodentia; family Sciuridae; genus Marmota; species Marmota marmota. Next base: position 20,665,754 of record NW_026000142.1, on the reverse strand, counting down.
TCTATATGTTAAAGTGTGGCGGGATATCTTTTTTAGATATTAGATTAGGAAAACATTAAAAATATAGCATTTGATATTGACAAGGCTGCTTAATAATCATAGATTGCTTCTAAAGGTATAAATTGCTATATATATATGTGTGTATGTGTGTGTGTATTTTTTTTGTCCCGGGAATTGAACTCAGGGGCACTCTACTACCGAGCCACATCTCCAACCCTATTTTGTACCCTTTATTTAGAAACGAGGTTTCACTCAGTTGCTTAGCCTTTTTTTTGCTAAGGCTGGCTTTGAATTCTTGATCCTCCTGCCTCCACCTCCAGAGCCACTGGGATTATATTTGTGAGTATAATCTGGCCTAAATCTTTCCTAAATCTTTTGAAAAATAATTTGGTACTGTTTACCAAAAGCTGTAAGTATTTTCATCTTGTCCTGAAGATTTTTCAGAAATATAGAAAAAGGAACATAAGAAAAGAGTTATATAAAGGAAGTGTACATTGCAGTGGTATTTAGACCTGTGACATATTAGTCATGACCTATATGCCTAAGAATAAAAAGAATAAGTAACATTTGTTATATCAAGCCAGCAAAGAGGGGGTATCTAAGAAAATGGTGACTCCCAACAACACAAGGAACAATCTTGTGTTAACAATTTTATCATCTTGCTCCAATGTGAATATTATTTTTGTGGTTTCTCTTGTAGTTTTATGAAAGAATACTATCGATAACATGCTCAGTAGCAAACCAAACTTGAAAAAGTATACACATGTCCATAATATCTGCTAATTGTGGGTTTATGTGAATAAAGACTAAAATTAATCATAATGTTTTAATGCTTAAATAACAATATTTATTTCTGTTTTCCTTTAGAAGTTTTTCTTTAAGATTCTATGCTCTGATGCCACAATGATATTTTAACAATTATAAATGTAAAAAAAAATAACACCAGTTTTATTTTAGTTTTAGAATTGTATTGTTATGTCTTCAGCTTTCCACAAGATTGCTTGTTATTATCCTTCCCAATTTAGAAGAGTTAGATATTTAATAATAGAACACATGTGCAGCAATTCTAGTACTGCATTCTAAAAATTAATTCAGCACAAATTCCAGAGAAGCCACCTACACTTTTTGAGCTATTTAATTTTTTACAGTTTTATGCCCATGTTGTGCTATGGCACCCATGCAAAAATAAATTGAATCCTAAACATCCTGCAGAAAAAATAGAAGAAATGTATATTATGAGCTCTAAAAAGGATGATTCAGATGTTATTTTGGATAGTTTTTTTATGCTTACTGATAAAAGGAAAAAAGGAAGGAAAAGCCCCTGTTGTTGAAGTCTGGCCCCCTTGGGCATTCCTCCTGGAGCTACTGAGGACTGTTTTCTTTCCCTCCAGATGCAAGGCCTCTTACCTTTCTTTCTCTATCCTATTTGCCTCCTTTTCTCCTTTGCTTTGACTGACTGACTTTCACATTCACTGGAGATTTATTTTGCTGGAGTGCTGTGAAGTGGCATTTATTTGGCTATGGATTTGGTCCTTATAAAAGGCTGGGACCTCTTTCTCTCTCGTTCTCCTCATTAAACATCTTAAACTCTCGAGAGGTTCCCAAGTCCATTTGTTTCCTTTGTACCTTGCTATGTCCAATTAGGACCTGATTCTTATTGATAGCATCAACATCCAAGAAGATTGGTAATCTTGTTTCTAAAACAGAAAGAAGTAAGGGAGGGAGAGAATCAGCATTATCCTTATGAAGATTGTGGATATGAGTTGATGGAGAGTGAAAAAAAATCTAGTTATTAGCAGACAATGTGATAACCTGATTTCAAATAAGTCACTGCTATCTCTGGGATACCCATGAGACCCAGGGGATTATGCAGTTTAATCCCTGTTGTAAAGTGACATAATGCAGGAAAAGAACCTGACATATTTTGAGTTACATGATTGTTTTAAATTTTATGCCCAAGTGGTGTGACAAAATCCCTGAGATTTAAAATGAATATTTATTATTTGGTATTAAAATGAAGGAACACTATAGGAGTCTTATTAAGGAAGTTGGGGCCTAGCCCCACATGATGGAGATTAGGGCCTACTTTTTCTTATATTAGACACAGAATCTCTGGTCTAATTCCTAGGTCCTTGATCCATTTTAAGTTTTGTGCGTGGTGAGAGAGAGGGGTTTAATTTTATTTTGTTGCATATGGATTTCCAGTTTTCCCAGCACCATTTGTTGAAGATGCTATCTTTTCTCCAGTGCATATTTTTGGCACTTTTGTCTAATATAAGATAATTGTAATTTTGTGGGTTTGTCTCTGTGTTCTCTATTCTGTACCATTGGTCTACCAGTCTGTTTTTGTTACTATTGCTCTGTAGTATAGTTAAAGGTCTGGTATAGTGATGCCACCTGCTTCACTCTTCCTGCTAAGGATTGCTTTAGCTATTCTGGATCTGTTATTTTTCCAGATGTATTTCATGATTGCTTTCTCTATTTCTATGAGGAATGCCATTGGGATTTTGATTGGAATTGCACTAAATCTGTATAGTGCTTTTGGTAGTATGGTCATTTTGATAATATTAATTATACCTATCCAAGAGCAAGGTAGATCTTTCCATCTTCTAAGGTCTTTGATTTCTCTCTTTAGGGTTCTGTAGTTTTCATTGTATAGATCTTTTACCTCTTTTGTTAAGTTTATTCCCAAGTATCTTATTTTTTTTTTTTGAGGTTATTGTGAATGAGGTAGTTTTCCTCATTTCCTTTTCAGAGGCTTTGTCATTGATAAATAGAAATGCCTTTGATTTTTGGGTGTTGATTTTATATCCTGCTACTTCGCTGAATTCATTTACTAGTTCTAGAAATTTTCTGGTGGAGTTTTTTGGGTCTTCTAGATATAGAATCATATTGTCAGCAAACAGTGCTAATTTAAGTTCTTCTTTTCCTATACATATCCCTTAATTTCTTTCGTTTGTCTAATTGCTCTGTCTAGTGTTTTAAGAACTATGTTGAATAGAAGTGGTAAAAGAGGGCACCCTGTCTTGTTCCAGTTTTTAGAGGGAATGCCTTCAATTTTTCTCCATTTAGAATGATGTTGGCCTGAGGCTTAGCGTAGATAGCCTTTACGATGTTGAGATGTGTTTCTGTTATTCCTAGTTTTTCTAGTGTTTTGAACATAAAGGGGTGCTGTATTTTGTCAAACCAAGAATCAATAAATGGGATGGAATCAAACTAAAAAGTCTCTTCTCGGTAAAAGAAACAATTTGTGAGGTGAATAGAGAGCCTATATCCTGGGAGCAAATTTTTACCCCTCACACATTAGATAGAGTACTAATCTCTAGGGTATATAAAGAACTTAAAAAGCTAAGCACCAAATAAACAAAATAGCCAATCAACAAATGGGCCAAGGACCTGAACAGACACTTCTCAGAAGAGGATATACAATCAGTCAACAAGTATATGAAAAAATGCTCATCATCTCTAGCAATCAGAGAAATGCAAATCAAAACTACTCTAAGATATCATCTTACTCCAGTCAGAATGGCAGCTATTATGAAGACAAACAACAATAAATGTTGGCGAGGATGTGGGGAAATAGGTACACTCATACATTGCTGGTGGGACTGTAAATTGGTACAGCCAATATAGAAAGCAGTATGGAGATTCCTTGGAAATCTGGGAATGGAACCACCATTTGACCCAGCTATCCCTCTCCTCGGACTATACCCAAAGGACTTAAAAACAGCATACTATAGGGACACAGCCACATCAGTGTCTATAGCAGCACAATTCACAATAGCTAAACTGTGGAGCCAACCTAGATGCCCTTCAGTGGATGAATGGATAAAAAAAAAGTGGAATGGAATTTTGTTCAACATTAAAAAAGAATAAAATCATGGCATTTGCAGGTAAATGGATGGCGTTGGAAAAGATAATGCTAAGTGAAGTTAGCCAACCCCCCCAAAAAACAAATGCCGAATGTTTTATCTGATATAAGGAGGCTTACTCATAGTGGGGTAGGGAGGGGGAACATGGGAGGATTAGATGAATTCTAGATAGGGAAGAGTGGTGGGAGGGAAAGGGAGGAAACAGGGATTAGTAAGGGTGGTTGATTGTGATGGACATCATTATCCAAAGTACATGTTTGAAGACTCAGATTGGGTGTCAACATATTTTATATATAAACAGATATAAAAAATATATGTGTAATAAGAATTGCAATGCAAAAAACACACACAACAAAGTACATGTATAAAGGCATGAATTGGCGTTAACATACTTTATATACAAAGATATAAAAATTGTACTCTATATATGTAATAAGAACTGTAATGTATTCTGCTGTCGTGTATTTTAAAGAAAATAAAATTAATAAAACAAAACTAAACAAACAAATAAATAAATAAAATGAAGGGACACCTTATGAATCACATGAATTCCAGCTTGTTTGAAAAGCAGGATCTGGCCTTGAAAACCTGCTGCCCATTAGTGCTCTGTGTGAAACACTCCTCCTATTGCTGGTGTCTGATACTTCCATCTCCTTGTTAGTGTTGGAGGACACGGGGCCTCTTCATTTGCCTTGTAGTCTAGAGTCAGGTGGCTCATTTGCTGTTGGAAAAGAAATCACTGCAAATCTTTCCTTGAGATGTGTGAGGTAATCTCCATTTCCTTAATGTATACCATTTATTTTATATAATATATATATATATATATATATATATATATATATATATATCCCCATGAGATAGTGANTATATATATATATATATATATATATAGATATATAGATATATTCAAATCAGATTCATTAAATCTGTAGTTTATTTTTCACATGGGACTCATGAAGTTTTGATCTGAATGAGTTAGCTAAAATTTTGCCAAAAAGCTCTTTTCAGTCTTCTCATCTCTTCCTAAAGCACCCATACTAGGGTTTCAGTTTCTGTCTTAAGAGGTTTGGATTATAACCACTGGTATATATCCCTCCACTCCTTTCTCTCTTAAAATAACCTCTGAACACCTATCAAACTATGACCCAGTGTACCTCATAGCTAGAATCCCAAAGTAACTGCCTAGTATACATGGCTAAAGATACCCATCTGGTTCCTCCTGTGTTCCCCAAAACTCTGAAGTCATTCTGCCCAATGAGATTCATTCCTTTGTGGTCCTTGAATTGCTTACAAAAGATTGAGTGATAATTGAGAGAACTCATTTTCACTATTCTAACAACAAATGTAATATTATATTGCAAATAGGATACAGATAATGTGTAAGTGTGGTTTTGTTTGATAGGTCTTTTATGTTGCTAAAGTCAACTACTGATACATTTGAAAAGAATCTTTGGAATTTGGGTACAAAACAACAGGAGAGGTTACCACTGATTAACATGAAAAGCTGATGCTTTAAACCATGGCAATGGAGATTGTCATGTGGTTCTTATTTTATTCAATATGTTATTGCCTGGACTGTGTTCCTAAGAAGATTAAGCAAGCATCTATTATACCCCTGAAACAAATTGGTGTAAGATAACACCGGTGCAGGTGTAAAGACGCAGACAAGTTTTAAAGACAACTGACTCATAAAAGATGCTTGCCTAACTCATAGGATTAAAAACATTTTTGCCATCTTGAAACTCTTATCATTTAAAAAGCAGAGCCCCAAATATGTTTTTTAATCTAAGTGATATTGTATATGATGCAACCAGGCTTAAGAAAAATCCCACCCCACACTACCTTAGGATTTTGATCCCCAAATATAGTTGTTTTCAACCCTGTTACCTACTTTTGTTATTTGTTTCCATATTTCCTTATGTTGTATTTTATACTGTTATTTCTTGATTTTTAAACCTAGTTTTTGGGTACTGGGGATTGAACTCAGGGGCACTCCACTACTGAGTCACATCCCCAGCGGCTATTTTTATTTTTTATTTAGAGACAGGATCTCACTGAGTGGCTCAGCACATTGCTGCTACTGAGGCTGGCTTTGAACTCATGATCCTCCTGCCTCAGCCTCCAGAGTTGTTGGGATTATAAATGTGCGTCACCTTACCCTGCAATTGTTTTACCCTTTATCTTATTGTTTTACCTTTTATCTTATTGTTTTCTTACTTTGATGACTCAGCTCCCTGCAATACAGATGTGCATACAAATACACATATACTCATTCTTCTCCAATGCTTGCAGTGAGATTGTGTCACAATTTTGGTTTAATTAATATTCAATGTTTATTTTTTTATGATTATGCATGTGATGTTACAGTTGATCTAGATAGTGTACTAAAATAACATTTCTTCACAACATTTTTTATTTCTTATAATTTTTTCTTGTTCTGTCATATTCTTGGTTTTCTATCTATTATTAATTCATCCTCCAACTCTGACAGAGCTGTACATATTCTATCAGAACATCTAAACACATTAAAAAAAACCCTCATTAATTCTCTTTCTTTTTTCCCTGGAGACATTCCCAGAGGCTTCCATCTTCCTGCTCTGATATGGATTGAATGACCTGTAGACTAGTTGCATGGTTGTTAACTCTGAACTCTCCTCATCCTGACGTTGAGAGACCTTTTAACCTCTCCCGTGTTGGATTACTTGTAACTTGGATTCTGAGTCTTCCTATTTCTCATTTCCTTTCTTGTTTGTATGGCATACAACTTTAGAAGCTTCCTAAGAAGAGTGCATGGGAAGTCAATATTATTTTGCCATTTCTGCATGTCTGAAATAGACTTCATTCTACCCACACACCACGTGATTTATAGTTTATCTGGCTTTCTGTTCATCTAGAATAAAGCTCATCTTTCTTCTTAATTTTGAAAGTATTGCTCCGTTTTCTTCTGACTAGCAGTGTTGCTGTTGAGACTCCTGGAACCATACTGAGCCCTAATTCTGTTTCTGTAATCGGCTTTCACTCTCAAGGTTTTGAAATGTTATGCTTCATTTCCTTTATGTGGGTCTTTCTGCTTCTTCCTCCTCTCTTTTCTTTTCACTAGTATTTTTTAAATATATATTTTTAGTTGTAGATGGACTGAATGCCTTTATTTTATTTATTTATTTTATGTGGTGCTGAGAATCGAACCAAGTGTCTCACACATGCTAGGCAAGTGCTCTACCACTGAGCCACAACCTCAGCCCATTTTTGCTAGTATTTTTAAAAGCAATTCAAGTCTAAAAATTTATGTTCTCAGAAATATATATCTATATATGATTTCTTTGGTAATGGTCTCCCTTTATTTTCTCCTTTGGAACTTCAGAATTTGAATGTTGAACCTCCTGAATGAATCATGTAATTCTAGGATCATTTTTCATTTGTTTAGCTTTCTGAAATATTTCCCCAACTTTCTCTTACATCTTATTTATTGAGATATTCCTATCTTTCATCCTTTGCAATTTCTGGGAGCTCTTTCTCATTGTCTGAGTGTTCTCTTTTTGTTTTGTTTTCATTCTCATATTCTTGTTGCATGGACTCAGTGTCTTCTCTCTGAGGACATTAATATTCTTGAAGTTATCTTCAACTTACATCTTGTTTCTGTGTTCTCTGAATTCATCTCTTCTGTTTGTTTTGTTTTTTGGATTTTCACAGTAGAGGCTCTTTTCAAGTAGAGGCCTTGATGTTAAGAGTGTGGTGCTTACCTACTGCTCAAAGGCTCTTAAATAGTGGACAAATTAATCAGCCTGTGGACTTGAGTTTAGCATGGAACCGGTAGACCTGGTCATGTACTTGGGAGACATCTGCTGGGGTATCAATGTGTCATTATCTTTGGGTAAGTTTCTAAAGAAGACAATTACAAGTTGTGGGTGCAATTTAAGGTACTGCAATCTGGGTGCTAAATGGGAAAGGGCACCTGGGATTTCCCTTTCCATGTGTAGAATACCCTTTATGGAACCTTGTTGAATCATCAGCATGTGTAGTGTACTTGAGTCTGTCTTCAGGAAATGAACCTCTGATCATCCATGCCCAGGGACTAGAGTTAGGAGAAGGAGAACACAAAGGTTTTCAACCAAATATATTTTCAACTCCACCTAGTAGAGTCTCTGTGAAGTAGAATAACTGCTTTTTTCTGTTCTCTGCATCACACTCCTTCTGGGCTCTTGTGTCATTTTTTTTTCCTACTCTGGTAAGTCAGTTACAACTTGGTCACCATCTGCTTTTCAGATTTCAATGGTGTTTCAGATTTTGATGACATTTCTCTCCTGTTTTCCTCCTTTTCTTTGTACTTGACCATTTAGTTGGATATTTAGAGGAAGTAGAGTGTCTCAGATAGCTTGGGCTGCTAAAACAAAATATCATAAACTGGTTGGCATAAACAACAAACATTTATTTCTCATAGTTCTTGAGGCTGGGAAGTCCATCATAAGGGCCCCAGCAAGGTCAAGTTCTTGCTGATGGCACTCTTTCTGGCTTGCAGATGGCTGTCTTTTTACTGTGTCCATACATAGGAGAGAAACAGAAATCTTATCTGTTCTTACAAGGACACTAATCCCATCCCGGAGGTCCCATCTTTATGACTTAATCTAAACCTAGTTATCTATTAAAGTTCTTACCTGCAAATACTTTGATATTGGGGTTATCAACATATGTATCTTAATAGGACATAAACATTCAATCTTTAAGGTGGAAATAAACAAATATATTCTTTTTTACACACTTATCCAGAGGCCAGGGCGTGTTTTTTTGTTTGTTTGTTTTTCTGTTACTGCTGTCCTATTAATGAGTCACAGGGTAACAGAACAGAAGTAATTGAAAAAGTCCTATGTCGGGTGACTTAGTCCATTTTTAAGTTGGGGTAAGAAGGTGGAGTAGGATAAAGAAACATGAGAGGGAAATGAAAAGATAGGAGAAGGAGAAGACTGTGGAATAACAAAATGACAGCCATCGATGGACAACCATCTTCAGCCTATTCACCACCTCATTTCATGTTTATAGAACTGACAATGGTCTATGGTCACCAGACCCTTACACCTGACTGAGTTTCTAATATTCTTATGAAAATTATTTGTTTAGTTACCTAGTCATGCTCTGACTCATGAAGCCAGGATTCATAATTTTGAGTTGGACAAGCTTTCATGTTTCCTCTCGTTCTTTTATGGGCTTTTAGAAAAGTGATATAGTATAGTTTTCATGGTGTTTTATTCCCATATTAGAACTGATATAGTTCACAGTACTCATGGGAGGCAGAGCATGTGTTGTATTCATAGAACACAAAATGTTGAAATTCAAAGGAATTTTGAGGGCATTCTGTCAAGCACCTCCCACAAAAGAAGAAACTGATAGAGAGGTTATGTGTCTTGCTCAGGTGAAGGGAGTGCAGGCATACTCCAGGGTAGGGATGAGAAAGAAATATCCTGATGTCCTGTCATGGGTGAATTTGTTACTGTGGCAGAACTTGTGCTCCTGTTACACCATTTATATTCCAGGGCATTTCCTACAGCTGAACTGCTTTTCATTAATAGATTTTTCTCATGCTATATGTGGCTAAGCTATAATGCCCTCATAATAATGAGTTTTGTCTGGGAATCACTACATGAAACAAAACTGTAGAAATCATATCACAGAACCTCATGAGGTAACAAGTTGTCCTTTTATTTGTAGTTCTGATCAGTTTTTGTTTTTGTGCTTGGATAATGTAGGGGTTGTTAAAAACTTTACGTTCTTTTCTAAGAATGCTACTGTTGGATTGGTTGTGGTTTACATTTATTGAATCCAGCTGAAATCCTTGGTTCTTAGGATTCTTGCTTTGCTGTTTCTTATTCAAGTGGCCATTTTAATTTTTATGTTAAATTTCTTCCTCTCTGTTTCTTCTACTTCAAGGTGAGCTGCTATTTCTTATTGTAGAAAAGTGAGATTAAATCCCTTTTCATACATAAATGTAGGGTGTTTAGTACAACATATTTTCATGGGAAATGGCAGTATGTGTCTGTTAACCAGCTGCGTACCTTAGAAATAGATTTTGCTAGTTTCTGGGTAGCTAAATCAATGATAACCTCAATTCTGAAATGTTTTCTGACTTGTTGATCCTGGTGTGTATCAACCATACAGCTGCTTTTAAAATGCTTTTCTAACCATGTGTTTCCAAGGTCACTGACAGGAGGCAGTGAATCTTCCTTAGTTACCAGGTTCCTTTTTCTTGGTTCCCGGTCCCTCACCTGCCCTGCATTATAGTATTTAATATCAAATTGTAATACTGTACTTATCTGCATATTGAGTTGTTCACTGAAAGCTCCTAAAGGATAGGGGCTGTGTCTTATTCATTTTGTAACTTCAGATTCCAGCAGAGCACTCGGCATGGAGTAAGAACATGCTCTGTGAGTAATGGCAGTCATGACTGGGTTTATGGGGAAAAGCAGCCTGCAGGACACTCTTTTGGGAGGATAGTAGTGAATGAAATTTCTACACAACCTGAACCAGACTTAAAACCATTTTCTCTAAACTATTTAGCCTTCATGCTATAAAATTCTGGAATTCACATTTTGATTTTACTACCTTTCCTGTTGATTCTCTATTTAATTATGTATCATTGTATCCTTAAATCAAGATTTTTAAGATTTGAAGAGACTTAATGACAAAGGAGACAATTATTGAGAGATAATTACAAAGTACAGGAAATATAGTTGGCTATAAGAATTAAGTCCACAGGGTCTGTATTCGATTCCTTACTAACTCTGTGATTTTGGGGAGATACTTCAATGATATATATATATATATATATATATATATATTATATGTCTGTCCTACTTGTTCATTAGCACTGGGGCATTACACTGAAATATGATACAAAAACATTGTGAACTAGCATTTTCTATCCAAATATTTTGTTATTTTCTGCTTATTCTAAAACTGGGTATTTATTAAGTAAAAAGTAGTAGAGTTAATTTCACTTGTGTTGGAGAGGGTTGTTTTGCACTCATACTACTAATTGTACACTAATTTGAATAAAACCTTGTCCAAACTTTATTTTAGCAAGGTTCCTTTAAAGAATGCAAATGTAAGAACTATAAACTCTTCTCTTTTTGTAGTATTTGAACTCAAGAAATTAGATACAGAATTGTACTTTTTAACCTGTTTATATCACAAACACATAGATCAAGTTCTGCTGTGAAAAATAGTCTTGATGTTACCTAGAGAAACACTTCAAGGTACTTGTATTGCTTGAAAGACTAGATTTTAAAGAGTTTTGGGGGCCCTTTTTTCTCCTCTGGCATTCACTTCTTAGTCAGGTCAGTACTTAGATTGGTCATGGAGTGAGCCTTGCTCTAACAGATTATTGGGCTAAAATAATAATGATCTTTCTGCTCTCATTTCTTCTTTCTTGGGATTGAGAATACCAGTTCCTTTTGTTTTGTTTTGTATTGTTATTTTGGCACCAGGGATTGAACCTAGGGATGCTTAACCACTGAACCACATTCCCAGCCCTTTTTAATATTTTATATAGAGACAGGGTCTCACTAAATTGCTAAGTATCTTGCTAATCTACTGAGGCTTGCTTTGAACTCGAAATCCTCCTGCCTCAGGCTACTGAGTTGCTGGGATTACAGGCATGTGCCACTGCACCTGGCTTGCCAGTTCCTTTTGAGTATCTGTTGAAATGCTACTTTGAACAAAGACCACGGATTGAAAGCCAGTACCTAGACCATAGTAGAATAAGATATTACTTGGTGCTGAATATGGTATTACTTAGTACTCAGGGTTTGCAAACTCTGATGACTGCTGTTGAGATAATAGAGTGGCTTATCTGCATTAGGCATTAGAAATGACTTTATGTTCTACACACACATAACATAAATGCAGGATGCTTTGCCTTTTCCTGAATGATGGTGATATTAAGGTTGGGTATGCTTATCTCTTTATTATATCATTCCACTATATCACGAAGGAGGAGCTTCTCATTTATTTACTTGTTTATCACATATCCAATGAATGCCCATAGGTCAAGCTTCATTGGACACTAGAGATAAGCTGAGATGTGAACTCTGAAGTCAGGAGCCTTTTGTAAGTTGTTCACTGATGTCACCCCTTTTCTAAAAGTTTATTTTGTGTCATAACTGCACACACAAAAAAAACATGTTAAATAATTGGAGAAGGATAAATATGATGAATGAATCTCCTCCCTTCTCCCTGACTGTGTTGATGTAATTCTGTGGTGGATCCTATACTGAATTACTGATTCTGGGATGGGTTTAATTTAAAGTTCAATACTTTTTTTTAAAGTCCAAAATGGATGAGAAATTTAAACAGCACTCACTTTGATCTAGCACTGTCTTTGTCATAATAATTTTTCCAAGCAATGCATTGGAAAGTATGAATTTTCTTTTCTCTCAGAGTCTGTTCCTATTGGGCATTTGAGCATGTAGAGGGCATTTGAGATCTTCCTGTCCTATTGTTGATCTGAGTGTCTGGGAACCAACTTCAAAATGTCAAAAACAGAGAAAACAAAATAAGAATCCTAAAACACTCTTCAAAAGTCATTGATATAAATGTAAATGTATAACACATTAATGAAATTTATTTAAACCTAGTGAAGCCCTTCTTGTTGCTTTGATCTCACAGACAATCCACTTGGTCCCCAGTTCTCTAGATACTTCTGCATTGGGTAGTCTGCTCTCTTATCTCCTATCTTTCTACTCTTGTTCTCTTTTCTCATCTCATTCTTTCCACAGGCCATTTATCATCTCATTCTCTCTTTTCTTGGTTTCTTCTTCTATATTCCTTGCTTTCTTTCTTTCCCTGAATCTTTCCCACCTCCTGTGCCCATGTCTCTCCAGACATTTCTAGTTCATAGGAGCGGGAAGAGGCAGCACCTCAGAAATCCAGGTTCAGCCTGTGGACATGCATTTCCCTTGTGGCTGTAGACCTTCTGCAGCAAACTCAACATCCCCACTGACCAGAAATTCTAGCAAGAGTTCATCCCATGTACATCTGGGGAACGAAATTCCTAACTTAATGATGTAGGTGAATAAAAATTGGTCAAAGGGAGTTACTGTTGCTCAATTTTAATTTTAAATAAGTTACAATTAATGTATTTTATGAGGGGAAAAAACACTGAGTGCTTTTTAACTCCTTTGCAATAACCCATTTGGGCAGCATCCATTAATTTTCAGATGAGTTACGGAGGTACAGGGAAGTCACATAACTTATGCAGTGTCACAGAGCTAGTAAAAGAAGGGTCAGGATTTGGAGCCAAGAAGTTTGACCCCAAAGAAGAGAGCTGTAACCATGTACCATTCTGTTCCTCTGAGCAGACCTTTGGCTCTGTGATGAGCTGCTGCTCTTAGAGAGCCCATGGTGAACCCTGCCCCTGTGAGCTGGAACCACCAAAATCTGCCTTCAGAACACCAGCATCTCTCTGAGAGTAGCCCAGAGGCAGGCAGTATGGAGGCCTTCTGTGCCAGTGCTTTCCATAGTGGATTGTCCCTATTAGCAGAAGGTGTGGGTGATTACAGGGATGCAGCCTCTCTGCAGAAGGAGTTTCATTTCCCCATTGCACTTCTTCTCAGAGTCCCTTTAAGGGTCTATGTGGCATTTGATAGAAGAAAAACCATAAAATGTTTGAGATGGAGAGTGAAGAGAGAAAATGAACACAGATTCTAAGTGTGATTTTCCTCCTTTAATCCATGTTGGTAAACATAACACTTTTTCTTTACAGTGATGTGCAAGATAAATCTTCTCTTTCGCAAAGTGTACTTTGAGCTGACAAACACACGGTTTCATCATACTGTGCATTTTCCTGCTAAGTCCCAGTTGTGCATCACATGAGGAGGTGAAAATATTGTTACAGGAAGTGTGATCGCACTTATTTGAACCGTAGAATAAATTTCACCCAACTATCACTAAAGGACCAATTACATTAGGTCAAATTGCTATTTTACTTATGTCTTCAGAAAAATGAAAAGAAATGATGTCAAGGGTATTTAGGGTGGAGAGTTCAGTGCTTCTATTATCTTTAAAAAAAAACAACTAAACCTGGTTATTTTGTTTTGCACATTGCTGTTATCTGAAGGTATGTTCATAAAAATAAACTAAATAATAGTTTTTATTAGATCAAAATGGGCAATTATAGGCAATGTCTTATGGCTAGCCTAAAATTTTATCTAAGCATTTTTAACCAATAGTCTAGTTATTATTTTTAACAATTGGTAAAATGGTAATTTTGTTTGCATATTTGTTTGTGTACTAAAACCAAAAAGTCTGTCACGTAGATCAAATGACTTACACAAAGACTTGATCAGATTTATGTAAGACTTAATTTGATAGAAATCATGAAGCAACTTGAAATACTGATAATTGTCATGTTATTTTTCTAAAAATGTATTTGATATTCTACACATAGTTTTGTGAGTGATTTCTTCCTAATAAGTTAATCCTCGATTTCCATCACAGTTGGAATTTTGTGCTGTGGCATTGTTCCTTATTTTATTTTTCCTCCTACAACATTATTAACTGAGATTTTTGTCTTAAAAATAAACAACAACTGAAACACAGTTCTTTATCCTTTTAGACTGTTTTAACAAAATTTCTCTATGAAGTTCCAAGGAGTTTTATGGTCTTGATTCCCTTCTCTGCTGGATATAATTCCAGTCTTGTGCTGTTTGTGGAGATTGCCTTTCTTTGTGTAGTAGGTCTTCTTGGAAGAAGTGTTTTCATGTTAAATAATAAAATTCTATTATTTATTAGGCTTATGTTATCATCTCAGAGATACAGTATCTTCATTTCTGTATAAATTTCAATTTGTATGTATGGTGATTCCCCCCTTCAAGATCCCCGGTGAGCTACCTGATTTCCCTGCTTCTTGGGAAGACAGCCTATAACTCTCAAACCCCTGAGGGATTGCCCTGGCTGTGTAGATCTGCCTTGCCCACATTACCTTCCCCTCCTCCAGGATAGCCTACATCCAATGACTGACTGTATTGATCAGGGTTCTCCAGAGAAATGGATCAAATGTGTGTGTGTGTGTTGTGTGTGTGTGTATATATATATACACACACACACAACACACACACACACATACACACACACACACACTTGGATTTTTGAAATAGGAATTGAGGGGTCAGGAAGAAAATGTCGGTAACTTTTCCATTCTCTCACCTTGAAATTGCCCTGCTCAAATATAGTCATTTTGTTTATTGATGTAGAAAAATGAGCAAGTATCACTTTTCAGAATTTAGGATATTTGATAGTATTACACAAAGAATAGTGAAGGGTTCAAGGATGGGGTTTTTTTAAATCCCATATTTTGGGTCTGAACATTAATGTGGGCAATGATGCTTATCTGGCTAAATTTATTATTATTAACACTGATAATAATGTGCCACATCTGTACAGAAACTTTATCATTTTTAGTGAGATCCTCACAACATCCCTGGAAAATTATGAACTTTTTCATAGAGATAAAACTGAGAAAGCAGAGACTTATTCAAGGTCAACTGAGGACCCACCTTCGATTCCTTTAACAACAAATCTGCTTTCTTCCCCACTCTACTGTGTCCCTGCACTAGCAGATCAGTATGTACAAAACTTCCATTTCCCAGACCAGAGATACCAGACCACTCACCGATGAGCCTGAACTTCCTAAAGAGGTAAAAATTCTGAATTAGCATTGTTTGCAAATTTGCCCTTGCATCATCAGTAACAACAAATTATAATGCCACCCCACAGATGAATAAACTAAGGCCTGGGTAGGATTCTTACTCATGGCATCCTGATAAAACTATTTTGGGAGACAGAGTCCATTTTATGGTAATTTCCTTTAAATCATTATGGTCCACATTTTCTTTTTAATTACATTCATTTTTAAACACATATGCAACCAATTGTTTCTCAACTGAGAGTTCTGTGAAAGCCAGACTGTCTCTCGTTTCTACTTCTCTATCCCAGTAGCGCCTGTCTCAAGTCTTGCATTTATTCATTCAACAAATATTTGTTAAAGTATCTATGTACCAAGCACGGTATTAGGTATGGGGTGGGCATGATAGTCAATGTGAAAGACAAGGTTCAGTAGTTTTGGAGTTCTAATCGAGGAAGAGAAAAGGAAAAGATAATAAAATGAACAATACACTCATTGAGCTTGCTGTGGTATAAAAGTGAAGTCGAAGACAAAGGGCCTCAGTAAAGTCTTCTGAGGACATGCATTTACAGAAATGATTAGAAAGTTTTGAAGTTAGACTGGTTGTATGCTGGAGAATTTGTCAGTTCTATAATCTGCATGAGTCATAAGCATTTTAATTAAGTTCTTAATACTTAATAGAAATACTGTATTTATGTATCTGTCAATTAGATTTATATGGGACAACCTACTGGGTTTTTCAAATGAGTCTTTAAATTTGCTTTATATTATTCATCAATCATTTGCTGCCACTTAACCAGTAAGCTACGGGTACAATCAGATATGAATGGGCTACGTGATGGGAAAAGTCTAGACTTAGAATCAGATAGCTCTGACTTAGAATAGACTGTGAATCCAATAGCTCCCACCAGTGGTTGAGACCATCTTTCTCCTCATGAGAAAGATGGTGACAATGCCAAACTTTACATTGCTGCCATTAGACACAGCAGTGGTACAGGGGTGGATGGGACTGGAAAGAAGCCAGGATTTGTGTTGTAGAGCAGACAAAGTATTCAGTTCAACAAATGATCTTTAATTATTGTTAATAATCAAAAGGAGAAAAATTACACAGGCTCCAAGCCTCCAAGGAAACCATGCAACAAATTCTGGAAAACGACCAATTATAAATTCCTCCATACAAATTTTTTTTTCCCTAAGTGCTAAGCTATAAAAACAGCTCCCCTCACCCTCCGCCCCAGAACTGGCCACACCTTCAGAATAGGAAAGTCAGTGTCTCTTGAATTATTCACAGTCAGTAATCTTTCAGAGTGAGATATGCAGATATGGATGCAATATACAAATTGCCCCTTTGATGAAGGGCAACTTCTCTTCCTCCTACCCATCCCAGGAAGTTAAATCATGATAGAGTTTCTTTATTAGATAGAAAATGTATCTTTGATTAGGACTAAATGTGTGGCTGGATTTCATTGTATTTTTAAAACAAATTCTAACAGTATATAATATGACTCCTTATTTGTATTAAGTCATGGGACTATTTTGAGGGATATCTTGTTTGTCATTTATTAATGGATTTCTGTGGATCTTACCCTGTTATTTTGTGTTGTTATCTAATTTAACACTCTGGCCTGACCCTTCTTATGCGCATATATTGTCCTTCAGCTATCTGCCTGGGACTGGTGATCTTTTGAATGCCTGTAGCTTCTGAAACACAGTAGACCATGAGTGCTTGTGAATGGATTAACTGCCTGGCTTTTGACTGATATAAAGATAGAAAGTGTGAATGAGTTGCAGGGATAAAGAAAGTACCCTAATCTACGAACTCCAATCGCTTGAGAAGTAATCAGTCTAAACCCAATAAAATATCCATAAGGCACCCAACAGCAGCATGCTGTGTGCCAAAGGTTCACTGTAATTATTTGTTCAGCTGATATAAATTAATTGTGTAGTGTCCTTTTTCAGGAAAATACAAACCGACCAGTCTAACAAATATAAGGTGAAGAAAATGAATAGAAAACAGTGAAATTGATTTAGACTAAGTATAAATTCAATCTAACTAATTTCTGCAAACAAAAAATGACCAATAAATAGGTCCTTAGTGAATAAATCAATCAGTGACTTCAGACAAAACTATAGGTCTGGATTGCCTGTTTGCCTCATCTAAAATAGTCATAATAAAATTTTTCCAATTTTCATTTCTTCTGGTTCTGGAGTCAGAATAGCCATAGAATGATACTCAGGATATCATATGTCTTTAATGCGGCACTTCAGTAAATATGGCAATTTAATTAAAAGGGAAATCATATTTTGAAACAGCTATTGTTCTTTAGAGAGCACTAAAGTTTTGGTGTTGCATTTCTGCAGTTACTTACTGTTTCCACTCACCCTATTTGTGTGTGGATTTTTACAGTCACGTGATGTATCAGATTTCCCTTTTCTTCCCTTAGCTCCATTCCCATTTTTCCAGTTTGCTCTTCCATAGGTACTTCCATAGGTATGACCTGTCTTGAATCAAAGTGCTGCTTTTCTCCTCTGTGTACCATTCATCCTCTTAGTTTCCTGTTTGTTTAATGATGTCATCACATAACTGGTCACAAAGGCCAAATACTTGGAGTCATACTTGGTAATTTCTCCTTGCTTCACTACTTACATCAAAGCAATTCAAAACCCATTGATTCTAAGTCAGGAATTGCCCTTGAGCTCCATCTGCTTCTCTCCGGATCCAGTAGCCAGGGTTGCCTGTCACCATTGCCCTCTACCTAATCTAATCACCTCCTCATTGCCTCCTGCCCTTTTCACTTTGGGTTTCCATTTACATCAGCAGGCTTCATCCGTTTTTCTGCCATGAAACACAATGTTCATAATGATGTTCTTATAGGGGCCACTCCAGGGTTGAGAGAGCGTAACATTCAGTGAGGAAGTGACACACTTCACTCATAGGATTCCAGAGACTCACAGAGCCCCTCATACTTTGGCCTCTGTCTTCCTTTTACCTTTTTCTTATACTTCTCTCCTCTCCACTCATTAATTCTTCTGGCTCTAACTCTTTCCTGCCCTTTCCAACTCTGTTCTCTATCATTCTTCCATCCTTTCGGCCTCAGCTATATTATATCACTTTTGGGTAACTTTTCCTGAACATTCTTCAATCTAAATTAAGTTTCCTTGCTTCTCCTTATTGGGCTTTTCTTAATTCATAACCATGTAATAACTGTTACAGTTTTGTTTGCAGTAAGCCTGATTTACACAATATTTCTAAACTTTATGAAGGTAGACACCAAGTCCATTTAATTCACCATTGCATGCACAGCCCTCATGCAGTCCCAGGCAGATACTGGATACTCAATAAATACTTACTGAAGGAATGAATTAATCATCCCAACTATTAATGGTATGCTAGTTCACTACAGCATGGCTCAATCTGTGGGTTATGAGCAATTCCTATCCCTAAAGAGCATATTGTAAGTAAGAGTAGTTCCATTATAGGAATACTTTTGAATGCTCTCAAACTTATTTTAAGAAATAAGCTTTCAGTAATGTAGCACTGCAAGTCATATATTACTGCCATATACATTAAGTCTGATCATGCACACTGGGGATCCAATGTCAGCTGCCAGACTCTTCTTGTATATAGCCAACTCAGTTTCTCCCTAAAGCGTGAAGTCTAGTATGTTATTCTCTTGCTTATGACCTTTTAATAGCTTCTTTCTTTCTTTCTTTCTTTCTTTCTTTCTTTCTTTCTTTCTTTCTTTCTTTCTTTCTTTCTTTCTTCTCTCTCTCTCTATCTCTCTCTTCTCTCTCTCTCTCTCTCTCTCTCTCTCTTGTACTAAAGATTGAACTCAGGGACACTCTACTGCTGAGCCACATCCCAGCCCTATTTTTTGTATTTTATTTAGAGACAGGGTCTCACTGAGTTGCTTAGAGCCTTGCTTTTGCTGAGGCTGGCTTTGAACTCACAATCCTCCTGCCTCAGCCTCCCTAGCCGCTGGGATTACAGGTTTGCACCACCAAGCCTGGCTTAATAGGTTATTATTGTTTTTAAAATAAAGCCTAAATTATTTAATGTCTTAGTTCATTCAGGACACTGTAACAAATGATCATGGTGTGGGTGGCGTATAACAACAGGAATTTATCTCTCCTGGTTCTGGAGGCTGGAAGTCCATAATTAGGTGCCAGCGTGGTTGGATTCTGATGGAGATTTGTTTTCTTGTTCATAGAGAGCTGCCCTTTTGCTGTGTCCTCACATGCCAGCCACTGCAAGGGAGCTTTCTGGGCTCTTTTTGATCAGGGAACCAATCCCATTCATGAGGATTTTACTCTTATGACCCAATTCCCTCCCAGTCACAGTGAAAATTAAGTTTCAACATATGAATATTCAGTCTATAGCATCTGACATGACTAAAAAGTCATTCTTAATCTGTAGCTGGTTATTCTTTCTAACCTCAACTCCAGCCAGTTTCTACTACAGGCTGTAATCAAGCTAAGTTTTTGCCTACTTTGGGCTCTACCATGAGTGTCCTGTTTTTATATGGATATGTGTTTCCTTTTTAAAATCTTCCTTTTTCAGACTTTTTTTTGTAATTCCTTCTGGTGTTCCCATTGCATCGAATACTCTGTTAATTCTATGCTTTACCATATATCCAAGAGTACTTATGAAACACTTATCTCCCAGACTGGATGGCATCTCCTGGACTGGACTGGACTGTTCCGGTGTCAAGTCCAATTCATTGTGTAATGGCATTCAGCAATGTTGGGTGACTAAATATATTGTCAATTGTTTGGAAGTAAAAATGTCTTTGCCCACTGAAACAATGATATAAATGGTGATTTAATTCTTGACTGACTAAAAAAAAATCCTGTTTAAACCATAATGCAGTAGAAACCTATGCTAGTATTGCTTTCTTTTCTAATATCAGAGTATGCTTTCTCTCTGTTCCATGGTAGTTGGAGAAACCTCTTCCCCTCCAGAGGAAGAGAGGTCTTCAAAAGTTTTCTCTTTGGCTTCTCATTGCCTTAGAAAAAAGACCCAAAGAAAAGTTCCTTCTTTTTCTTCCCTTCCTTCTTTCTCTTCCTCTTTCTCTCTTCCTTCCTCCCTCCCTTTCTTTCAGTTTGGATGGAATCTCCGCCACTTTGATTCTCTGGTGTTGTCAGACAAGATGCCACTTGTCTGTGTCTCAGAGAGCCTTGGAGACTAGTTGTCTCATAACACATCATAACACTGATGCATGAGAATCTTGCTGCAATACTATTAGCAATAAAATGAAATTAACTTTCAATGAGGTCTACTAATAAAGAAAAGTAGCAAAAGGACCTTGATACTTAATAGGGGTCTCACCTATAAAACATACTCAGACTTTTTATTAATTCAGTCACCTGTCCTTTGACTTTCTGTTGAGTAAACGTAAACAACCCTCTCCCTTCCACTCCTTGACTCTTATCATGCATCATAAACACCTTGGTTTTCTTATTTACAACCACAAAAATAATGTTTACATTTGGAGAAAAAAACTCAAATTCATATATGATTAAGTAATTAATACTCCTTATTTGATGCACATATTATAATACAAGCATAATTACTTTTAATAGGTAAATGACTTGTGTTTTGAGAAACAGCATCTTATACTGAATAATTTGCTTCTATAAAGTAGTTGGCATCATTAAGGTTTAATTAAATACACACTCTTTCTGAATTACCTCTTTTTTTCCCCATTAGGTGGTGTTTGCATTGCTCAGTCACAGAAAATTCCACGTGAACCAAGACCTGGAGAATTTGAAAAAATTATCAAACGCCTGCTAGAAACACCTAATGCTCGAGCAGTGATCATGTTTGCCAATGAGGATGACATCAGGTGCTGGTTACTTTTCTTTTGTATGAAGAATCAGATTTATGCTCCATATTCTTTTCATATTTGGATTTGGGGACGCCATATTTTATGTTCAGTGTCAAAACTGGGATTTCACAGGAATTGTCAAGTTCTCTTTTAATTACAGACTGCCTTTTGCTACAGACAACAAGCTTCTAGTTTCTACATCTTAAATGCCCATAGAGTAAAGCCTGGAACTGAATGAGATGAGATAAATAAGGATGATAAGCGCAGTGAGAATGAGGTTGAAGATAAGGCTAATTAACACATGTGCTGGAGTTAAAGTCTCTGCTATATTTTCTTTAGGAGATGATAAGACTCACACAATTAGAATGATTGACTAATTGTTTAACATTGACCTCCTGAGCGTATTTAGCTTCATCAGACTGGTTTTCTTAACTTTCTGTTGCTATTTCTGCATACCACAGATTGGGTAGTTTATAAAGAAAAGAGGTTTATTTAGCTCTTGGTTCTGGAAGTCTAAGAGAATGACACAAGCATCTGTGTGAAATCTGGTGTGGGCCTTCCTGTTGGGTCATAACATGGGGGAGGCCATTATGTAGCAAGACAGAGAAGCTTCTTGCTTGACTCTCTCTTCTTTTCCTTATAAATCCCATAATGCCATCGTGCGAGCCATACCATCATGACCTCATATAACCCTGATTACCTCCCCCAAACCCTACCTCCAAATCATTAGCTTCCAATACCTGAAATTTGGGGGGTCACATTCAAACTATAACACTAGTCTTGTAATCTTCATAATTGTAGTGGTGTTTTTTTTTTTTTTTTAATAAAAGTGGTATATTTGTTTCCTTGTATTCCTACAGGAGGATATTGGAAGCGGCCAAAAAATTAAACCAAAGTGGACATTTTCTGTGGATTGGCTCAGATAGCTGGGGATCCAAAATAGCACCTGTTTATCAGCAGGAGGAGATAGCAGAAGGGGCTGTGACAATTTTGCCCAAAAGAGCATCAATTGATGGTAAGGATGCACCACAGAGCATTCCTTTTATTCCAATTGAATCAAAACACAAAGACAAAGCCAGAGCATTAGAATACAGTGAAATGTGCCCATTATTGATGACTCTGAGTAGAATGTTTAGCTCTTAGAGCAGAATTGTCAATACAGTAGCTTCACAGTTACTGTAGCTGTTAGATTGGTTTCTAATGGATAACATTAACCACTAGGTATTTTTCTTCGAACAAAACAGTACCCATTATAGTTTCTTTTTTTTAAGAAGCAGAACCAGTTATCCTTAGATGATTCCATGCTAGTGATTACACTTTTAAGTTTGCATATTTTCATGGGAATATATGAGAGTTATAGTATGTTGAGGGAAAGTGTTTGATTGATTAAAAGAAAAAAAAAGATACAAGTTGCTAGTTAGACCCTATGGATAAATAAATTCAACAGGAACGATTTTGAGCATCCTTGAAATAGAGTCTGTCTCCCAAATATCTTTCCTAATGGCCTTGACGACTGTGACTAAAATTTTCATTCCATCATGATCCTTGGGAGGGTAGCATTATTTACAGGTGGTCTACCTGACCAAACTAACACTTCAGAACACTTTCCTGTGACTCCATAAGATCCCATTAGCACTGATTGCTTTACTGAATTGACTGAACATGGACCATGTAGGAGAGAGATATTTTGAAATGGGTAGAGACATAGGAAATTCTGGAACATTGATCCATGCTAGGAGAGGGTAGGGAGAGAGGAGAAAGAATTTTAAAAGTCTGAGTTGGGTTTGGAACATTCATGATCCTGCACTAGGCCACTGGCTGTGGCCCCAGGAAATGTAGAGTAGTGGGAGAGGTGATAAGGATGACAACAGCAGAAGGCTTTCCTGTTGTACTGATCCTTGGAGCCAGGTGCTAAGGGTAGGGATGGAGATATTGCCCACTGATCCTCCTTGGCCTTTGCCATAGGGAATCCTTATGTCTGGGCTACTAGCTCTCCCTTATGTGTTATATTCAGATAAAAATTTTTCATGCATCAATCCCAATCTCATTTATTTAAACATCCTGACAGTATCTAGTTTTGATTTGGAAAGAATATTAAAAACATACCTTTTTTCTTTCAAACAGGATTTGATCGATATTTTAGAAGCCGAACTCTTGCCAATAATCGAAGAAATGTGTGGTTTGCAGAATTTTGGGAGGAGAATTTTGGATGCAAGTTAGGATCACACGGAAAAAGGAACAGTCATATAAAGAAATGCACAGGTAGCCTCTTCAATATTTTCCTCAGTGCATTTGTTTTAGCATTACCTGGGGAATGAAATTTTTTTCTAGTATGAATGACGAAGAGAGTGTCTTCTGCTCCCTTGTGCCCTCTCATAATCGTTTCCCAGCAAAGCAGAGTGTGAGCTGGTGGTTCAGCAAGCTCAGATTTTCTTACTGGTTCTCACTGTCATCAACAAGTGTTTACTGAACATACTCCACATATGGAGCTCTGGGGTATTTCAGTTCTATTCGAGTAGCATTATTAAGTGTTGACTTTGGGGAAAGCACTCTGTTAGGTTTGATGGGCCATAAACACATAAATAAGATGTGGTATTGCTCTCTAGGAGTTCAAAATGTAGTGAGGATGATGGACCATAAGTTGCTATAGGACAGTGGTTTCCACTGTTTTTATCCACACCCCCTATGATGTAAGGCTGTTATTTTCTATCCAAGCATAGCAGCAATCCTAGAACAGCTATGAAATTTTGATACTTTAATTTTCTATTGCTCGTGCTTAAAAATAATAGTGACACTGTCCATTTTTAATGTTACAATGAAACTGTATTTATTTGCAGAGAATATGATTGTATACATGGAAGCAACTATGAGATTTTAAGAATTACTTAGCACTAAAGAAGTAAATTTAGCCAGGTTTCAGATGTGAGATTAATGTAAACATCCATCTATAATATGTGTTAGAACTTAACACATTGAAAATGATAAAGAATATTATTTATAGTAGGATAAAAAAGCATGAAACTAAAGGGAAAATTGTAACAAAGAAGCGTGTTTCAATCTGCTTTTTCACTGTTATAACGAAAAGGATTGACAAGAACAATTAAAGGAGGAAGTTTTATTTTGGGGGCTCACAGTTTCAGAGATCTTAGTTGACAGATATCATGCCACTAGGAACCCATCTCCTCCCCACCCTCCCTGCCCAGAGTTACCATTTAGAAATAGCTGTTCAAATGGAAGAGGTCATAGCTAAATGCTACAGGAGACATGTAATCAGAGAGAAGATGAAGATGTAAAAATTGGTGTCACACAGCGAAGGAATCTGACTTCAGGCTTCCTGTGTGCCAGGTTCTGTTCAGGGGTAGAGGTGAGTGAAGAGAAACAAGTTTTGTGCTCATGGGGATTGTGTTTGAATGTGAGGAGACAGACACTAAATATGTAAACATTATACTTCCAGATGCTGAGATGTGCTTAGGAGAAATAAAATAAACATGAAAAGGGACTAGATAGAACTGGGAGAGAGGGTGGTATCATTTTCTGCGCTCCAAAGGTGGCCTAAGAGGTGACAGTTGAGTCGTTGTTACCATGTGAAGACATGAGGGCAGCACATTCCAGGATCCAGAGCCGGAAGGAGTCTCCTGTTCAAAGAAAAGTGATAAAACAGTTCTGAAAGCTGGAGTGAGTCCTGATTGAAAGGGAGATTAATGACAGGTGAAGCTAAAGAAATAGGTCATGAATGGTCTTGAAGGCTTTTTGTTTGTTTTTCCTAGAAGTTCTAGAGTGGAGGTGTTTGGGCTTTATCCTACCTGTAAGAAAGAATAACTTGGGGCTTTTCATCCAGAGAACTACTCAGATACCTGAGCAATATATAAATATTTCAAAAATAATTTTAAGAAGCTGTTTCTGGCAGAAGTGTGAGGAAGATTTTGGGGGTGGGAAGGAGCAGGTCAGGAAGGACTCATCCAGGAGTCCTGCAATGGGTGATCTCTGCCCAGGAGAGTGGGTGTGGGATAGGACACCCAGGATATATGCTCTAGTAGGTGATCTTTATGGTACATCATGGGTGATCAGCCCTGGGGTGGGAATGGTAAGTATTGGTGGTTCTGAACATTAGACTTCTATCAGGGAAGTCTAGGAAAATGGTGATGTGATTAATTAGCAGAGAAAACAGCTGAATGAATTGTAGATGTTTGGAAACTGGCTTGAATTTAGTTCTCACACAGCCCTGTGGAACTGCCCAGCAGGTGGCAGCAGAAAGTCTGGGACCTTACAGAGAGTTCACTAAAAATTCAAATTAGGGAGTCATAAGCAAGAGGTTTGGAGATTAGAGATGAAAACAGAGATGTCATTTTCATAGGAGACTGAGAAAAGGTGGGGAATGATGGCAGAAGCCTCAAAGGAAGGAGTCAGGAAAAACAAAAAACAAAACTAAACAAAACAGAATAGTGGGGCTGGGGAGGGTGATATTACCTCTAAAGGATGGAATTTGGTGAGGGAAAAGATACATGCAAATATATACCTAACCAGAGGGAAGATTCCATGATCAAATGCTAAATTTGGACTTGAGTATTAAGGAAGTTCAGAAAACATATAACTGTAAATTCAAGTGGTAAAATCCAAAGCTTTGTGGAAGAGGTATTTGATAACAAGAAGGATGTGGGAAAATGTATCCAAGTTGAAGGAGAAAGTGTGTCTGCAGGTCACAGGCATGGAGGTGTGCAAACACCAAAGAGGTCCAGATATTGGAGAAGAGGATGAAGAATAGGGAATAATGGAAAATAAAGAGAGGTGAGTTTGTAGATGATTTGTGATGAGAGTTTACCAAAGAGGAACATGTATTTTTCATTGAGACATATTTTTACATGGTGCTTCTGAGTTCTGACTAGTATTGTTTGGCCCCTACAAGTTCAAATGCTGCAGTTTACACTGTAGTAATGAAACCATATCAGATCATGAAGTGGATGAACTACCATGTATGTATGAATGAACTTATATATGTGTATATGTAACTGTAGGAAGTTAGCTATAAACAATCACCTAACTTTTTAATAGACTATTTGCAGAATAATCAGTTTCTTCAAACTAATATTTTCCATGAAAGTGAGGTATATAACTATACCAGTAGCATCTACAAATGGCATTGACTGTATATTTATTTAAGGTGTAAATATTGAACTGGTTGTTGTAGGATTCGGACTTGGTGGCAGGTCCATGTTAGATTCCTTTGATTTATTTGGGTGCTGCTGTAATTGTAACAATTTGTCCAATTAGAACTGTTTCCAGTGCAATGAAAATGGTGTTTGCAGCAAGTGCTAAAGCAAAGGCACCCTTAGGGAACTGGGTCAGTAAACAGATTTTCATGCAAATTCCATTGTGGAAGAGCCCAAAATAACTTGTCTCTGGGTGGAAAACAAAGGAATAATGGGAAGTTCTAACAATTTCTCCTCCTCCTCCTCCTCCTCCTCTTCTTCTTCTTCTTTTAAAAAAACACACTTAACTTTCATCTCTGTTTGGGGGAAGGAGGGAAAGTGATCTAGCATGTTGGTGTTTAAACATACACACTTAAGAGAAAAAAATAGGCTATTTATTAGAAGAGGTGTCCTGAGGTTGGTATAATTGTTAATTTAACTGGAAAAGTCCATGCTTAACCACTTATACTCAGGAAAAGGAGCTCTCTGGGAACAAGATGTCTACAAGGCCCTTTTCCTCTGCATTTGGAGCATCATTTGTAGTTTTATTTGTTGAGTAAGATTTTACATTAGGTCATTGTAATCTGTGATTGTACTTATTTGCTTCCATTGGGGGCAATGCTGGCAGCATATTTACATGGATAAGAGAGTGCTTCCCAGCAGGGTAGGGCTTCTGTCTTATTAATTTTCGGGAGACAGAACATCTTCAAGCAGTGAGGAGCATCCTCTTCCTAACATTAATTCCGTTCAGACAGTTTTCTGAGATGACTTCCCCCCTAGAATCTCAGGAAAGCTTTCAGAAAGATGTGATTGTAGTGCTAACTTTTGATATTCTGGCCAAATTCCAAGTGAGGTAATTCCTACCATCCACTTAGCTATTTATGTAGTTATTATTGCTTCTGAGAACTGCTGAGTTCTGAAAGCTACCAGGACTTAATCCTGTTTAAAATTCTCTTTGTCTTTCTCAAGAAGAGAAAATGGGCTCTTTTGTACTTGTTATCTGTGGTGGGGGTTTTGTTTCATAGATGTTTATCTGACCTATCACTCCCTCCTCATCCCTCATTCTACCCTCAGCTTTAATGCCTCTCTATTCCCCAGAACTGACACCCCCAGGATGCCTTGCATTCACACATTTTTCAAACACCTCTTTCCCCCCCAGGCCTCTGCCTCAGCTCCTCTTGCGCTGTCCCCTCCTTTTATTTAAAATTTATTTTCCCCTCCTCCTTCCTGTTTTTTTTATTTCTCATGGTCCCTTATCTGACATTGTTTTGTCCAGCAAGACTCTTGTTGGCAGTGGAGAGTTTTTCTTCAGAGGTGTCACTTGATTCTTATTGTCAATCACATTTCTTGTCTTCTCTAATAGCACCAGCTAGTGAACATTGCAGGGATCTGAGTATGCGATCTGAGTGTGAGCTCCCTCTGGGCTCACACCAGGTCTCTACCTTCCTTTCTCTGCCATGAATTGTAAAAAGCTCTGCCCTTATCCAAACATCACCCCCACCCCCACAAATCCAATCAGTCCCATATATGACCTTAGAACCTCCATTTGTTTTGCCTATCCACCTTCCATTCATTCATCATCCAATCACTTGTTGATTCATTTAAACAGCTTGCCCTGTGCCAGGCAATGTGCTGAAACTATAGAGACAAACAACAGGCCCCCTTTGCTCTCAAGGAGCTCACAAAGATGTACACACTGTCTTATTGAAATTGAATTGTTTTCCTGATCCATTGGGTTTTCATCCTCAGCCAGGAGGCCGGGGCACTGCAGCTTAGCCTGTATATAGCTGACACTCAGATACTAAATGGTGGTGAGCATATGCTACATGAAATGGCCTATTGATTCTTATTTATGATGATAGAAATAATGGTAATGGAAAAAGCAATGCACAAATATGTTTCTTCCCTCAAACAAGCGATTTTGTCAGTGAACCAAATAGCAGGCTCAATAATTAGCTCCTAGAAAGGCCTGTCAGTTTATTTTCTAGTGCCAGAGTAACTAGATAACTTTTCAGGTATAACTATCTCTCAGAAGACCTCTGTTTGCTTTGGAAAGCTGTGAAAGGTAGAACTTGTCTCCCATTTACCCAGACTCATGGCAACCCTTGAATGAATTGAACAATGTGGATAGATTTCCACAACTTGATTTGGTGATTCAGAAAGAAAGGAAATCAAGATAATCTTCCCTAAATTAAAATATGTTCTGGCATTCCATTTGTCTCCTTGCTTAGAGTAAAACTGTTGGGGGAATTGTCTTTATATTAGCACTATGAGGTAGTCATTGGCCCACATGCTCCTGATCTTGGCAAATAAAATAGCAAAAAAACCCAAAAATGACTTATTTATGCCATTTCTGGGATTCCAATTTGAATTTCAATAGGTGCATCTGAGATGACAAAACAGGCATTGATTTCAGGCACACTAGATTTAGAGCTGGGATGTAAAATCAAAATCATTCTCTAATCTTCTAGATGAAGAAACTAGAAACCAGAGAAGTGAATTATTGGGGAAAAAAAAGGCACTATTAGTCTCAGAGATGCAACTAGAATCCTGGTTTCTTTGATCTGAATTCATCCTTGACATTTATATCCTCAATTTATTTTTATCATTTACATATTTCGGAATTTTTGTCGCCTAGTTTAAAAGTAATTTTTTATTTGCTCTTTATGCTGCTTTATATAGGACACAATGTGTTGCAAGATTTGAAAAGCACCAGCTATAAAGCAAAACAAAAACAACATATTGGTTGGTAGTTACCTAATCCTACAGAAAATAGTAAATATTTTAATGTTCTTCATATTGATTTTCAATTATATATGTGTTTTTTTGCTAGTGAGCTTGGAACAGCATAAACTTTTAATCCATTTAAGGGTAGATGTAGGACTACATTAAGGAAAAAAATAGAGAAGCTATCAACTTTAAGCTTCTAAGCTCTTAGTGGCACTGAATTACAGCGATTCACTTTGCTAAATTTTAGTTAGTTCACTCATTTATTCAATACCTTAAAGAAAAAAAAATCCCATCTTATTTTAAAATATAGTTTGGCAAAATCTATAATGTATAACAGCATTTCTAAAACTTCAGTGAACACACAAATCACCCAAATACGTTGTCAAAATGCAGATTTTTATTTTGTTGGTCTGGGTAAAGCATTCCATATTTCTGACCAGTTCCTAGGTGACCTGGATATCAATGAATATCAATGAACTTTGGACAACACTTTCAATAAAAAGGGATTTGAGAGTTAGCTTACAGTGATAGCAATAACACCTGAAACTTAATTAGCAGAATAAATATTCACCTGTGCTAAGGATTACTAATAAATTCAAGGTATCTTACATAGGATCATCTAAATAAGACTTTAAATATAAATCATCAAATGTAAAACTCTGCAATCAGTAGCCTGTGTTTTATATACTATTTTCAATAAGTATTTAGATCAGTAAAGTGCGCAGACATAGTAATTTGTGCTGGTGTATATGCATTGTGTGTGTATGTGTTTTCTCATTAGGAAATTTTGAAGTGGGAAGCTTAGTTACTAAATTTAAAGAAATGTACACAGATGCACCTGTATCTCCCAAATCTGCAAAGTAGATTGCAAAGTTTGTCAGGTCAAGAACCAAAAATATTCTGAAAACTTAAGAAACTGTACTTTCAGTCATAAATACACATAGATTAAATGAGTTAGAGGCCTATAAAGATTATTTAGCTCAATTCTTCGTTTTGCAGAAGAATAAATTGAGTCCCATTTGGCCTAGGTGAGTTGTCTAAAGCCTTCAGCCATCTGAAGGTGATGGTAGAACTGAAATCTGATTTGATGTTTGAGTCTTTCCTTGTTCTTTCTTGCTTGGAAGACCCTCCCCAGCATGAGGCTGAGTGCTAACTTGTTCCACTCTTTACCTGGCATAGTGGCCCGAATGGCTCCTAATGGCCATCCAAGATTGTTTTTCCTCCTTGTAAATCTCCTTGACTGCTAAGGGGGTCATATTGATGCCCTTAGTGTAGGAACACTGGTCTTGCTACAATTGAGGAAGCAATAGAGTAAGCATCAAGGTTACACAAACTCTCACATTTCTCAGATATAACTTAAAATAGAAAAATGCCCATCCTTCAGAATAAAAAAGTGAATTTAGAAATCTTGAAATTCCTTTCTGCAAAGCCCACAGCAGACTCTGGCATTAGCATGGTTGAGTGGGAGTTGAATGTACTTGGATGATCTCTGGAATATTACACTGAAGGTCTCAGAAATGGAAGAGAACATAGGCAACCACATGCCAGTTAGGCATTTCTCAGAATCAGTTATTTGAATAAACAAAACAAAACAACATAGTGAGGCTCAGACCAGTGAGGATTACAGAAGGGATTAGAAAAGAACAGAAATTAAAAAAAAATTGTCTTTCTGTCAGTGGTTCAACTATGAATTGATTTATTAAAACCAAGCCAAAGCAAACACATGAAAAGAGAATATAAAGTTGTTCAATATTAGGATAATTTGATGTGTCTTCCCCTCCCCCCATGAAGTACAAAGCAGATACATACAAGGTGCTAATCATTTGTTCTACACAAGAAGTACTTATTTTTAGTATTTTTAAACCCCAGTGAAATGAGGCAATCCCATAGATACTATGATGAACTAAAAGAATTACTTCAAACTCTTAGAAACATATCTAAACAAAAGAACTCTCTAGTTGAACAAAGAATTAGATATATTAAGTCCAAGGATACCAAAAATAAAGTATGATCTCAGTTTAGTAAGGCTAATTGAGAAAACCTACTAGAGTGTCTTGATTAATTTTTGGTTACTTATGACATTTGTTAAATTCTATATTGAACTAAATATCTCCTCTCAAGGAGAGTATGCTTTATGAAGGCAACATTTAGAGAAATGAAGCAATTAGTCCATACATTTCTAGTAGGCAGGGCCTGTTTCTTCAGAACCTTGTATGTGCTTAGCATTATGTCTTAAATTAATTGGTTAATAATGATGGCCAAATAGTCCTGCTGCTCTATCTACATTACAGTTTTGTAGATCAGGTGTGTGGAATCTAATTTGGCAGGTATTTGGTAAGTATTTTATTTGTTGGAAGGACACATTCTTAAAATAAATAAAAGCTCAATACAAATTATTATAAAAGGCTTTTATTGTAATTTAAGAAGAAAGTGGACCCTTATGGTAGTTTATCTGGAAAGTCCTTACCACATTGATATTATAGATGGAAATATGGTTTTAGAAACTCATATAGACTTATATTCTCAGGTCATATTTTTAATTGGAATGTTCAGTTTCACGATTATAAATGCCCTGACTTTGTAGTGTGTATTTTTTTAATTGCATTTATTTTATTTGAGAGGATAGCACTTTATTTCCACACTATCTCTAATGAAGTAACAGAATAATGAAAGGATGACTTTGGTAAACATCAGTTAAGAATGTGTTTGTTTATTCAACTTAAGCATGTATTTTTTTTTTAAATCTCGTTATCGCTCCTGTCCCCAAGAACATAAGTTTTATGAGGCAGAGATTTATTTTTTTCTTCACTGTTATCTAGTGCCTTGGGTGGTATTTGGCATAAATAGGTTTTCTTAAAATATTTGTGAAATGAATGAATGAATTCAATTCATCCGATTTATTAACTACTTTTTTTGTCAAGCACTTTGTACTAGATGTAAATGACATGTCGATGAACAAATTAGAAATAAATGGTTCTTACCCTCATGGGGCTTATAGTCTAATGGGTAAGATGAATAATTGAGCCAAGACTTTGCAAGGAAATGTGTTATGGAAGAATAGGAGCATATTGCAGGGAAAACTAATGTAGATGAAGGGAAAGGAGCGGTGCCATATAAGGTGAGATTAAAACATGAACAGAATTTAGAAAAAACCAAAAAGGTCATCAGTAGGATTATTATTTCAAGTAAAGAAAAGAACAAAGACCAGCAGACAAGAGAGAGGATAGCAGTCCAAAAAGCTGAACAAGTTCAATATGGCTGTAACTGAATGTAGATAGGGGAATAATAAGTAAGGATAGAAGGTACAAGATTTTGCATGCCTCATGAGGGAGTTGAGATTTGTTTTGAAAGGCAATGAACAGGCACTAAAAGGTTTTAAGCAGATCAGTGACATAATCGGATTTTCATTTTAGAAAGATACTTCTGGCTGTAGTGTGGAGAATATATTGGTAAGACATAACACTGGAGGAGAGTGACCTGGGTGATGATGTCTCATGGCTCCAGGATGGACAGAAGTAGATGGAATGAAAGACATTTTAAGAGATATGTTAGAACTTTTCAATTAATCGAGTGTTTAAGGAGATGACAAATGAGGAGTGACACCTTGATTCATGGACTGGGAATTTGGATCACTGAGAGAGCATTCCTGACATAATGGGTGATTGGGGAAGGGGTGGAGAAAGGAAGATAGAAAATTCTGTTTGGGATACACTGAATATGAGGAGTCTGTGAGAAACACAGTTTTGGATGTCTGGGAAGCAGTTAGTTGGTTATGAAGCTGAGAAAAAGCGATCTTTCTGTAGTTGGTCATCACTAGACTACACATGGGAATATGTGAGACCCAGAAAGTCTGTAGAGAGCAAATTGAAGGGCCTCTGAGAGCCTCAGTGGACTCAGTCTTGGGAATGTATTGAAGGAGAAGACCCTGGAATTCTGATTTCTTTGGTAATTTTCATCAGTATCCGTGGAGAGACTGGCTATAGACCTATCTATTATCTACAACAATCTCCTCCTCCTTTCACCTACAGACTGATTGGTTTGAAGTTGGATGTTCGACCAACACTGGACCATCAGAGCCCCTATAAGGAATATTTACAACTGGAATGGGAGGAGTGAGATTACTCTTTCTTGGGGAAAGAGGAGTTAATGGTTCGAAATTATGAGATGTGAGGAGAAAACTGGCCTGGAAGAATAATGTTGATATGCAGGCAGAATAGAGAAGACAGACAGGGCTATGTGATCGAGACTTTAATTATGCCCTTCCTTGTAGGTATGTGAGGAATGTGAGATTGTTCAAGATCCTTCTAATTACATTTTCTTATCCTCAGCTAGCAACCTGGAGTCCAGACTAACACATAACAGTACTTGCCTCACAGGGCTTTGGGGAAGATTGAAGGAGATAATATGCATGGAGCTTATTGTCTGCTACATGGGGAATGCCATAGATACTCTTGCTTTACTGATTCAATGGCAATTTCCCTTTCCTCTAGAGTGTCTAATAGAACTTTCTGTGATGAGGAAAATTCTGTGTGTCTACATTATTGAATTGAGTAGCCACTAGCTACATGTGGCTGTTGATGACTTGAAATATGGCTAGTTCAAATACAGAAACTGAATTTTAAGTTTTGTTTAATTGTAAGAACCTCACAGTTAAATGTAAATAGCCACATGTCTAGGCTCACAGACTTGTCAAACAATTTTGTTCCACCCAGTGTGACACCCAGTATAACTCAGTTAATTATGATTGCTCTAGTCCAATGGTAGTGGTATGATCCTGCTTCCAAGTGTTTAGATGATAGAGTAGTCGGTTCTAGTCAATGAAGTAGATGGAAAGTCTTTCAGACCCTTTGGAAGGGGTGTATTTTTGTTCTTATGGACATTGTTACTTCTGGAGTTGATGACTGAACCTGCAGTAGAGAAATCATGCTGAGCACAACACAATGGACAAGTAGAAGGAGACTCAGTCACTGCCGACATCTTTGAACCTCTGAATTAGCCAGCCTTGGAACACCCTCGCTGGGATGTCCTCCTATTTCCATTATGTAGGATGACAATAAATCCTCTCAATTTTAAAGCCATTTTGCATTGTATTTTTCCATTATTTGCAGCTGAAAGCATCCTGACTAAAATGATTTATTAAAAATAAGTGGAAATGACTTATTTAACATGACATAAACATGACTCATTTTAAGAAGATATGAGAAAAATCATAAATAAAATTGTTTATTTTTATACAAACACCATGCTTCTAAAAATGAATCCAAAGGTGAGTATTTGCAATACAAACTATATTAAATGGATTCAATTCCAATATCTCAAATTTGTCCTCCCAGTGAATATAAGATGTGTTTGATTTATTAAAATTAAAAAGATATACAGCTTGTCAGCAGTATTTTATTGAGACACATTTCTGTGTAAGTTGTAGAATTATAAAACACACGTATTAGAGAATATTCCTTAATTTATCAAGATAATTGACCCTTGAGTTTCCTTAAACAACATGCCCTTTATCCTACCAAAATATTTTACAGATTGTGGTAGTGTGTCACCACCCAGTTAGACAGTAATTCAGCTAAGCATTTTTCTTTGCAGTGTAAGTGAAAACCTGTTTAAAGTGCTGGCAATTTTATCAACTAGATCATAAGACCTAAGACAAAATAGTTGTTTTCCATTGCATTTTCTGTGTCTAGTAAAATTCAACCCTGTTAGTAGCTGTATTATAGCTGGGTGGTTTTGTGCTGGTAACTTAACCTCCAAGAATCCTTGGTAAATCCTATTTTTTTCCCTATTTTTAGCTTTTAGTAGTAATAATAGTGGTTTTTCAGTGTGTTTATTTTTCATAAAAGCCACTCAGATTGCTCTATTTCTCCATAAGTTACCAGGAAATTCTATGGGCAAAATATTGGGCATAACTGTATAACTTACATTTCTTTTAGAAATGGTACTTTCCTCTTTGTGCATCTCTCTAGTACATAAGGTGGATGACATGGCATGTGGCTATTTGTTGGGAGAAAAGAGAGTATTCTTACAAATTGGTGATGTTATTCTACCTATGTATACTTTCCACTTAAGTACATTGACCCATACCTAACCTTGTAGTTGTAGGTTTATCTGCTTACATCCCTGTGGTCAAATGGTTAGAATTATAGAATTTTGTTTGAGGAAATGATTGATATCTTTCATTAAGGACATTAACACTGGTTTGAATTCCCCCTTTGCTCAAGGTTCAGGAACCCCGAAGCTTTCCCTAGCTTTTCTGTGAGAGGTGAGAGTATGCTCTATGAGTGTATCTACCTAGATTACTTTCAGAAAGAAAATAGTCAGTGTTAGCTAAACTATTGGAAATATTCAATTCTTTGCCAAGAGAGATCTGAGACTCCAAATATGCCGATTCAGCAGACCACAGTGAGATTATCTAAAACCAAAGAAGGGCTCAGGATCCCATCAGAATATGAGATAATTTAAATAAAATTCAAATCCCACCAGCCAACAGAGAATCAGAGGACATGAGAGAAGGAAGGAAACTTAGAGGTCATTGTGCCTGATGTTTTGCTGAGCCTCACCTCTCAGGCTGATGTAAAATGAGGACAGGGAGTATACAGAAACATTTCAGTTTTACTGAT
Organism: Marmota marmota marmota; assembly: GCF_001458135.2. Classification (NCBI taxonomy): domain Eukaryota; kingdom Metazoa; phylum Chordata; class Mammalia; order Rodentia; family Sciuridae; genus Marmota; species Marmota marmota. The sequence continues at coordinate 20,629,844 of NW_026000142.1, read as the reverse complement.
TCAGTAGAATTCTTGAAGCCTTTTTTTGGTGCAAAATGAGGCTTTCTCATTGACTCTAAATAGGCTTATTAGCAGCACACAGAAGGATTTCCACTGTGATCTTTTCTTTGTCCCTCATCAGAGGGAAGGCTTAGGTCTGAAACTGGCTGATAGCTGTGGAAGTGAAAAGTACCCACAGATTGGAGGGCAGAGAACGGGCTGGCTGCCAGGGTCAGGTTCAACACCCTGAGGAGAGTCGTTTGTCTGAGCCATTTTTATGAAACAGAAGCCCTCTTTTGTGTATTTGTACCTGTGAAAGGGAACAGCAGTGTAGCAGATCCAAAGTAGCAGAAAAACAAATAAATCATATTGATTTAGGATGCCCACCTAATCCCTTCTTTTTCAGGAGTGTTCGTTTACATTTCAATACACGACCAACATCCTGGGAATTCTGGTGTGATGTGTTGCATTGGGGTTTCATTAATTAGGGTGAAGATTTAGTTCAGCATAGTGCAGGACACTGTCTAGCTTTCTCTTCTCTAATGACACAAAGTGTCCCTGTTCCTGATTTCTTCCTGGGCTGGGTCTGCATCCTCCCTAAGCGGGACACAAAGCTCAGCTTCTGCATGCTGTGTGAACTGCGTGATGCACATTCACCCCTAAGGGCCTTGGGTTTGATTAAATGTTTAAATGACCTTTCAGGAGAGATGATTATGAGGATGGGCAAACAATTTGTTCTTCCCGTTCTTAATAACTTCAGTGTGTATTTGGGATATGTGTAGACAGAGTTGAACAAGAGACTTGGGTAATCATTGGAGATGAGGGTGATGGTGAGCATGATGATAATTTTGATATAGAGAGTGAGACTTGCCAAAAGAGGGGCAAACACAACACAGTTCCTCATCACAAGCTCCCTCCTTTACTCTCATACTCAGATGCACACCGCAGATTCTGCTGCTGGTCACTTCCTAACCACACAAGAGTCACAGTGCTTCTCAAGGACCACACCCTATGGCCACTGAGCTTTTGCCCTTGACTCTCTCAGGGCAGTCCTGTATTATCTTTAACATGGCAAGTGTAATTTAAGAGTAGATTTACTTTAACGACATCCCCAGAAAACTACTGCATGCATTCGTAAATTGCACACAATTTCATTAATCTGTCTTCACAGAATCTTAAATTGGCTACTGATTGCCCAGGCAGTCTGAGTAAGACTGCCTGTGTCTTGTGTATCTATTATCAGTTGATTCTTTCTCTCTTGCCCTAGTTCCTCAATTAGCAGTTTCTCCTGGTTTGTCTTGCACACATATCCATCCTCCTCTTGGATTCCATATTGACAACTTCCTTACTGAGACAGCTGGATGGACCCTGCCTTAGTCTACCTGGCTATTAACATCCACACCTTGTCTGGACTATTTCTAGAACAGTGTTTCTCTGCCTTTTCAAAATGCAGCCTCTCTTCTTTTGTCTCTTTATTTTTATCTAAAATATGAATTCATAGCCACCCAGGATAAATACTAGACAAACATCTAAGGTTCTATTTTATACCTTACATATTTTATTATAAAGGTTGCTTTTACAACTATACTACTTAAGAATGAGGAGTATTACTCATGAGAAATCTCAATACACATACATTTCAGATAATGAAATCTGGACTGTGTAAGATGAATTAGTTACAGCTTTTTTTTTTTTCCCCTAGAAAAATGCATATTCAGTGACTTTCATTTACATGACCATGTCATTAATCTGTGGGCATTAATGCATTTGTGCAGCCTGCTCAGAAATTAATGAAGCCCGTTTATCCCATGGATTTTCTCATTAGTCCTTCCCCCTTCTCTTGTCTTCTTGGCATCACAAAAGATGTTGTGAATCCCACGGCTGCATCCCTTGCAAGTTGTATTTCTTTTTTTTTTTTGGTGATTATTACACACTTAGGGACTTGAATACTTCTGGGTCTCTGGCCAAATTATTTTGAAATTTCAACAGAAAATGCACAGGAGAAAATGAAAATGTGCAGAAGTAGGCAAACTTTTCTTTGTAAAAACTGCAATCTAAATAGAATGAGAGGTATAAAACGTGTCAGGAATTTTACTGCCCTGATTTCTTCATCTGTGGGCTTATGTACTTAAATGGTTGGTCTCAAGGTGTGTTAAGATGACACTAAGAGTATATGTAATTGTGGGGAAACTCAGACTTCATTTTGCAGTGCATATTAGTGTGTGGAATGCCCTGGTCATTGGGGTCTCTATGCTCTAATACCTGCTTTAGCATTATAATAGAGCCTTGTTTGCAACAATACCACTTAAGTAAAGCAAAACATCATTGTACCTGCATGGAGTTATTGGTTATACAGCATGGATTAAAATGACACCACTGTAAGAACCTGAGGCTATTTATAAGGCATCTTCACAGAAATGGTACCATGCCAAGAGCCACAGAGAATATGAAATTGCAGTCCCCTGCCCTTCAGGAGCCTCTGTTTCTAGGCTTAAAAATGAGCTTGCCTTTGCATTCAGATAAGAACCTTTTTTTTTTTTTTTTTTTTTGGTGTATACAGTTTGGCTTTTCTCCTTTTATGTCAGGAAAGTTGTATTTGAAGATACAGGATGGGTAGAACATCCCTCCCTTCCACCTTCTAATGTTTTGAAACCATTCTTGATTTAGTCAATGATTCAAAAGTTAAAAATGAATTCAAGTGGTGGTGCATGCCTGTATTCCCAGTGGCTTGGGAGGCTGACGCAGGAGGATCGAGAGTTCAAGGCCAGCCTCAGCAAAAGCAAAGTGCCAAGCAACTCAGACCCTGTCACTAAATAAAATACGAAATAGGGCTTGGCATTTGGTTCAGTGGTCATGTACCACTGAGTTCAATCCATGGTCCAAAAAAAATCATGTTTACTATATTGAAATCATCTAAACCTAATTTCTCAGTTATTTTAAGTTCATTCTCTGTTGTTTTTTGTTTTGTTTTTTAGGCTTCACCATACCATGATCTTTTCTTCCATAGAAAAGATCAATAGATTTTCCTGATGCTAAAAGATTAAGGCTCTTTTTTATTTCCCAAACCAATAGAAAACATTCAAATAGGAGTTACACAGGTATGGCTAGGGCAGGGCACACCCTTGTCTACTGTAAGAGCCCAGATGATGGGGAAGAGAAGGATGAGCCTGTCAGGTAATTTTAGGTTTGCATTGTGCCTCTTTTTGATATCAATAGCCATTTCTTGTTAGGAGCTTCTATTTTTAAGTTAGGACTTGATTCATGGTTGGATATGTACTTCTCACCTGTAGGAAGTTCTGAGTGTATCCAGTCTTCTCCTAGAGAACCCCTAAACTTATAGTACATCACTGTGGAAATACCCGGGAGGTCTTGCCTGGATCCCCCATCCATTTTGCTTTAGCCATACCATGGATAAGCTGGAGGATGAGCTGCTCTGGTTTGAAGAAGGTTATAAAGCCCTGAGGTACTGGGCTGTCAGCAAGACCAGTGAAAAGCAGAGTTTGCTTTTGCTTCTGATGGAAAGGTACAGATTTCAGCATTGTCAAAAGGACAAGGTATTCTTACCAAGACAACCCTCCCCTGTTTATGGATGAACAAGGCTCTAGCAATAAAATTTAAAGTCTCCAACTCATCTTATCTTTCTGATTATGTCAGATCTCCTGTTAGAACACACTGATGTCCACAGAACACGTGTGCCCAATTTAGCTCTTATTATGGTTGTACATTTATTTATAGGATTTTTTGATTGATATTTATCCTCTATTAAATTTTAAGCTTCATTGGGACAAGGAGTGTGTCTTGGCTCATCTTTGTGTCCTCTGTGCCTAACCCATAGAAGGTAGTGGATAAATATTTTTGAATGAATAACTTTGGACCCCAAAATACTTTGAGGTGGGACAATACATTTATTAAGTATACACTACAATGAAAGACAGTTCTCCCTAATAGAACTTAATATCTATTTTTTCCCTCCTATGTTATTTCTAGTTGCTAAGTTGACTCTGAGGTTGAGAAATTGATTTGTGACTCAGTACATGCACAAACTCTTCGACAAATAATATGCTTCATTTTCTTTTATAAAGCCAGGATGAGGGTGAAAAAGACAAAGGACAAATGAAAGATTTATTGAAGCTATTGATATAGTTGATTGAGAAAGTATTTGGGTTCTCAGTTTGGTTGGTCATGAAACTTCCATATAAATATTTCTATCTGGCTTATTTAATTAATCTGGCTGCTCATATTTTCTCCTTGGATCACCTTTATTTCTGCCGCAGGTGAATGGCATTCAGTTCTTAACTTGATGAAAATAATCCTATGACCCTGTTAAGGAGGTGTTCCTGTGACTTGGTCATTTCTAATACAGTTTTTTTTTTTTTGCTTTACCTTTTGTTTTTAATTTATAGAATCAATAGATGATTTACACCATATTGTTAACCAGTGCTTATGAGAATGCTGATTTGAAGTATCCTAGGGAGCTCAAAGGAAAAAAAAATCATAACCCATTTTTGTACTTTGTAAGATGTTATGACGTATATTTTATTATCATTATTCACTCAGTTTTTTTTCTTGTTAAACCATTGTCTCTAGACTAATTTTTATTTTTCTTTTACTATACATATTTTTATATGTATGATATTTTGGAACATGCTATCTCTTCATCTCTCTATTGATTATTTATTATCTGTCCTTAAACCCAGTATTTTGATACATATCCAACAAATGGGTATGGAATGTACTAAAAACATAATTGTGGATGTAGTAGTCTTGGTTAAAGGCTTTGGTCTGTCTCTGTGAATTGGATTCTTCAATTTTCTATGATTCTGGCTGAATTCTTATTTAATCTGGTGTTAGAGAGTTTTTGAATATATTTCTGACTGCTTCAGATCCGCCCAAAATGCAGCCTCATGGGAACATTGGTCTGCAATTCACAAAATTATATTTGGATCCTTCTTGATATGTAAAGCAGTGGCTATTTTGTGGTTTGGAAGAAATTGTAGAATTTATTTATACTGTATCCCTTTTTTGACATATTGGAAATCTGGAATCATTTGGAATAACTTTTCTAAGGGCCAGAGAAAGGAACCAGGACCAGAAATCCCATGGATCTCCTTATCTTACAGTGAATTGCTCCTAATTTGTTCTATGAGTCTGAATGATTTATGTGTGCTGTTCTATTTGACTTTCTGGCATCAAAATAAAAAAAAGACCCAATTTGTTTTACTTTCTTCTTCTACCAATTACATAGCTCAAGTGATACTCAACATTCTCTTATAAATTCAAAATGTTTATCTAATTTAGAAAAATCAGGCCTAAGCAGATGAAGTGGACTTTGAATGATTTAACCTAATCCAAACACCTAAATTAGCTCTGTAATTATGTGTCTGTGGAACTTTTTGAGTTTTGTTGTGCTACTGTCTGGACGGAGGCCAATCAGAGATGACCCAGGAGTTTCCGACTCAATCTAGGCAGTATCCCCTTGACCAAGGGGAACATTTGGGCATGAATTGTGGTTGTCATTGTCCAATGATTGACTCACATGACAAATAGCTACCTGAGAACAGCCTTTAGCCTTTGGTTCTCTTTTGATCAAATTATCTCAGAGACACAGCCTTTAGTGTTTTCTTTGACCTTTGAAAACTGCCCCAGGGCACAGGGAAATTACAAATACTATTGAGGTTGATAGTGTCTCAGTAATGAGGATACTACTTTATATGCTTAGAGATAGGTGCTTTTCCTCTGTGGGATGCCTGAGTAGGAAATTCTGATGGCCCCAAATGTGAATACAACAAACATCAGCAGTCTTCTATTTTAGAAATTCCCCTGACATTGAACTCTGGAGGATAAATCAGTTTTCAGTGCAAAGCCTTGACCCTTCTAAGAATGAAGCTTTACTTACATGTGGATGTATATGTGTGTGTAAGCACGTATTTATTTTTACTCTCATAGCAGAAATCAGTGTAGAATCTCATTCCTTGCCAGTGAATGCAACATAACAATTTTTATAAATGCTCTTCATCAGCTTTGAGTTCCTTTTTCTAGATGAATCAAATTGCCCACAGATTTTTATAGGTTATCCCTGGAATTTTTGTTTCTTGTTTAAAATATTCAAATGTTAGCATCTCTTAGTATGAGGAAGCTTAAAAGGAACAGAAAACCTCTTCCTTACGCTAGAATATTTTTTTTAATGTTTCTTTTGCTTTTTTTTTTTTTTTTGGTTCTGTTTTCTTTTAAATCGAAGAGGTTGAATTAGAAACATAGAGCAAAATAAGCAAAAACCTGAAGCTATAAATTTCTGGGTCACTCCAAATACATAAAGCATTAAAAAATGTCAGATGCGAAGCTAAATGCAAACTGACAGGGAGAAAAAAAAATCTGTTTGTGTACTTAAAGCCCCAAACCAAAAGCAAAATTAAAATTTGTGCTGGCCCTTCTCCCTTGGGGCTGCAGATGTCACTGCTGTCCAGGACACCTTCTGTTACTGAGAGGAAGGAAGAGGAATGGCATCCAAGTCACTAGTGTAAATAAAATACTCTGCCTGCCAAGTCCTGAAGATGTTCTGCCATGTGTTTTAAGGCCAGGGGATGGGGGGTAGAGGCGAACAAAAAAGGTGACCACTAACACTCATTGATTCTAGTCTTTGACGATTCATTCTTTTTTATTATGAGATGTTTTATAGGAGGCTGTCTGTGTGTTTATACACACATATGTATATATACACATATGCACATATGTATATAATTTTTGTTCAGTCTGTAACAACAGTAACTATCATTTAGAGTTTATTTGGCTCGACAAATTATATGCATTTTTTTTCATTTTATGTTCAGAGCAATTCTGTAAACAGTATTATTCTTATTAAAGATAAAGAAACTGAGCCTTTATCTAAGCAAATTTCTCAAAGTGACACACGGAGGTCTGCAGCTGTTCTCTTACTCCAAATGCAGGCAATGATCAGTTGCCACCCTCCAGAAGGCTACAGCTTAGCTTGGGACTAAGCCATCCTCCATCCATTCTCTCCCATTCTGTGTCCTCCCTGGGTCCTGGGCAGCTGACCTTTGTCAATTATAGGACCAGGACTCTTTTTGTTTTCATCTTGGTTTGGATCAGTCTAGAGCTCTAGATTGATTTTGGAGGGTGGGTAGAGAAAGAGGTGAGGATATTTCTTCTTTAGCTCCTCCTTTGACCCTGTGTGCTGCCCTTGGCAGTGCCTTTTCTGACTTTAATTCCCTTTAGCCTGCCCTCCTTCAGACCTTCACTTAAACTGGGCTATTAAGAACACACTCCTGTTACTCTCATCCCCAGAGGTGGTGTCATCTTCTCACTACTGCTGTTCTTTGGGTGCCTCACCATCTCATTTGCTATCTCTTTATTTATTTGAACCATCTGGGATACATTCTCTTTTCCTTCTGGGACCCTGACTGATAAAGAGGCCAATAATACACCCATATGAAGGAATGTCATAGACAATTTGTAAGTCATGTTTGAAAGCTCTAAATTAGGATCACTAACATGCCAAAAGCTTCTGATAAAAAATAAGACAAGAAAATATAGGGCCTAGTGGAAAATTGTTTCTTACTAATAGAGAATCTGCCTCAGGGAGCAAGTAGGGTAGTAAGACAGGAAAAGACTTTAAGAGCCTGCTACACACCAAGCATTAGAGAACGGTGCTAGGTTTTGAGCTTGTGATAAAAGCAGTCTTGGGGGAAAATTTTTCTAGCAGTCATTTGTAGAAAGAGTGGAAGTGGAAGAAAGGTTCACAGTGGAGAAGACAAGCTGACTGCTTTCAAAATAAGCCAGTTGGATTGGGGATAGGCTCATAACTGGCTGCAGGTATGAAAAATAAGGAATGAAAGTAGGAAAAAATTGCTACTTCTGGAGTTTTCATTTTGCTCATGCGATGTATTTGCTTTAAATTGGTATAAGCTCCTCACATGTGGAGGGCCATATGCCTTGATATAACATTAGATCAAATGGCAGAAGTTAAATTAGGAAATGAGGCAATATTTGGCTGTAAGAAGCATCATTCTTGTTTCTATGTCTTGGACTTTATGTGGCAGCTCTTAAAGTCCTAAGAGGCTAATTTCAGTTCAATCTATTTATTTAACAATATTTCAGATCCTTAATTTTCTGTTTCCAGATGATCAGATGTCTCAGTTTGAAATTCAAGGGCATTATAGACTGCTAGAAAATTGCATGTGCATTAAGACTATTGAACTTGGGAAGAACAATCCTATGAAAGCCACATCATTGCTAGAACATTTTCCTAATCAGGTATTCCTCCTCAAATGTTTATTTGAAAATGTTTCTTTTTGGTGGGGGAGGTAAATGAACTAATGTGTATTGAGTTGCAACCACCAATTTGTTTACTTATTTATTCATCTAATAAACATTTTAGTGAAAAGGTTTCAGGCACATTTATGTTTTACCCAAGAGGCATTTCACTGAATACTCAGCCATTCAACCCTTTATTCCTTCATAGTGAAAAGGTTATAGGTTTTAGAACAAAGTGGGCCTGGGTTTGAAACATACCTTTGCCACTTACTTGTGGAGTTGTCTTGAACAGATTATTTTTCAGACTCCCTTAGCGGTTAGGCCAAAAAGACACTCAAAAGAGATGAATCTAGTTCTTACTCTTACCTGACTAACCTTATATACATGCAAAAATACAGCAAACTCCAAGTTTAATGCAAAATATATGGAATTTTGATAATCATACTTAAATGCAATTGCAGATATAAGACAATACACAACTCAGTTTAAGGATATGAGAAAATTAATATGCTAAAAACACAGTATGACATTTTCTTCTTGTATTTAATTGGTATAAAATCAATTCCTTAAATCTCATTTTTTGTCAACAAATATGATTATGTATGTAGTAATGTATTGTTTTGCCTTGCGAAGGAAAGTGTAATTATAGTCATAAAATATTTAAGGAAATTCTGGAAAATGAGAGTAATAGAATTTTTTTTTCAAATATTTTCCAAACATGTTTCAAATGGCTTTCCTAAAGGAGAGAGAGGGAGGGAGAAGAAAAGAAGAAGAACAACATTCAGATTCAATTACAGATAAGATTCATGAATATTATTAGTAGACAAAAATAATCATGCATATTCAAAGATAATTTGCTGTTCACAGAATTTTGTTTAACATAAGCAGGTTATCTTAATAGCATTAGGAAGAAAAACAATATGATATATATGTAAAGCCACATATTTAGAAAAACAAAAGATCTAAATATGTGGCTTTTTAATCAGCACTGAAAACTTGAGGAACTTTCTTTTCTCCCTCCCATAGGTGTAAAAAATTAAGTCTCATTATCATGAATTTTAAACATGGAGAAAGCAAGTAGAAGACAATATATTGAGATATAACCCTTTGATCTTTTATTGATTTTCAATGAATTTCAAAAATCAGTGGACTTAAAAGAAAGGCTAATGGAACTTGAGGGCAGAAGACATGGGCTAAAGTCCTACCTTGTCACTAAAGAGCAGTGTAAACTTTAGGGGGCCTCTGAACTTCTCAGCCTCTGGAGAATGCATTTCCTGTGGAGCTGCCTCAGACCGTCTGGGGAATAATTAGGAGATAAATTATAGCTTTCAACAAGTGTTATAAACCATAAATTTTCAGGCACATATAAGGCATTAGTCATCTATTCGCACATTCATCAGGGGAATGGTGCCTGGTATTATGAGGCTGGTAGGGTGGGTTTATGGTGGATGAAATCTGGATCCTTTGGGTCTCTGTGGTTAAGGGCATGGGCTTATGGAGTTAGACTCCCCAGGAATGATCCAGGACTTACAACTCACTGTGACCCTGGGTGATTGCCTCCTGTCTTAGACTTTTATTTGATCAGTCACTTCATCATTTCAAATACAGTTTCTTTAATGTTAATGTAAATACTGTATGTTTCATAGCGGGTGGGGTATGAGGATGTGAGAACTATCACCAAGCACTTAGCTTAGCAAATAGAAAGCACTGATGGGAGTTGACAACTATCAACTCTTCAGAGACTTTCTGTTCAGGAGAGGAGCACTCACACCAAGAGGGACAGAACAAAGCAATATGGATAAAAGTGTCACAAAGAACTTAAGAATTCAGAGTAGAGCTATGACCCTTTCAACTAGAATGATGAGTAAAGACTGGAGAGATGTAAATATTTAGGATGAATCTTGGAAAAGGATCAGATTTCAATAGAAATGGTGGTTAGCATTCCAGGTAGAGGGAATGGAATGAGCTAAAGTTTAGAGGTGAGAAACTTGAGTGGTCCAGCTTTTTAGACTGTCACTGCCCAATAGAACGTTTTGCCATGATGCAAACATTCTGTAAATGTGGTAGCCACCAATCCCATGTGGCTCTTGAGTACTTGATGTAGATAGTGTGAGTCGGCATTTGGATTCTGAATTTCATTTAATTTTAATTACTGCAACTTCTAAAAGTCACATGTGATGAATGGTAATCTGCACAATAGGCTATACATAGAGAAGAGGTCATTGTATTAAGAGCTAAACATCTGGTAAATTGGGAAGAACTTAATTGCTAGACTAATACATTTAGATTACAAAAATGGAGCCAAACATACTTAGGAACAAGAAAAAAAAAGAAGATGAAGAAATTTGTAAGGAGACTAAAAAGCAGCAGCAAGAGAAATAGGAAGCCAAAGAATGAGCATTAATGAAAGACTTTCCTTGTGCTATTAGTTCAGAGGACAATGGGTACAGAAAAATGTGTTGGATTTGGCTATTGAGAGATTATTAGAGACCTGCAAAATTAGTTTCCTTCCAATGGTGGAGGTACAAAGATTATTCGTAAAGATTAAGCAGTGAGGTATGTTGAGTAGGAGCAACATGGAGCACAGTCTTCTTTATGAACAAGTTTCTATTCCTAGAGTTATACAATAAAACACTACACACTAAGTTAGTTTCAGCAAGTACTGTATAATCGCCGAGTAAGTGGAGTTCTTGCAGGCAAACTAGGTAGTTTCAATGCCAGGTGTGAAATTATAGTGGTTTAGATAAAATTTTGAAGCAGTTCTACAAATAACTACTCTGAGTCATGACATTTTTAGGCCACATTGAAAACACTAGCTGAAAAGAATACAAACAATGTTCAAATTATAACCAAGCCCCTTGCTGAGTTTATATTCTGAGCTAAGGATAGATTTTCCTCATGCCCTTATTTTTATGTGGCAAAAGACTATGTTTCCTTGCACAGCACAGGTAGATACCAGATAAAGGAAGAGGGACATTGCCATGGATACCTCGAAGAGAGCTATCCCATGGACAGAGAGATTTTGTATAAAGACAGATTTTCCTAGCTCTCCTGATTAAATGACCTCAATATTTCTCTGTCCTCATTATAAAAATCACTTGAAAAACTTAATAAACACACAGAATCTTTTGTCCACATTCAAAATGGCCAATTGTTTTAGTCAGCTTTGTTTTGCTGTGATCAGTATATCTGACAAGAACAAAACATAGAGAAGGAAGAGTTTATTTTAGCTCATAGTTTCCAAGGTTCAGTCCATGGTTGGCTGACTCCATGGCTCTGGACATAGGTGAGGCAAAGCATCACGGTGGAAACACATAGCATCATGGTAGAAAGGCATGGTAGAGGAAAGTAACTCAGGACATGGTGACTGGAAGCAGAGAAAAAACTCTGCTCCAGGGACAAAATGTAAAACCCAAAGGCCCATCCCTAGTGACCTGCTTCCTCCAGCTATAATCTGCCTGCTTATAGTTACCACCCAGTTAATCCTTATCAGTGGATTAATCCACTAATTGCAACTCTCATAATCATCTTACCTTTGAACATTCTTGCATTGTCTCATACATGAATTTTGGGGGGACACTTCATATCTAAACCATAATGCCAGTCTATAAGAATCTTCAGGGTGTTGTCGTAGGGATATGCATTTTTAATTAGCAGTAATTTTTAAGATCATTTTTGTTTATTTTATTTATTCATCCTTTCAACAAACATCAATTGAGCCTTTTCCATGTTCCAGCTAGATACTGGGGAATAAAGATGACTAAGATTGTCTATGACCTTAAGAAATTGTTCTGGTTGAGAAAAACAGTACATGCCATTGTGGAATAAATGGTTTGTTGATGTTACAAAGAGATTACAGAGGAGGAACAGTTCAGCCTTGGGGAGGGCATGGAGGGCTTTCCTGGGGGAAGGTGAAGCTTGATTGTTCGTGGATAGTAAACCAGAGGAGAGAGGAAAGAGAAGCCCTCTGTTCAAGGAAAACATCACATCAAAAGGAAAGAAATTATGTTTGGTGTGGGAATAGTATTAAATTCAACACCACTGGGCAAACAAGTTTTCCATAAAAGAGTAGCTCATGTGGCAAAAGAGGAGGGCACTGGCCAGAGCACGAAAAGAAGTTTCTAGTTATTCCCAAGGTGCTGTGAAGTCATAAAAGGATAATGTGGAGTTGGTGAGATTGGAGAGAGGGAGAATGATCAAAAGCCTAATATGATAATTGAGGTGAGAAGTGTTAGTGTCAAACCTTAAACAATAGCTATAAAAGTAGAATGGAAAGGACATTTTTGAGAAATAGTTGATGATTTATTAAGCATGACACAATCAGATGATAGTTCCCTTGATTCTTTTATTAAGGTTGTCATAATGAGATGAATTAGATTTCTGAATAATTGATTGTGTAGATGGATCACATCACGCATTTGGGGCATGACAAGAAATATAAGTGTTTGCTTTTTCATAAATGTAGTCACTGCTTAAGGACACTGTTGCCATTGGACAAAGTTTCCACTATTATCCTGCTAATTCAGGGAGACTCAAAGTGGAAGATGGTCTAGAAGTTATCATAGTTGCTTCCATTTATATCTCAAACTCTTTGAGTTTATGTAGTTGTGGAAGTGTATACAGCTTCTGGCCCTTTAATAATTTGTACTTTTTGTTTATCCCTTTTTCATTACTTAAAGTTATAAAACTATTTAAAAACTTATTTATATCCTTTCCTTAACCTATTACCAATTCAAATTAATAATATATATGAAATGTAATTTCCTAAAGATAAGTGCTCTAAAGGAATTATATTTGAGATTTATTGGCACTATCTAAAATATTTAAGATGTCTTGAGTTGACATGAAACTAAATTGGAAAGATGCTTATTTATAGGGACAATATTTTTGGTGAAGCAAGAAAAGAGGCACTGGACATTTCAATAAAGCTAAAGAGAATCAAACTACCTGACCTCCAAATAGAACAAAACCTCATAATAGAATACAAAGCATCATAATATGCTTGGCTGTTTTGTGATTCACAGATAAATTTTATAAGTTGGAAAAATAAATTTTATAAGTTTATAAATTATATAAATAAATTTTATAAGTTGAAAAAATACTTACCTTTTAAGGTTGGGCCAAGGATTAAATGGGATGATGCAAAGCAAACATTCAGTATAATGGCTGACTCATAGCACACCAAGGGTAACAATAATAGAAATTACAAAAAAGATTCAAGATTCTATTTGTAGCGTGGCTACAAATTCATGATGATTTTGAAAACATCATCATTTCTCTCAGGGCTTGAGCCTCCTTATCAGTAAAATGAAGCAGAAGGATTGGGTGAATTCTAAATTTGATGACTGGGATCAGCAGTCAATGACTCATATGAATCAAATCTGAATTTGTGCCAGAAAATTTATCATTTAAAAAGTTTTATTGTATCCCAAACGCATGAGCTTCTTAGCATTAAGAATGAAATGTATTCAGTCTAAACAGATTTAAAAGTCAAAAAAAAAAAAAAAAAAGAAAGAAATGGTGGCATGCTGATTTTGGAAACATGGTGGATAGGTATCCAAGTGAAGAATTATATCAGGATACACACTTGTGATCTCTAATACTTGGGAGGCAGAGGCCGGAGGATTGCAGGTTCAAAGCCAGCCTGGGCAATCTAGCCAGACCTGTCTCAACATAAAATTTTTAAAAGGAGGATGGGATGAGAGATGTGGTTCAGTGGTGGAGCACTTGCCTAGCATATGAATGGCCTTGGTTTCCATCTCCAGTAAAACACACACACACACACACCCCTTCTATCAGATAGCTAAAGATGAAACTCAGAAAAGAGATAGAACTTAGAAAACAAAAGACTTTGAAAACACAAGTGATATGTAAAAGATGAAAATGACTGATAGTTCCTTAGAAACAAGCAAACAAAAATATATAACAGGCAAATTTCACATTTTAATTTTTTTCAGTAATCCCAGCAGGGGTAACCCATTAAGAAACCAATGCTCAGTTAAGACTATTAATTGCAAAATTTTCACAAAACATTGACTTAGAGGAATATACTCCTGTGAAACAATTCCAATTTTCATGTATTGTTGTGATGATAGTTGGAAAATGTTTGATATATTTGAAATAGGTGAGACCAATTATTTTCCGAGATCATGGATGAAATTTTATGTGTCACAGTGAGTCCACGTTGTAACTTGAACACAGACTGTTGCTCAGCACAAAAGAAAACTCTGGAAAAGGTGAGACCAGGGACAGAGATTCGTGATTTTGGCATATTATCTTCAGTTAATTACCAGTTAACTTGAACCAGTGATATTTCTCTGCTGATCCTTCTATAGATGCATTCCTACTTAGAGAAGTTGTATAGTGTAGTGGTTGAGAATTTGAGTTTGGAGGTAGGTTTCCTAGGTTAAGGTAACTTACATAGCTCTCTATCTTTAAGAAAGTTATTTTACTCTCTGAATGTTGGTTTCCCTAGATAGGAAATTAATTAATTGTACCTATCTTGTAAGAGTTTGCAAGAGTTAAATTAGATAATATATATGAAACAGGCCCAAACCTAATATGTAGTTTTTAAGGATCAGCTGTATTTCTCCCTCAGTTATTAAAATAAGCTTTGTCTTTATGAAACTAAAATAAAGATAGTTCTCTATTTTAAAGGAAACTAATATGCTTAGTGAATTGGGTCATGTACACAAGAAAAAAATTGCAATGAGTATGGTTGTTTTTGAATTGACCTGTCAGTTTCATCAGAAAGCCAAATTGAGTACACTGTGCAGACACAATTGAGATTGGAAAGTGTTCCTCAATTGAAAGTTATAAAAAATGAAGCAATAGTGATACATGCTAAAAGAGGGAAAATACACTAGTAGAACTGTGCTTGCATGTGCATGCGTATGTGTTTATGTGTGTGTTTTAAACTGCAAGAGGAAGTCTAAATATCTCCCATAATTCTGGGAACTTGGTAATTACATGGTAGATTCTTTATATTAATATAAAATGAATTTGCAGTTATTTATAATGAGTGCTTTGTAATTGTGTAGGCAGGGGAAAAAAAGGTATTCACGAAAGTTATCTTAGTTTTCCCCTCTGAAGCTATGACATATGGCTGATGGGTATAGATTTTCATTTTAAAAATTAAAGAGGGGCTCAAATGAGTTTAGTTTTTTTCCTTCGATGATGAAATGCTCCCGAGAGGTGGACCAAGAAGAGTGATAAATCTTTGATGCACCCGTGTAATATATGCAGTACACTGCTGAGAATATCTGGTTTTGAGGTTTCAGTGGCAGAGAACCAATTGCAGGGATTCTGGATATTCTAGTACGGTTTTGACCTTAAATGTTTTATCCACTGAAAAGAATAATGCAGAGTTTCAAAAACGTTAGCTCAATCCTCCCAAAAGGTGAGGGCTTTATCTTTTTTCTTCCATACAACTTTAACAACACTGAACTAAATGGTTAAAGTACGTGTATCCCCTGGTTTAGATTGCTTCTAGTTAGTGTGCCCTGAAGAAGATCTTAGCACTTTTCACTCTGAAATTGGCCTCTATGTAAGACAAAGCCTGTTTGGACTGAAGAAGCAAAGGAGTAGGAATGGCTTTTTGTCCCAACCTCCTTAGCATTTCAGAATGAAAAGGAGAAAATGGGAGAGATCAGGAAAGAAGAGAGAGGGCAGCACAACACTTAAGAGAATTTGCTCATCCTCAAAAGCAAAGATGGAGAATTGAAGTTCCCTGAAGAAAGCTTTCCATTCATCCATCCTGTGCAGGCACAAAGACCAAGGACAGAAGCAAATTTCTGTGCCAAGCCCCAGACCAGGCACCCCGGTCACTTGCACACATATGCAAGTTTACTCTACACGTATCCTTGGATGTGAGCTGGCAATGTTGGAATACACTTTATGCAAAGGATAAAAATGGATAAATGATTATCTGGACCTATGAATATAGAACATCTTATGGATCATATCTACTAAAAATATTTTAGTTTATTGTGATCAGCCACAAAAGTATCTCTTCTACTTAAAATTCCTTATTTAACACTTCTCGTGTTTTCTGTGTGCGTAAGTATCTGTGATGCTTAGAGACTGGTTTAGTTGTGCTTCTCCAAGTACAAAATTATTTTTGAGCTCTACTTTCGTAATACATTGACATCCTCTTTGACATCTAGAAAGACTGACATTGTAAAATTAGAACTCATTTCTATTCTATTCAATTATGTATGTTTATATACGAAGCAAAGTAAAGTGCATGGAATATACAGGACTTTAGTATAAAACATCTGACATGAAGCCTTTGCACATTCTTCTCCTTCATTCCTGGAGCCAGTACACATGCACAGTATGTGCAGCTCAGAGAGGTAGCTTAGTCATTCCATGGCCAAAAATCAAATTCCATATGAATTTTAGTAAAAGGATAGTTACAGAATATCTGAAAAGATATTCATTTTTTTATTTGTTTTAATTAGTTACACATGACAGTACAATGGTCTTGACAATTCATACATTTGAATCAGATGGGGTATAATTTCTCATTTTTCTGAGTGTACAGGTTGCAGAATCACATTGGTCATGCAGTCACGTATATACATACAGCAATAATAATGTCTATATTATTCTGCTGCCCTTCCTATTCCCCCTTCCCCTCCCCTCCCCTCCCATCACTTCTCTCTACCCAATCTAATGTGACACACTTCATCATACATGTATTCTGTATAACGATGAGGGTCTCCTTCCATCTTCCATGCAATTCCTCTTCTCCCTCCCTTTCCCTCCCACCTCTCTTCCCTATTTAGTGGTAATCTTTTTCTCATGCTCTTCCTCCCTACCCAATTTTAAGTTACCCCCCCTTCTATCAGAGAAGACATTTGGCATTTGTTTTTTTAGGGATTGGCTAACTTCACTTAATCTGCTCTAATGCCATCCATTTCCCTGCAAATGCCATGATCTTGTTATTATTTTAGTGCTGAGTAATATTCCATTGTGTATAAATGCCACATTTTTTTATCCATTCATCCATTGAAGGGCATCTAGGTTCATTTATTCATTCACACTCAACAATGAAAAGATAGTTAATGAGGCAAAATACTTTCATAAAATATCTGTGCAGTTGTGAAGAGTGCACGTACAGAATAATATGTATAATATGAAATGTCTTCTAAATATGAGCATTCTGGTCAGGCACAGCGAACCATTCTATTCTTCTTTATGTCCTTTTGTTCCATATCCTCTAAAACCCAATGAACAAACTGGGACCTCCTTTTTGCAGCTCCTGTCATTGGTTCAGGAAATGGACTAACAATTTCATTTCCAAAACATTTTTAGAAGATATTTTTAAAATTTTAATTTATTTAGTTTTTTCAGTACTAGGGGTTGAACACAGAAGTATTGTACCAATGAGTCACAATCCCAACCCTTTTTATTTTATTCTTGCTACATTGCTGAGGCTGGCTTTGAACTTAGGATCTTTCTGCCTTCACCTCCCAAGCAGCTGGGATTACAGGTGTGCACCACCATTCCCCACCAGAAGACTTCCTTTCCTGTGATTTCTTCATTGAAAAGTGCATTTATAAAATGAGGGATTTATTAGCATGGCAGAATGTTTTCATATCTTAATGGCCCATATGTAGCAAAATAAGTTTTATTTTAAAGAGATGGAGAAAATTTGAGAGCAGTTGTTACATATTATATACACAGGCCTTCTGTTAATGGCTAGTAAATCTTTCCTTAAAGTGGTGGGCACTTCCTGCTGGCCAAATATGGCCTATTGTTCTATTATTTATCTCTACTATATTAAGGTA
Source organism: Marmota marmota marmota (assembly GCF_001458135.2). Classification (NCBI taxonomy): domain Eukaryota; kingdom Metazoa; phylum Chordata; class Mammalia; order Rodentia; family Sciuridae; genus Marmota; species Marmota marmota. The sequence continues at coordinate 20,611,800 of NW_026000142.1, read as the reverse complement.
TAGTAGAAGGAAGGCTGCCCTCAGGAAGGATATTGACTACTCCAATCAAGATTTCTGGTCTCCCATCATTTTCTGGGCTCAGGGGCCTTCTTCACTAGGGACATTATCCCAAGTCCAGGATCTATGGGGCTCCATGGCCTGAGGCTGAGGTGGCCAAGCTCCTGTCCACATGGGCCACCATTTTGGGATCCAGATGTTGTTCTTGGTGTGTGGAAAGTCACCATTCTCCTTAGCCCACCATGCTCTCAGTTCAACAGTGCAACATCCTCAGGGCCTTGTAGAGGCTCACTTGCAGCCTGAAGAGCTGGGGCATAGATAAAGAGGTTCAAAGAAGTTGCAGGCAGGACAGGAATTGAAGATCCCCTGGCACTTGGGCCTATCCCTGGCCTGGTCATCCTGGGACCTTCGGTTCACCTGTCTGCTGGAGGTACGGGCCATGTTCTGTTTCTTACTGTGCACTGTCAGCCTCACTCCTTAATTTTCCTATTTTATTTTTCCTCTGATTAATGGTTTATGATGGATAAGTACCCTTAGGTCCTGATTATATGATTTTTTCTCCTGTAAATGGTTACTAATATTGTTATATTTTATAAATACTTGCATTAATTGTTGATTGATTACTTTTCTTGAATTCCTTGTAAGATTTTGGCCCTGGTTCAGCATAGCAGACTTTTCATCACAGGTGGATGACAGAATCCTGTCTTGCTCAGTTCTCTGGCTCTCCTCTCTTCCTTTCACTCCTCTCAGTTCTCTGTTAGCATTCTTATTATTCTTTGTTCCTACTGACACTTTTGATATGATCTATTTTTCAGTTTCCTGTTTAATCTCTCATTTTTCTGATATTGCAATATACAGAGAAATGTAGTCAAGCATTCTTTACTGGGATTTGCTATATCATAAGGAATTTCTATACTTTCTTCTTTGCCAATGATTCATTACTTGAAAATATTGACATCAATTTCGAGAAATTTATAGGTCCCTAGTCAATACATCTAAATTTCAAATAAACCTCCAGTGGTTTTGGTAAGAAAGTGTCCAATTTATTATTTTCCTTCATTTTTTTGTAAACCACAACAGTGAATGTTTGGAACAAGACTATATCAGGATACAATATGAAATCAGCTGCTGGGAGCCATTAGCCAAGTAGGTATGACAATTTCCTTGCCAGCGTACCCCATGTTGCTGACATTTTGCAGTGACATTGAATGTAGTTGACCTTGCTCAAGGACCAGGGCGGATTAGGGTGTTCCTGGTTTAACATAATCGGGTTTAGGGCGTTCCCAGTTTAGGTTCCAGGTTTAAGGTTTAAGATTATTCCTGCTGGGAATAGGGCTTATCCTGCTGTCT